>NC_092560.1:35538548-36138548 GCF_037038585.1 Patagioenas fasciata
ACAGCAAATGCAGAAAAATCATTAGCATAGTAAGAAACCAGTTATTTCTCTGATAAGCTCATAAACCCTTTTAATTAAAATCACAATGTTTTTAATTGCTAAAGGGAATATTTTGTTTATAATAGCAAACATTTCTAAGTTTTAATTTAAGTTCCAGTCTAATATTGTGATAATTGAGAAATGGCCTCCAGGGGGCAACAGTATCCACCAAACAAAACCATGTGCCCCTCAACACTACCAAGGTTTTTTCTTGCATTAGAATGTGTCTTCGTGGGATATAGGAAAGGTAAGTTAGCCTGTACAAACTCTGACAAGTCTCCCATGAGCACACACCAAATGAAACGATTGCCGTTCATTTAAAATCACACTTATTTAAAAAGCTATAATTAATCAAGATACAAGAGTGTACTTCCAGTACATGCAAATGAAAATGTGATTTCTAACCAAACATATAAAAAGATGTGATTTGCTTTTTAAGCTTCCAGACATGCTATTTTGAAAACATCCAGCAGCATGCTGGGCTCCTCTATTGGGCTATGGGGGCACACATAACCACATAATTACATAACCTAACAACAAGCACGTCCAAGTCATATATGACAGATGGTAAGATGCATGTCTCTCCATGCTAGGCCACTCATATTCAACAGCCAGAAGAAATATATATATATATACATATATATGAAAAAGGGGGTTTGTTGCCTTGGGTACCTTTGAAATTGCCATCTCCTGGGACACGGATCACACAATGTTACTACGAGGCAGCTGCTTACTGATAGCTCCCTGGTAGTAAGTGTGAAATATTGTCATCCCTACTTCAAATAGTCATCATCACTGAAATCCACTTTTGCTACTATAGAAAAAAGAGCTATTCATTATTTGTTGTGCCATTATATTTAACGGCCTAGTCAAGATCATGTTGCCTGACTTTCTGGGAAATGCATTATTCCAGAGAGTCTATAGTCCAAAACTGCAAAGGCACACATGGTACTGAAGGAAAGATAATGAATAATAAAAGCATGGCCACTATAAATTGATCCCCTTTCTACATATAAATGCAGGTATTCATCCTGTGGAGGAGTATGAGATATGAAGTTAATAGCTGAAAAAAAAAAATAACATCTAAAGGAAGAAGCATATGATCATCTCTCCAGGTGTCGTTGCTTTAAAATTAAAGGAAAATATAATTAAAGCAGAAGAAGACTGAAGATAGGAGGAAATCACAGCACTCCGGAACTTAACATTCAAGGAGACAGAAAATCCTTCTTCCTTCCAGACACTGTTCCCACAGATTTAGGCTGAGGTAGAGGGTAGGAAGAGAGTCAGTTTAGCACGGGAATGTGGTCAGGTACTGTCACTTGTCTTTTGATTTTCCAAGATGCTTCAGTAATGTTGAGATCCAAAAAGGTCAGTTGCTGCTTGAGTGTAACATTGTACACTTGGCAATCTCTTGTTCATGTTTAACTTTTCTTTTTGATGTCTACATGGCAGTTGGAATAAAACCTTAAATTAAACTTTGCCATGTTTGACTTGGTAGTTCTATCCTAGATTCAAGATCTTGGTGGAATATTTTCCTCCATTTTTATCATAAAGAAGGAAGTATATTCTGAAACACATTTTAGCTTCCATTCATCATGTTGTTTTTTTAGTTTACCGTGTCTAGGCTTGACTAAGTGTTGATCAATCATTCACTGAGCATATGACTCAAATAGCAAAAAGCACAATGAAAGCTATGTTTCTCTGACTGCAGAAGATTTTAATAAAAGGAAACTGTTCTTTGAAGAATGCCAACTTTTTTCATGCTACAGTCAAAGGGAGGTCCAATCAAACTTAGAATAGAAAGAAGTCAACATGACTATCTTCCTACATGTGAACTAGTATTTCAGAGTCTATTCCAAGTGCCTTCAGCTGAAATATTTCAAAAGAAGTTGTGTTAGGCATAATTAGCATGGTGTTAGAAAAGCTGTCCTCAGCAAAATGAACATAATATATAACTCTTTTTTGTTGTTGCTATTCATTAAAAGTTGATTTTTTTAAATTGTTGGAGGAGGGAAACTCTGTGTCACATAATTATTTAAAATTATTTTTATATTTTAACATACTTCTGTGTAATAACAAAAATATACTACTTGGTTTTGTATTAAAAAAAAAAAAGAAAAAATATTTTACAAATATGTATATAAGTATAATTGCATTAAGAAGAACATGAAAGAACAGAGTCACAAGTAACCATAGTTTGTTCCAGGACCGAAAACGTAGTGTCCCTTTCATTTTGAAAGGTATTTCATGGCTTGCTACTTTGCTAAATTGTGTCCAGTGTTCTGCTTTTTGGTTAATCTACTTGTTCACAGGTAATCTTTTGCATAGCATGTAGTGATGAAGGTAAGATTTCATATTAAAAAAAAAAAAAAAGGAATGACTTGGGTAGTTTGTCTAATTTCTGACCTTTTGTAGCCAGATGTTAACGTATATTAAAATAGAGCTTCATACACTGGATGAGAAAACCCACATCATTAAATGTCTAAGAAAAACAAAACAAAACAGAACATAAAACCATCAGTAAAACCAAACCTCAACAGCCAGCTAAGCTGAAGAATGCTAGTAGGTAACACAGGAAACCAAACACCTGAAGCTGTGGCAAAATGTGTCTGGGACCATCTACAGCTGTGAGGTGGTTCTCTTATACCTGCTTAATAGCTGAAAAGTGGAAGATGAAAACAACTTTTGCTACAGACAACTGACTGGGAGTGCGGGACTGCCTTGCAGGGCATGTCTGCACATATCACACATCAGTTGTCATGACAGCACAAACTCTCCTTGCGTCAAAGTAGACCATTTCCACCTCATGCTCACCAACACAACATACCCACTCAACTGTGCGACTGCTTTATGTGATTCTCCACTGAGGCTATTAAAGTGGAAGTTCTACTTTAAGTTCAGGTCTTGTGCAAAGCTTTTCCTCAGGAGAGCCTCCCCATTCATTCATTCATGATACTGGGTCCCAAATATCTTATTTCCTTATTATTTCCTTATTTAGTAAACTAGTATTGTCAGCTAATAGAAAAATAGCTAGCTGACAGTTTCCTTTTGACATGATTAGTCCAATCCTGTGGGTGTGTCCTCTCTTTCATAAAATCTGGAAGCATCTGAAATTGTTTCTTAGCAACCCTGTTCAGTTTGCCATTTCCTTCTATTCAGCTCTCCAAAGAGTTCTTCTAAAGCTGTAGTAAAGGTTGGCCATTTTAGAGACAAAGCTATTATTTTTCCTGTTGTATGAATGGTGAGATCGTGCTCAGATACCACAGTATGATAGGAGTATTCTTCAGTATATTAAAACTGCCCTTGAAACATTGAAATACTTTCAAACTGAGATAATAGGTGAATTACTGGCAAGAATACTGATAACTCTATCTATTGTGCTTGGCAAGGACACAAGAGGAAAAGGACAGCTACTTCCTTATTGTTCTGTGTAGAAGGTTAATTTCGTCTAAACGAAAGCTTAGACATTTATCTGAGTCTAGAAAATTACTTCTCACATTGCTCAAATACTTCCAGCACCTTGCCTTACCTACCCATGTGCAGAGGGCAGCTCAGTTATCTACCACACAACACAGAAGTGTTTAGAAAGCTCTGCATACTGGTAAATACCAAATCAACAGCACCTATTGTACATGTTGTGAGTCCAAACTACTTCAGTGTTGCCCCATTTGGGTACCATAGGTCCCACAAAATACACATCACCCATACCAAAAAAAAAAAAAAAAAGTGAAAGTCCTTCCAAATAGCTCAAGGCCATTACATTGATTTCTGTTTCTCTGTGTTACAGTTTAGCAGTAGCTAGCAACTAAGTACTACACAGCTGCCAGCCCAGTTCCCCACCTCAGTGAGTAGGGAGGAGAATTGGGGGGAAAAAAAAAAATCATGCTTGTGGGTGGGATCAAAACAGTTTAATACGACAGCAGAAGGCAAGAGATTAACAATAATAACAATAAAATAATATACAAAGTGAGTGATACACAATGCAATCACTCACCACCTGGAAATGGATACCCAGCCCACTTCCAAGGAGCAATTCCCTCCCTCAGGCAGCTCCCCAAGTTTTATACTGAGCATGACATCATATGATATTTAATATCTCTTTGGCTAGTTTGGGTCAGCTGCCCTGGCTGTGTCTCCTTCCAGCCTCCTGTGAAAATTAGCTCTATCCCGGCTGAATCCTGTACTTTCTAGTTCTACCCTTCATCATGTGAAGAATGGTTACACACTTTCAAAAGTGAGGTTTTTCAAAGCATGCTCTGACAGTGGTAAACCTGACTCTTCTAAGTTAATTTATGACAAAATAGTAAAACAGAACAGAACAGAGATCATTACAATGGAAAACTTGTGCCAGTAGAAGCCATTTCACCTGTTGAAAGGCCCTGAGATATACAGCGGGCTACTAATTTAACAGAGTGACTCTGCTACTCACTCACTGCCCAGACTACCCACAATGTATGGTACTCACTTTTGTTCCCTGGCACTCCTCCGAGTTTAAGGGGTGTCATGTACCACAGCACCAATCTGTTTATTTCTATATAAATGTATTCCAGTAAAAAAATGTTAAAATTCTGCATGCAGGCTTCAGCACATTTTGCGACCTACAATATTTCTGTCATCTCCAAATAAATATATTACCACAGCCCTGCAATAAACAGTCTCTTTGGGAAGGCCCTTGTCCTAGTCTACTCCCATTCTGCTATTTCACCAGTACAAAAGGCACTTCACATTGCTGAGGAGATGTAACTGGCTTGTCACTCACCACAGCAAGAAATCTCCTTCATACTCTGTGTGTAGCTGCTTTAGATACAGTCTCTGGTTGCAGCATGCCAATTCAGGCAACGAACTCCCACATGACAAGGGGCATCTATTATTGCGTGTAACAAAAAATGGTTTTTTGGCTTCTCTCTTTTGCCCCAGCTTCCAGCATTGAGAAACACGACTGGAGTTTTGGCACACTTGGGAAATCATATCTTGAATCATCTGAATTTCAAGGAGTTGTGAGACTAATGATATAGTAATACAAATCTTTCTTCTTTAGTCACACTAATGTATGAAATGAAAATTTGAAATCCATCTACAGAGAAGCCAGAATGAAACCATCTTGGAGGACATTTGGCAACACTTAGCTTGTTTTGTTTGTTGAAACTCTGGTGTTCATATACACCTAAGTCTCAGCCTTGATCCCCCTGCAACTAGTAAGGTTGGCATTAGGATCGATAGTAGCAGAAGGAGGGTCAAAATTGAGATGTTAATTGCCAAATCTGTAACTTTTGTCGCCTGTTACAAAGTCCGGTGACACATACCAGCCTTGCTAAAAGAAGATCAGGTGTATCATGCCACCATCTGACTTAATGCAGCACAGCCACAGACAGCACAGTGTCAATGTCTGGCAGCACTAGCCACTCAGAAAAAACAAAAAATGAAACAGATAGATGAACTGAATGGATAACCAAGGTTATGTCTATATTTCTGACCCTACTACAGACATTTGACCTTTATCAGATCTCCTGAGATTGCTGTTGCACTTTAATTGGATATTAATTATAACTCCTCTGACTCTATTAGATTTTGCTGTCTCTGTGATGTCCCTCTCAAAGTTATAAAACTTTGTGGTGCAATGCTGTGTTTCTCCCACTTAAGACATGGGCTTTCATATACAGCAGGAGGACATTTGGTGGCACTCATTCAACATCAGTTTTACTTCCCGTACCACAGAGTCTCTGGATTAACCTAAACACATGAAAAATTCCCCCTTAATAAGATTATTCCACAAACTCTGTCACTAAGACCAGCTCCTGCAATCACTACTCAGTTTTAACTTAATCATTAATGAAGTCAAATATAATTTATTTTGTGTAAAAGAAAACTACAGATTAGTTTATGGTAGTAAACTGATCACTAAATTTGGACTGAGAGGTTTTTGCCTACCAATTATTCTGCAAAAATCTTATTTTTTCTGCTTGGATGGGTTCCTAAAATTTACTCCCTGTGTAATGTGCAAATTCTTTGTCCCTGCACATTACCATTCGCTGCAACTTGCATACAGCTGTTTGAAAGCAAACAAACAAAAAAAGAAATAAACCCTGACTGAACCATCTGGTAACCAAGTTAGCTGCTGAGGAAGAGACAACTGTGAAGGAGGTAGGGAGTTGCACTTGGCTGTACCTAGTAGTCCTTCTAATTTATACTTCTGGGTGACTGCCATCTACAAACCAATATTCATACTACGTTTTGAGAAAGACATGGTAAGCAGCAGCACCCTAGCCCATTTAGATGCATAAATATCTTTAAGCCCTCTATAAAATGCTCTTTTCCAGGAATTACTCACTATCTCATGGACAGTCCCCTAAAGTCCTGCCAAGGACCATGGCCTTATCTTTGACACCTGGCAGTTATTCCTGTCAAAGCTGCTGAAAGGTCTGATGGTCAGTGGAGAATTTGTTTATTACCCTTAACAGCAGGACACTATTACATTAGCTATGGATAATCCAACACTATTAGATAACCCAAAGCCTGACTGAAGGTGTCTCCTTTGCGGGAGGGGGGAAGATCAGGCCCATATGTCCGTGCAACTCTCCACTTACCTCAGTAAAAATAAAATTTCTGTGAAACACAGGTTACAAATAGGTCAGCGGCCACTAGCAGTCAAGGCATCCTCAGTGCAAAATGTCTTCAAGAAATGGAGCACAGCCAAGTACACAAGACAGTCCATTGTCTTAAAACACAGAACCGAAAACAGAGCCCCTCCCCACCATCCTTCAACAGCTGGACAGCCAAAAAGTAACCTGCAGCCATTACTCCAGGGTCACAGTGCTCACAGAGCTCAGTTACTCCATGGGTGCACACTGGCCCTGAACCTACAAAATCTGTGCTGCCAGGAAACACTTTCCCAGCAGTTTTCCATTTGTGCCAAGTTTTTCCAGCTGCACCAGGGAAGCTTTAACTTCTTCGAACAAAGAGCCAATTTCATTATCTGTATGTACTTTCATACACTTTTTCTTTTTTTTTTTTTTTTGTATACTCAGTGATGTTTATATACTTCAGAAAATGCTTTGATAACAAGTTTTCCAATAATTGTTATTGAAACCCAGTATGCACTTTTCAAACCAAACAGAGATGATTGCATTCTAAAAGGTGTGCCCACATGCCAAATTCTTCATTTCAGAACATTGTACTTCTAGCCCGCTTAGGAAGAGTTTTATATTTAAAAATGACAGAGTATTATCTTTTCCATTTCCAAACATTTGTGCAACTAAAAGGCTTTTCCTCTAACATTCTTCTAAAAAGAGCAAAAAACACCTGACTGTTTTAGCAGGAACACGGGAAGGCAAAGTGCAATCTAAAACTGAGTTGGAAGTAATCAGCCGAAAATCATAGTGACCACTATTTCACAAAGCTAAGCACATGATCTGCTACGAAGCACCAAGCCAGTATTCAGTGTACACGGTGCCGGAGGCGGTTTGTCACGATAATCGCACGGCCTTTCCCAAACAAAGCACCAGAGCATGAATCACAAAGGGCAGAGCTTTGATGACCTGTTCCCTTGCAGGGGTGGGGCTGCATTGTACAGAAATGCCACCAGCACCATTTTGGTGAATACAGGGGGATTATAGTTACGTCACATTTTATTACTGATATTATTTGCTTTGTTAAAGATTAATTACTAGAAGTTAATGGCAGGGTCGGACACCATTCCAGGAAGCTTAGGGCAACAACCAGATAAATAAAAAGAGTGTTTAAGAGCAAGGCGGCCAACAGATGGTGCTGCGGTATGTGCTGGTCTGCAGCCCCGCAGGACAGGACAGCGCCCGGCTCCGCGGCCCTGAGCGCCCGGCTGCGCCGCCTTCCCCCCGCGCCTCTCCCTGCGCGGCCACGCAGCGGGCGCACATCCACCGCGGGACATCGGCGCAGGATGCTGCTGCTGCTCTCCGAAGGGTTAAAACCCACTGAGCCCCGGAGCGTGGGAGGGGTCCGGGCAGCAGGGGGAGAAATGCGTGGAAAGTAGGTCAGCTGCGCCCAGCGGGGCGGTGAAGGGGGGTGTCGGGCCGGGACGGAACGGGGCGGGGGGCTCTCTGGTGACCGGGGCTGCAGGAGCTCTGACCCCCAGTCCAGGCGCCAGCTGACAAGCCGCTCCCAGCCGCGAGCAGGTACTCTCATAGTATTTACAACCTGATAGCCCTCCCTCTCCATACACATCCGTATTTTCGTAAATAGACATTCAAGGAATTTCGGAGAGGGAGGGGGGAGGGAAACGCGCTTAAAATTAAAAGTGAAGCATAATTTGAAACTCTGCCTACACCACAGCTTTTATAATCAGCTTGTGACATGCTTGGCACTAAACACTGTTTATGTCCACAATTAATACAGTTAATACTAGGTTAGTAACTGTGGCAGCCAGCCACGTGCATCGCCTGGCACATGGGTGCCTTCTCGTAACTGGAGAGGCTCGCTTTCCTCTCCGGAGCACACAGCCAGCCCAGTTCAAGCACATCTGGAACCAGTTTAACTAGGGCCTCTCTCCAATTCAGCACTCAGCGTTGCCAGTGTATTCTTTCAATCACAATGCTATAAAAAAGGGGACAAGGAGTTAGGACAAAAATGGGAGTGAGAGAGAATTAAAAAAAAAAAGGGGGGGGGGAGGGGGGAGGGGGGGAGTGCAAAGCTTTTTCCAAATGAAGCCACCCTGCTGCAGCAGGTTTCATTGCCTGCCTGAACAAGACTCAGCATCAGGGAGCCCCTGACTGGGCCTCTGTAACCAGTTTGGCCAGTTCTTGTTTCTCCTGTCTCTCCATGCAGTTGGACATCTCACTGTGCATAACCCACCTGCGGCTGCTGCTCAGCATCTGTTGTCCCCACCAGGTAGTGGCAAAGCTGTTCTCAACAGAAGGTGGTTCACCAAAAGGCTACTGCATTGTACACTGATCAAGCATAAGCAAGAAAGCCCAAGTAACTAATGTTTTCCAAAAAACATTTTCTTAAGAGAAATCATGTTTGTCCTGGTTTTGTTATAAACAAATTTCTCTTTTAGTGAATTTGCCTGTCAGCTAAAGCCTTCGTATTAGCTGCATTTTCTTGGAGAACCAGATACATGTTTTGGTAAACATAGCAATGGAATGCGGAGTGATTGATAATGAATGGATGGACATCTCACGAGAGGGACAACAAGAAACAGGTGACCAAGAAACTGACCAACAGAATATAACATCCCATTCACACGAATACTTCATATAGAAGTGGGAGATCACGAGGATCTCATCACTTTTTTGCTTATGGTCAACATTAGGAGAGGACCTTGCTGGTTGTCCCTGTGAACAGAGGCATAGTGAGAGACTGAATCCAGCTCCGGTTGGCTGCAGAGTCCAATCCAGGACTTTGGGTGCCGGCTCTGCAGTTGCTGAAACTTTCAAGATTGGTTTTGTATATTTTGTATTATTTTCTCTATTCTTATTAGTAGCATTAGTAAAACATTTTTAATTTTTCCAACTCTCTTCTCTCTGCCCTTCTTTCCCTCCAGATCGCCTGTGCTTAGTGGGAAGGGGGAAAGAGGGAGGGGCTGAAGGGGGAGATGGGGGGAGAGGAGGTTAACAATACATCTGCCGGGGTTTTATTGTCACCCCGCAATCAAAACCCTCAACAATGTTGCAATGGGAAGATGAGCATCTAACAAGCCGGTTGCAAAATCTCGTTCATACTTTTGGGGCACGAGGTGAATTTTGAAACTGCATTTTCACAAAGTTCAAAAGCTCTAGCAAGCCTTCTGCAGGCAAATTCAAAACTTCCTTGGGAAAATAAGCATCTTCAAACATTGTGCCTATGTCTAGGCGTATGTCTACATACCTGCTCACTAAGGTACCATGCACACTGGTGTCACAACATGCCCTGTTTAATTTCTGTGGCCACTTCCAGCTTCAGTAAGACCAGAATAAACAGGCAAATCAGTCATGCATTAAGTAACATCACTACCATCTATTACATGTTTGTTCAATTTATCCTTTCCTGAAGGAGAGAAGCATTTGTTTGGGGATTTTAGATAACTCTAAACATCTCTGCCAGAAACATCAAGGTCAAAGAAAGGTGCTCTTCAGTGCAGTAGGAGCTGGTGAGATATGAGAGAAGCTCCCAGAGGAAAGGAAGCCTACTTCACAGTCATGGCTTGGCTATCAAAAACAAATGACTTCTGCACAGTTACAGGTCATCCTTCATCTGGAGGGCGACCTTGTGCCAGAAGAACATTCCTGTCAACCCTCATCCTTTAACCTATTTCTTCAGATAGTCTGAGATGATCTGTCACATCCCTTGGCATGGTTACATTACAGGCAAACACTATATTTCATTTATTTTCAAGATTGGTTCACAAAATACTAGAGGAGTAGTTTATTCAATGATATTTTAATCAAAATGATTGGTATTCTCTTACTTTGTGCTAACCAAAATGGGAAAATTGAGGTGAGATTTTGTTTGATTGGTTTTATTGGTTTGTTTGTTTTAACTTCATTTATACATTCATTAAAGGGAATTAACACTTCATAGCTATGAAAGACTGCATGTGTCTGGCATTACTTTTCTGCATAGTTCTTTATTTAATTGCATTCTGGGTCACCTGCTACTACTTTTTCACCTGCTGCATGCTGTTAGAACGAAGGTATCAAATACATTGCAACACATGCTTGAAAGGGTGCTATTCTTTCTTGTTTCAAAGTTTAAGAAGTAATTTCAGTACACAAGCCTCTAAAGTGCACAGAAAAAACCCAAAATAAGTGGCTTCAAAAAAAAAAAAAAAAAAAAAAAAACACCAAAAACCCACTGATCTCCACTGCAGTGATCTTCAGGTAAAGAAGTTTTCTTTTTGACACGCTTAAATATCACAGAACTAACACTGCATACGGATGACAAAAGGGTCACACACTCACCAGCAGTTAAAAAATAAATGAATTGTCTAGCAATGGAAAAATGCAAGCATATGGAAAATGATTGTGTCCAACCAATGCAAGGATTATGAGGAAAGAAACTTCTATACCTGTTAAAGGGAAATGGCATCCTACGAGGGTGAAGTCACGGGGTATGTTAGAGTGATATTTTATCTCCTAAATAATGAGGAAGGGGGATTAGGTGGAGTTCCTGTTCGTTGTTGAGTAAAGCTGCCCACTTTTTTTCCATCATCACAAACTCATATTTAGGAAGGCAGAATAGTGTAGAAGGACAGACTCCGCCCCTTCCTGCTATTCAGCTCCTTGCTATACTATTCAGCCAGAAGATTTCCCACTGTTTAAAATGCCATTTCTCACCATTTGCCTTTTGAGTAGAATCAAAGTGTTTCAGCATGGTGCTTAGCCTCACTGTCTCTGATTCCTTGGGCCAAGGATGGGCTGACCAAAGCCAATGGAGATATACATTATTTAACAGGTTTGTAAGTATTTTTCCTTGGACTCACTGCTATTCATTACATCACATTTTAAGACTTTAAATATGGAAATGCAGAAAGCTGAGAATGGGCATGGAATACATGTGGTTTTATCATTCAAATCACTGAGTCTCAATTATCATTGCTATACTAACAAGGTCAGTCAGTTGTGCTTTTCTACTTGCAGGTGGAGGGCACTGATTGCAGATCTATTTCACTTGGATGATTCTTTGTGGGAAGAAATACATGGGAAGCCCTGGTTTCAATACAGTGGTGGAGATTATGGAAAACATTACAATCAATTGGCAGAGAGGTCTTTTATAAAAGGTCTTTATATTTATAAAGAAACAGAAGAGTAAGTTTGATGCATTTATATGTTCACAGGGAGCATGTCTCCCTGCTTAAGCAGATGCAGTATACTTTATTTCTTCAGCAGCGTGTTCAGGAAGAATCAATGAACGAGAGAGTGAGCTAAAGGACACATATGTAACCGTCAGCAGTGAAACGTGGAAGGTGAACTATGCCACCACTCACAGCCAGATTACCAGAGCCATGGCTTGCCTAAGAGCAACCAATGCCTATGAAGGTCAGTGAAGTCAAATCATGTCTTAACAGCAGAGAGAGAAAGGGGAGATTTAGTCCCTTTCTACTTCTTCACTGTCTGTTTCCTCAGATAAGCAGAAGTTATGAGAGCTAAGGATAACTATAAGATAATATTCCACCCACAATATAGAATAATCACCCTGTTAGCTACAGTGGTTTTAACTGGAATCTGCTAACATTGCAGGGGGTAGGGCTGACTAAAATGTGTGCTTTCAGTCATTTGTTGACTAACACAGTCTTTGTGGCCAACTCATGCATGTTCCACTGCAAATACTTTTGATAACACTGTTATAAAGGCTTGTGAATGTCAGTGTAGGAGGGCAAAATATTTTGAGCAGCTCAGCTTTGCTTTATAAATATTTTTGGAAGCCACCAATGTGAAATGCTCCATTCACATTCAGCAGTGAAAAAAATAATGGCTCCTTCTAAAACAAAGACACATCTGTCAGTGCAGTAGAGTATATGAATTTACGTAATCTGCAGCACAGAAAAAGTACTTTCTCAAACAAATTAAGTCAAAGCAGGCAGAGAAAGAACAGCATGAAGCTCTCTATGCAATGTCAACAATAATTAACAGAGCACTTTATAGTCTGCCAGTGCTTCCCGTGAGTAAGGTACTCTCACACATTTGGTATGAGCAGGCTGCCCTCCTGGAAACCAAAGCCGCAAGTGTTAGCTTTTAGCGGCTAGCCGATCGTTAACTTTTTGAACGTTACATGCCACCCAACATTTCCCCTTAGAAAGGCAGAGACACAAGAAGACACTGTTGCAACTGCTGCAGGGATTCATGGGGTTTACTTTGCCATGTTGTACGAAGAAAAGTGGGGGATTTGCTTTTTTCTCAGTACATCAAAACCCAAGAAAAAGAACACATCGCGCCACACACAGAGAGTTGTAATCTGTTTATTCCCAAGTTTCCCTGTTGATAACTTGGGAGAGGGCAGAATCCTCGTCTCCCTTGCAGATGCATGCAACATTTGGAAGTTTTCTTCAACTCCTACTGATTCTCCAGGGATGCAGACTGCAGGCATTTTGCAGCACGGAATCTCTTCTCTTAGGCTGTCTGTGTCCAAAATGCAGAACTGATGTGAGCCCACTTTTGCACACAAGTGTTGTATTGCTCCCATACTTCTGACTTAATCATGTTGTCTTTGTGTGTACCTACAGATTAAATTTCTAGTGTTGCCCCAGAATGGGACACTCCTGCCATCTTTCTCTCTTTAAAGATGGCAAAAGAGCAGCCTTGTCTAGAGCAGGGATTTCCACAAGTTCTTTCCTTCTAGACTGATTGTGACTGATTTGTTCCACATAGAAGAGTGCTCACACAGTTGTCAGGGAGACAACTGTTGGTACAACTTTGCCCTGGTATTTGGAGGGCTTGGCCAGTCGGTTGCTTTTCAGCGGATTGTGCATTCATGCAGATGCAGCACACTGGCAGACTGACAGACGTGACTTCTTCATTTTCCAGTCTGAGCTCATGCGCATGCACTACCTCGAAACTACAGCTTGCAAGAGAGAGCCGGCATACCTCAGCTAGTGCTATTTGAAGTATTTTGAGCAGCAGCACAGTAAAAAGCTGGTGACCAAAAGTCAAGTACAGCCAATGTGTGTCACAAGACTTATTTGAGAGGTCGACCTGCACTGTATATATTGCTGCTAGTAGCTCGGTGTGTTGTTTAAACTAACCCAGGTCCAGATAAAACACTGTAATAACGCTTCTCTGATGCCAGCATCCTTCATACAGTACAGTCCAGAGCCCAGAAATTCCTATTGACCTACAGTGTATGCCATTGCCTGCATCTCCTAAGCAGACAGCACTCTCTCCCTTTCCCTCCTACAAGCCGTGACCAAACCTAAATTCAAAGCAGCCATCATATCCTTTGAATTGGTGTAAAGGCTGAAAACAAGGATAATGAACTTTGCACCAGATGAGGCTAATGAGTGTGCAGGCAGTCATTTATGATTAAGCCATGCAAAACATTTGGTAGTAGCGCAAGAACAGAATGCTATGGTACACAGCAAAGGCCCAAGGCACAGAGTAGTTAAGTGACTTGCCCAGTTTGACACAGCAGTTCTGTGACAGAGGTAGAAATAGGCTGCTCAGTTGTCTTTTTCAAAACAGGTCTAATCTCCAGATCATACTTTGATCTCCCTTTAGCAGCGGAAAAAAAAAAAACCCTCTGTTCATACTAAAAGTCATTACAGAAATTACTTTCAGGCTACAGACTCACCATTATCACATCGCTGCAAGATCAAACAAAAAAGAGGGCAGTAGGAGAGGAAAAGAAGGGTTACTTTGTGTCATTTAATTCCACAGTCTGCTCAACAAAGCCAAAGAGCAAAAACATTTGGGGTTTTTTTATTTGGTTTTTGTTGTTGTTGTTTTGTTGGGTTTTTTTGTTGTTTTTTGTTTGTTTGTTTGGGGTTTTTGTTTGTTTGTTTGTTTGTGGGGTTTTTTGGTGTTGTGGTTTGTTGTTTGTTTGTTTGTTTGTTTTTCCCTCAGACAGATGCCTTTTATAACACAGCAAACACTTCTCGTGGGTGTACGACACAGCAAACACTTCTCGTGGGTGTACGTCAGAGGCATTTTACTACAAAAGCTTTGTCCTTTGCATTCATGAGAGCCCGGATGTTTATCAGGATTTTCCATTCCCTAAATTCAAGATCAAATTGGGATCTGCATTTAGATAGCAGCAGAAGTACATCAACAAAGTCCAAAACACAAAATCATTACTGAAAAGAAAGCATTGAGTCAACATGTTTCTGTGCTAAGGCTGCAGTGGAAGGAGTTTCTGTCATCTCAAAAGGAATGTCTGGAGAAGGAAATAGCCAAATTTTCAACGTACTGGCTTTGGAGGAAGGCAATATGAGGAAACAATTGTCTTTCCTAATGGATTTTACTGCTAGTAAATGTTTAAGTCCTCCATGCAAAGCATGTGGACATGATATCACAAAGACAACATTGTAATATTTACTACATAACATCACATGTTTGTATCATGCACTCTGCATGCCTGCAGCAAAGCTCTGATTTGTTTATTTGTCAGTGCAGTTCGTAATTCTGTAAATTATCAAGCACAGCAAAGAACATTACACACACAGTCAAACTACATTTAACATTGCTACATACCCTTCCACTCTCAGGCCAACACTCAACAGCATCTTGCATTTCCTCTCTCCTCTCCCTGCCCTCTGGTATGCAGAGTTTCAGCCCCTGAAATACCAGAAGGCCTTCCAAAAGCCCTTGTCTCCTTCCTGGACAAGGTGTTCTCCTTTCTAGGAACAAACCAGGCCCATGGCTGTTGTGCTAAGACAGCACTCCCAGCCTCCCTGCAGGCAATGGGGGAAGGCAGAGAGTGGTGTATGCTGCCCCAGCAGGCTGGGCTGCTTCACTCCCTGGGAATGGACAGGCCTGAAGCTTTTCCAGCCTCCAAACCTATCAGCAACAGCAGAAGCATCAAACGCTTTTCCTCAAAGCCAGCACCTCCGCTCATTTCACTCAGGGTGACACTGAGCTCCCATGAGATATTCTGTCCCCCGAGATCATAGTAGATTTAGATGCTTCACTTGAGAGGAAATTTCCTTGTGAGCCAGAAGGACTGCGTCCTCCTACACTTACAGAAGAAAGAGAGGATAGGCAGAAAGAGCAGCGATGTCTGAGGTCTCTTCGTTTGTCTCTGTTTGGAATTTAAAAAATCTCACAAATCTTTGCTACGCCAGTTCTGTTGTAGATTGGAGTAACTGTTTTTCTGTTCTAGTGGGTGATTTTGGTTTCTCAAGAAGGTAGGTCACCAGGTAATCCTGCACTTTACTGTCTGGCTCCTACCACCCACCACTGCTACCATGGGGTTTTGTACAGCATTTTCCAAACACTGGCACACAAGCTCATGCATTGTCCTTGCTTCCACCCCTAAAGAATGAATGGACACGTCCCTCATGCTCCAGCAGCTGCGTGTAGCTGTATGCACAAAGAATAGGACTCGTGTTTGTTACTGGTAGTAGTAACTCCTTCCCCAGTGAGCCTGAGCAGCCTCCCCCTCCATGTTAAATCAAATGGCTCTAGTTCTCCCTCAAAGATGTCAGCGCATGAATGTGCCACCACAAAACTCCCACCTCTCGGATCATGTAAAGCTTACATGAAAATGGTGGGTAAGCTTCTAGCAGCAATTCCAGTTCAAAATTGGTTGGGAAAAGCAGCATGTAATTTTCTGGCAACAACAGTGAAACTATAAAACTAACGAGTCTCCACAGCTATTGCCACCTGTTCTGGGAGCAAAATACATATTGGGTATATACCCACCTGTGAGTATCTCCATGACGTTAATTCAAATTGTACCCTCTCCCCCCACCAGGAAAAAAAAAAAAAAAAGGCAAAAACCAACCAACCAAAAAACAAACAACAACAACTAAAACCCAAAACAAAAACCCCACACACAAACCCCAGCCTTTCCTGCATAGGAAAAAAGAATGTAAAAGAGCAGGTGGTAATTTCACCTGGTTTTACATCACACTTAAGCTGGGCCTAAGCCACTTCCACAGAAGGGAATTAAAACAGGACAGATATGTCAACAGCAGTATCAACCCAAGGCTGAAACTGACCAGAGACATTGTAATAGATGAAGATGCAGCAAGATAAGGGTGAGTCAGCAGAAGATGTTTGTCTTCTCTGTAGTATCCTAAAATTTGGCTATTACAGGAAATTATATTAATATTGAATCACTGTTCTGTACACATCATTGTTCTGTACAGAATTTTTCCATGGTGAGGAAGTAATTGTTAGGTTTTACAATGTTATGACACACTTCTATTTACATGTCCAGTGTGTCCAGCTGACCCTGTGCAAGAAAGTATTTGAAGTACATGTGACTTCTATTCTCTCCAGTAAAAACTCTGACCAAGATACTCCAGGGGTACATGCAGCAAGCCTTCCATATTCTACCTGGAAAGACAAAATAGTTTGTGACTATTCTGTAACAAAATATTACAGAAAGCAGATGAAGAGAACTGGAAAGGATGAGTGGAATGCTCATAAAATGGACTTTTATCTCATGACTAATACACTAAGATTGCCTGGAATTTTTCTGAGATATTTTTAATTTTTTCCACATAATTTGCTTGTTAGTGGACATATTTTTCAGAGGGAATACTCTAATTTGAAATTGTTTACATTATTAGAATTGCTAAGCTTTCTCTACTCTGGAAACTTTAAAAAAGTCCTGGCAAATTACTGTTAACAAAATCTCCAAGATTTTAGAGGTTGAGGAGGAGTTAATCCAAACTCACCTATAGCAAAACATGTTTACAATGTATTTTTTTTAACAGCTATTACATGTTGAAAGTGCAGCACAGGAGATACTCTGATAACAGAAAAATCCTCCCTTTTGCAAATAACAACAGCAATGAGGCGTTATTGCACAAGAAGAAAAAGAAGATAAGCATTTCATTCTGGATATTCTTCTCCTTGGACAATACAGCCTTTGGTAAACTGTGATACTACACAGGTCTTTAAATAGTGAAGTTTCAAATCAAAAAGTGGTGAACAAAAACTCGAAGAAAATATGTTTATAATTAATGCTGGAGCTTGGAAGAAGCCCAATAATGAAAGCAAATCTTGTTTTCTAATGTGAAGAACAAGCTTTCTATAAACACTCGTAGTGAAGGAGATTACCACAGTAATGAAGCAAAGTCATGAAGTGAAACAGGGTACACATGCTATGCTTGAAAAGGTTTCAGACTTCCAGCTATCATCAGCTAAGATACAAGCTGTCATCCAGCACAGATAGATTTAGGAGGTAACATCAGTGGAAGTCTGTGGAGACTGCCTCGGTGTTACATCAATACAGCTCCATGCTCCCAAAATGATTCTGCTTCCTTCCATAGCTGTTCTTGAGTGGAAACATTTCTGTTATCTTTCCAGTAACCCGTAAGTCAGCTCTGCATAGAATGAGGTAGCTGAATTGCAGCTGTTCTTTTTAGTGTGTGCTGTTTTGCACATTCACTGCTAGTTCTCTGATTGAGGCTTTAGCCTAGCTATGAAAAAAAAAAAAAGAAAAAAAAAAAAGGTGGTTTGGGTTTTGCAAAAGCCAAACCAAAGCTGTTTCAGTTCCAGGTCCCTTTTTTTTTGAAACCCTGAAAGTTAAAGCCTGGGTGGTTTGGATAAGTGCTTCTAATTCTAGCATATCCCTATTTAAAATAAGAGGGAGGATTTGTTTTTAAAAAGCTAAAACTGGGATGGTCTGGAGCAAAGTCTCTGAAGACATTTAGGGAGGATTCAGATAAACAATTCCACTCCTCTTATATCTCTCATGCATTTTTTTCCTGTCCCTTCCTTGTTTTCTATCTCTTGGATATTGTTTGCTTCCCCTCGATTTCCAATAGAGCTTGAAATTAGATTTCTTTTATTTCCCTGTTTTCAAACAGAGCTCTGAACAACACATCTTGGCATTAAGTTAACTCCCAGGCTGAGTCACTGAGTTACCTTCCATCTCTGTACCTGAGCTGGTTGAAATTGTGTAACAGAAACCACTGTGTATGCCCTTTTCGACCTCACACCAACATTATGTGATTTTTTGGAAGGAAAAGTCTGATTTTAGTTGGACAGAAACAGAACCATCTAATTGTAATGGTTTTAGTCTCAATTTATGACAGCAGAAATGGTACCACAGTGTGACTCAAGATAGAAACAGTATTATTATCACAATTTGTAACTTCATCAAGAGTTAACTTGGGAACTGCAAGCTGGCAGCAATAATTCATACATTACTGCAAACTGTGTTTTCATCATTTCTGTTGATACTGGCAAAACGCTTGTTTTGGCTTTCTGCATGTTGCAGTCATTAATACGATATAGTATAGACACTCAGATATATTTAGGAGAAGGTCATTTTTATTCAACTGATTATGTACTGGGAAGTTAAATAAACAAGCAAGTTAAAGACATCAGCAATCCCACTCCTTGATCCGTGCCAAAGTGAATTCTTAAAACTGGTTGGTTCAATTAGAGGAAAAGTCAAGCCGTGATTATGTCAGCTGGAAGAAGGAGGACATTACATTTCCTTTTACTTAAGGGTTACCTGGAACACTACATCTTGATAGTGGCTAAATACATCCATAAAGCTGGAGGTGTTCCAAGGCAAGCTAGAACATACTTGGTAACTATGACATTAACAAGATTACTCATCCTTTTCATAACAATGAAAATTTCCTATTGAGATTTCACTGAGCAGAAAGTACAGAATCATGACTATTTATCTACAGCTGCTTGGAATGCCTTTCCAAAGGCATGAAAGGACACTGTCCCCGAAAATTGTATTCAGGGGGAAGCCAATGTCCATGTTTTTCATTTTGCAAGTTTGTAACTGTAAAACGTTTCAAAACAAGTCACTTTTGAGAAGTACTCATCTTCTACGCTCATTAGATTGCAATCCAGAGATGACTGAACATGATATTTAAACAGTAGTGTTTTTGCCAATGAGTTACATGATCAACACGAACTGCTAATGTTTTCTATTCTAAACCTTCTCAAAATGTCAAGTGTTCTTGTCAGCTGAGTGGAAGTGGCATAAAAGTAACTTTTGAAATTGCTGTTGATGAGATACCCTTGGGGAACATTGTATATATACTGAAATCATATTCACAATATGCTCTAATCTCCCCTGCTGCAAAAGGATTAGGCTCTTAACTCTCATTTCCATTAATGGAAATATAGCACAGCCTGGTTTCTTCCTTCCAAAAAAGACACTGGGCATTCTTAAATGACACAAGTCTTATTTCCTGAATTTTCTCAAGCTGTGAGAAAACAAAACTATAAAACAAATACAGGAAATGCTTTTAAAAAACTAAGCCTAGTAACTAACCCTGTTACAGCTCAGAATTACAGCACTGTTTTGTTTTCTTTTTTTTTTACACAAATCACCAAAAGACTGAAAATATTCATAGTTGTCTGAGTCACGCTGGCTGTAGCAGGCTCACCATTTCTTCAGTGCCATTTTTTTCTGCGAGTTAAAATATCAGGAAAAGGTAAGAAAGATGATGCATTACCTGATGTCCCTGACAAGGACGCAGAAGACTCATTCCCTCCTCACCCCTGGTTATCACACATGATTTTGGACAAGTCATACAGAGCAAAACTTCAACGTGCCTACCCAGAGGTCTCACCACCTTGCTCAGATGTCTCCAGAGCTCTGGTGGCACTCGCTGCACACAGTTGCCCTGCACTGATTTTACCCTACTGCCCCAAGCAGGACCACAGGCTTCCAGTCTTTTGACCAAAACCAGTGTTGATGGTGGCTGTTAAAATATTTACAGCAAAAGCCATGAACTAGTTGGTTTCTGAAGTTTCAAAGGAGTAAGATCACCACTGACACTGTATTTCCGCTGCCATGGGTCTTACATGTTGATACATGTCAAGATGAGTTATTTTCTGGAGTCTCTTTCTTAACTGATGAACATGTTTTTTTACTCAAAGTATTATATTTTCCAAAAGTCTAATTAGACAAGTAGATCTTTACAGACTGATAGCAAAGGGGTTGCATGCTTGTGATCAATGTTTGGTACTTGAATCACATATATATGAGATCTTCTTCCCAAAAAGTGCCAAAAAAAGCCTCAAAATCTCTGTTCACTTGTTGAAAGGTAAAAGTGATACTTGATGCTGTTCTTTTATGCCAAAAAGTCTGATTGCAGGAACAAATAGTAGTATTTTGGACAGAGAAAACTCAGTTTTCACTTTTAGCACAGTCAATCCAGAGTAACTGCAAAGGCACATAATTTGGCGCAAAGCCTAAGTATTTATGAAGATGAGCTTTTACACATGACACTTCATAAAGTGCAAATAAGCATAAAAATCAGAAAGCAGGGTAGAATTTGGGATGTATTTTATTATATCTGATTTTGTACCCACATTTTTTCACTTGACCTGTAGCAAACATCGGTTAGGATATTGGTTCCATTAATTAAATATTTCAGAATTTAAGTGCTTTTAAATTGCTAACTGCTCATTTGTGATCATTTAGCAACACTCAGTGCTAATGTCTCTATAACAAGCAACCCATATCTTAACTGTTTTTCACACTGCTGAAAAGCAAAAGCTCAAGGAAGCTGGAAGAACAGGTAGGCCTCCAAAAACATTTCAGGGTCATTTCACCTGTTTTATCACATTTGCTTTTGTAACTATGTTACGCATTGCTAGATTTAAAAGCCTTTTTGCAAGTGGGTAATATCATTCTTTACAGTACTGTAGCCTCATTTACATTGCGTTCACAAACACAGTCAGTGGGCTGAAAAAAACACAGAGTCAGTTGAAAAACTACAGACCAGTCAGTCTCACCTCTGTGACCAGCAAGATCATGGAGCAGATCCTCCTGAAAACTATGCTAAGGCACATGGAAAATAAGGAGGTGATTCGTGACAGCCGATATGGCTTCACTAAGGGCAAATCATGCCTTACAAATTTGGAAGCCTTCTACAACAGAGTTATAGTAGTGGATAAGGGAAAAGGAACTGATACCATCTATCTGGACATGTGCAAAGAATTTGACACTGTCACACACAGCTTCCTTGTCTCTATATTTGAGAGACATGGATATGACAGATGGACTCCTTGCTCAATAAGGAATTGACTGGATGATCGCATTCATAGAGCTGCCATCAATGGCCCAATGTCCATGTAGAGATCACTGATGAGTGGCATTCCTCAGGGGCCAGTATTGGGACCAGTGCTGTTTAACATTTTTGTTGGTGACATGGACAGTGGGATGGAGTGCACCCATCAGCAAGTTTGCTGATGACACCAAGCTGTATGGTGCAGTCGACATGATGGAGGGAAAGGGACATCATCAAGAAGGACCTTGACAGACTTGAGAGGTGGGCCCAAGAGAACCTCATGAAGTTTAACAAAGCCAAGTGCAAGGTCCTGCACATAGGTCAGGCCAATCCCAAGCACAAATACAGGCTGAGCAGAGAATGGATTGAGAGCATCTCTGAGGAGAAGGACTTGGGGGTGTTGGCTGATGAGAATCTCTGCATGACCTGGCAATGTGTGCTTTCAGCCCAGAAAGCCAACCGTATCCTGGGCTGCATTGAAAGAAGTGTGACCAGCAGGTCATAGAAGGTGATTTTGCCCCTCTACTCCACTGTCGTGAGACCCCACCTGGAGTCCTGTGTCCAGCTTTGGGGCTTCCAACATAACAGCGACATGGGCTTGTTGGAGCAAGTCCAGATGAGAGTCATGAAGATGATCAGAGGGCTGGAGCACCTCTCCTATGAAGATGATCAGAGGGCCAAAGTGCCTTTCCTATGAAGACAGGCTGAGAGTGTTTGGGTTGTTCATCCTGGAAAAGAGAAAGTTGCAGGGAGACCTTATAGCAGCCTTCTAGTACCTAAAGGGGACTCACAAGAAAGCTGGAGAGAGACTTTTTACAAGCATATGTAGTGATAGGACAAGGTGTAATAGCTTTAAAATGAAAGAGGGTAGATTTAGATTAGATACAAGGAAGAGGTGAGGCACTGAAACAGAGAAGTTGTGGATACCCCTTACCTGGAACTGTTTAAGGTGAAGCTGGCTGGGGCTTTGGAGCAACCTAGTCTAGTGGAAGGTGTCCCTGACCATGGCAGGGGGCTTGGAACTAGATGATCTTTAAGGCTGCTTCCAACCTGAACTACTCTATGATTCTATGATGATATTCAGGAACTAGGTTAACCCACTTTCAGAGATATCCAGAATGTGGGTTAAGTACAGGTAGAAGAGTACAGCTGATACATCCAGGTCAATGAGATGCATCTGGGTTCCCAGTCCATCCTTGCCTCAGCTAGCTTCCGCTATAAACCAGGCATCTGGGCCAGGTAGTGATGTTGCTTAGCAGCTCACCCTGTAAGCAGGGCACTTTCGCTGCTATTAGCCCTAACTACTTAATACAATCTTGACAGTAGTAAAGCCTGGCATTTTGCAATATCAACTCACTACTGTGAAGTATGAAATTAATCTTCAGAATATCACATAAGGTAGGAGCTTTGTTCACTGGAAACAAGAATCACAAGACTCTCAATGAAGTAGAGAGCCATAAACACAGCAAAAATCACCCCAGCAGTATGAATTTTTAACTGAAACATCAAAAGCAGGGGACTGACTAGAATCAAGAGGCTTCTAATGATTGTACAAAATAATAATAACTTTAATGCTCATAATTTTCAGGTGATTTATTTAATCTTCACACACACCCACAACAAAGGAACACAAAACAGTTCTGTCTGTACTGCATGAGGACTATGAGGCAGAGAAAGAATACTGGATCTGCCCAGGGCCAGCATGAGGTGTCTGGAATGCCTGGCTGCCAGCCTCATTCTCAAAATACATCACTCCTTTCTAGAGGCAGCAGCTGTTTGTTTGTTCTCTGACACTTATAGAGCATCTAAGATTATTTCCATTGAAGATAATAATCTGTCCAGTCCAGTGGGAACAAAATTGGGTCATAAATGTTTAAGCTGGTCTGGTTTCACTGAAGACTCCTCGTAAGCTCATGGTTGCACACAACACTGTAATTATCAGGTTTGAGAAGCTGACTGACACTCTGGGAAGGCTGGGGCAATAGGTCTTTGTTTCACCACAAGAGGGGCCGATTTCCTGATCGGTGCAATTCCTGTAGCCTGATGTGTACCTTGTGCAAGGAAAGGGCAAGCATTTCCCAAACCCATGACTGATGCATGCATTGGAGACATGAAAGTGCAAGGTCTTGGGAGGTAAGGCTTCCTCTAGGAGGTATGCACATCCCTCTGCATTTCAGTTGTGTGATGGGTTTGTCTGTCCCATGAGAATTGGGACATAGTCGAGTCCTAGGGAAAGTGGCAAAGAAGGGGGTGTAGACAGGAGGAATTGTCCCAGCAAGCAGGATCCAGATCTGAAGCCACAGGTAGGCCGTTTTTGTCATGCTCTGATCTTTTTTGAGATTCTGGGCAAAACATATGCATTTACGTTTTTCTACAACAAAGTTACTGAAAAGATTATTTGTTGGTTTTGTTGTTGTTTTGTTTGTTTGTTTGTTTGTTTGTTTTGTTTTTGTTTGTTCTGCTTTGTTTTTAACTGGGATGTTCAGCAAAATTTCATCATTTTAAAGCAGCAGAACAGCAACAAAGCTGGTGGACAGTATCTTGTGCCTGCAAGAAAGATTCTCAGTCCTTCTGACTTCCAGCAAGTTCCTACACAGAAGCCACCAATGTTTTTATACCAAGAACAGTAGCATTTAAATGACCAACCTCATTTCTATTGAAGAAATTTGTTCTTATTGCTCTTGTTTTCTTTGATCAGAGGCAGGTAGAATGAAAACAGATACCAATCTGACTGCTTGCTACAAACATTTGATTTCTTCTGGTTTTCATACCCTATCTGGCCATTTCTGTATGTCCATAGGGCACAGTGAAATGCTTATGCTGCCTCAGTACAGGTTTTTTCACTGAAGCGATCTTGAGTTGCAGGCTAGGCACTTTGGACATCCTTACTGTCACTGACAAAATACAGGTACCATGAAAGGATAATTCAGCCCACCTAAGAATCCAAAAGTGTGTCAAACAGCTAACACTGTGTCTTGTAACAACCTACAATTAACATGTAAAGCCCAAGGCATCTGCATGTTGACAACATGGTTTAATTCAGTAATAAAGTAGGCTAAATGATTATTATAGCTAATAGTATTTTTAATGGAAGTGAAACTACAGAAGCGAAGCTACACAAACATATTGATTTCAGCTCTACCTCCCTGAGAAGTCTGTGTGATTTTGTTATTTATGGCCCATTTTTCAAAAAAACCCCCAAGGCTTACAAATGTAGAAATGCCTGGTTGTACAAAATGGATGGTTATGCACCAAAATGAGGGATTTGTGTGTTTAACTGCCCATATTTGTATTCTTCCACCCAGTCTACATATTCAAAGGCAAAGATCATTGTATTTATCAGTGCATAAATGAAAGGAGGAGAGATAAATGACCTGGTTTGCAGAGGTGCTAAGCAGATGCAGTTCCCATTTATTTCAACTGGAGTGTGAAAAACAGGCCCTAAGTGACTGGACCAAGCTCACACAATGCATGATTGTCAGTGTCAGAAGAAAACTCAGAAATCCTTCCAGTCTAATCCTCCCAGTTTAAATCCTCCCCAGTCTAAACGCTAGACACAGAAGAAAAAAAAAAAAGGCAAGCTGTACAATGGCCTGACCACTCTCTTATTGCTACCTTTGCTTGCAAAGAGAATAAAAAAAGGGGACATGAAGAACTCCTGTATAATCTTTAATGACTAACAAATAATGCCAAGTAGGGCAAGTAAATACATGTGAAGCATTGCTCACACACCCAGCAACTTGCTTGTGTGTCACAGATGGCTTTAGTGAAGAGCCAAAAAAAGAAAGAGAGAATGAAAAAGGAAAACAAGTTATAGTTCAGATAAAGAGTAAGATAAAGAGACAAAGACATTTTCTAGTATTAAAAAAAAAAAAATCCCTTAAAAGTGCTTCAAAAACTGATGATAAAAATCATAGAACCATTTCCCTCTCCTTGATAACGTGCAGACTAATCTCTACATAAATAGAAATAACAGCCCTTTGAAATGGCAATGATTTGCTTGGAAAACATTCATTAAAAATGTCCTGCAATTATTGACTCTATCATTATTTCTTGGCAGCAGCTGAGTCTCACTGCATCTTGCGTTGTTTTTCCAATGAAAAGCAAAGCATTGTTTGGAAAAAAAAAACAACAAAAAAACACCACACACAAAACCAACAACAACAACACTGACAAAACACAGTAAAAAAACCCACAACACCAAAAAATCCCACAAGGACATTGTATTTGAAATATGTGCTTGGTGACATGGAGCTGATTGCCCAAAGGAATCAGGATACATATATTTGTACTATTGTACATGTGAGTAGCTTGAATCATGTACTGCTTGCTCTCTTTGTTTGGATTATGCAGCTTGGCTGGGCAGCCATCCAAAAGATTCACATTAAATTCTAGCTATATTCAGCACAAAAGTCATCTAGCATCAGAGGATCAAAGTTACATCAACCAACAAGCACTAAGGAATTGATAAGCCACTAAAATTAGGTCATCTCCTAGCAGCTGCTTTTGATGGATGAAGTAGAACTTAGCCTCAGGTTTTCTATTTAAAGATCTGTTACAGCATCTTTTCCTGCAGCTACAATGAGAACACAACAAAGTGTAATGTTTCTGATTAAATGTTTAATCATTACTTCTTACTCTTCTGATTGTTTCTGCCACAGCACAGATCTAGTGCACACACTATTTGCAGCATTTCTAGCCCTTTTAACACTGACATTAAAATAATCAAGATTTTCAATTTCTAAGCTGTAAAACCCAAGAGATGATTTTCAAAAAACATAGATAAAAATCTTGCAAGGCTATTTACTTATCATACTTAGAGAAATAGACTGCCACTTATTGGAATTGAAAATTAATTTCTATGCAATTATCCCACTACTGTGTCCACTGGAAGAATCACTGCATCAATAGGAACTGTATGAATACAGAAGTATGTATCCCTGCATAAGTACATGTGAGGCTATAGATATTTTTATGCATTTATGATTTTATTTGTGGAGACTTTTGGGGAAATTATTTAATTAATCTCACTAACACATACTTTTAAAGGTACTTGCTACTGCACTAGGCTATCGTAGGTCATTAATAACTGGCATTATGATTGCTTGACAGAGTACAATATCAAGACATGCTTGCGATATCAGTGTAATACAAATGGTGCCATCATTAGCATGTTTTGTAGAGACCTCGAAAGGAAATTAACAAAAAAACCCCAATTAGTTTCATATGCATAGAACCTGCCCTTGACCTGTTCAGAATATGACCAATTTCTGTTGGTTGCAGCCTCTGTTCAGCACAGCTGTGTCATCATGAGCATAAATGAAACTAACACAGGACTTTGTTGTCATTGTTTTCAATATGACATCTTCTCATGTCTGTTAAAATCAGTAACATCTAATTTAAATAATCTTGAAAAGCACAAGAGGGGAAAAGGAAGAACATCGACCCAATGGAAAAGATGAAGTCAACACTCTTGCTGATTTCTCAAGTTAAAAAATTATGGGGGAGATTTAAAATTACAGTACATGACAATGTCACATAAGACTCATAAATTAACGTTCTATGACTGATTGACACATGTATGCCCCTCCGTAGCAGCCATGCTCTGTGCTCCCTCGTGCCAGCCTAGTAAGTCAGCTGTTGCTGGGTAAGTTTTGCAAGGGGTGGAAACTCCCTGCTCTGTGCATTTCCATTCCAAATTTGGTGTGCTCAGTCTTTATTACTTGAGGAACCAGGGCTACGCACTGTAGTTCAAAGTCTAGATCTAGTTTTTTCCAGCTACATCTTTTTTCAATTAAAAACCTAAACTGGGGCAGAGGGGAGAATACGTAATACATCTGGAGTAGCAACACATCTGAAACTTTTTCTTTTCAAGGAAGAATCTTTATGAGCAGAATGCAAATGAGCTTAATTTATCAGTGGTGCTTAGTACTGCAGTCTGCTTGGATCTCAGGCTAATCAGCTTCCTCTTTTACTCAAGGTCTCAGAGAAAAAGCCAGCCAGGGAGCCAGCTTGAAGGTGCCTATCTGGCTTGTGGAGTAGGACATCTGGCGAGATGAGGGTGCTTTGATGCCATATAAATTTCTGACAACCTCAGCTGAAGGCTGTCTGTCATAACATCTGTTGTCTTACTGTGCTATGACCATTTTTTCTGTATGCATTAAGCATATCTGATATTACACTATGTAAATCTTGGGATTTCAGTTTTGACTGGCCTAACAAGTGGTGGGAGAAAAGTGCCTTTTCTGCCCTCTAGCTGCCCTCCTTGGCTCATCTTAGCATTAATATCCTTTCTCTTAATTTGTTTACTAACAGACTTACCTCATCATCTACTAATAACTGTGTGCTCAAGGCAAAACTGGCCAAAGACGCCAGAACATAACAAGAGTTTGCTTGCTTTGTGACATTGCATCTCTACTTTGATCTAAGGAAATAAACGCAACACCCTCTACTGTTAAACAAAATACCGGAACCCTTTTCAAAGGAGTAAGGCCACATATTTTCACTAGGTCCACATAAAGTTTGATTAACCCAGAACAGAAAAAAATAATAACATTTGCAGAAGAAATTGCACTATCCTGGTCGCTTTTTCTGGCAGTGGCTCTGATCTAAAGCTATTACCGAATATTTTTTTTTTCAGCTATGCTTACTCTTGACGGTGACAAACACTCAAAAATGAGAATGGGAGTTTAGTATACATATTATGCTGTCCTATACCAATCTCAACACTATACAACATTCTTTAATCCATGACCGTAAACTAAACCTCAATTGTCCAGGAACTGAACTGGGGCATTTTAAAAATATCCTGTTGGTCCATTTATCAGACAACAATTTTTAGTTTCAGAAATTTTTATACTTTCCCCTCCTTTTTCCTTATGGAACAAGGATGTTCCTTGATGCAATAAATTGTGTGATGATCAGAATTCGGGAATAATCTAAAGACGGAAGAATATCTGTCCTTTTCTTTAGTGCTGCTACCAGCTTTATCAAATGCCAATACCATTGAAAAATTAAACAGGGAAAGAAATGAAACATGGGGGAAAAAAAAAAAATAAGTGCAGCTATTTCTCCTTTAATTAAAGTTAGTGATTAAAAGGAGGAAGAGATAAACCTCTGCCCTTCCCTCCCCATATTTTGGACATTTGTTTGGCATATCTACAGTTTATAGTTTTGAAAAAATGCTGCGTTTGTAAATCTGATAGTTATCATTGTTATTTTGACAAAACATATTTTGTTACTACATAAAGTGAAAAATAATTGGAAACAGATCAAATAACATTTTTATGACCTCTAGTCCTATTCACCAGGTATGAAAGCACTAGTAGTTGTAGATCATCGTGCTTGCCCACACTTCGTTGCTATGCATTACATTCCAAAACACAAATGCACAAACCCACTGACAAGGAGAGGAAAATTGCGGTTACTTGTCTTCTTAGATGAAAAGACCCACATCTTTTCTGCCTCCTTGTCTATGTCAGAAGAGTTGTATCATCCTATCCATGTCTTCTTGGAAGGGCGATGTGTCCTGTTTCCACTTAAAGGTTGAGAGTTTGGCAAGGAATGTTCTGATCTTCTAAGAGTGAACAAATGTTGTGCAAGATCTCATTACAGAGTTCCCTGCTAGCTAGCCCAAAAAGTCTTCACCAGGCAATCACTGTTTCTTGAGTATGCTTATGAACCAAGAAGAGCTTCTTAGTTACGCTGTGTGCAGCACATTGTCCAGATACAAAAGCTACAAGAGAGGAAAAGTGTTTATAGAAGAAAGGGTCATTATACACCACCACATTTTGATGGCTCACTAATCTAAGCAAGCCATAGCGAAGATTAACGTAGGCTGACAGTACGAGGTTTGATTTGTGCTCATGTGCTCTGAAAAATCAGCCGTGCCAGCTGTCTTTCAGAAAGCACTGTCGTTGTTTTCCATACCCATGAACTGCACTGGAGAAGAAAACTGTGGAAAGAATGATAAGACTCACAAAATCAAGCCCTTGAACATGAGCAGATTAAGCAGCAGGATTAAGATTTTCCACTGCCTCTTAATCGAGCCCCCCATGCTCCCCAAACTTCGTTCCTGTGGCCCCATTCGGTTACAGATGTCATGCCCACAGGTGGGTACATAATATAAAACACAGTCAGACATCCTTATTCTGAAGAATGGGCAGTTACTCAGTATTTATGTTTATCCTACTCATTCAACATGGGATCTCGGGTGTCATTTGCTGCATACCTTTCAAACCCTACAAGCAAAAGATAATTTTCTTTTTCCTGGTCTTTTATCTGGCTTTTACGTTGTAATATGTTTACATGTTTTGGGGCTTTTTTGTTTGGTTTTTTTTAATCTTTAAATAAACCTGAATACATTTACTAAAAATGATATGTCATTATTACCATTTTTAGATGCACAAGAAGCTGTGTTTCAATGAGAATAAAGTCAAATTTGCCCACACTGTAAGCTAATTTGGGGGGTTAGGTTGAGATGCCAACCAGAATTATCAGTACTTGATAGCACTCCATATTTACTGAATATGGTTCTCACAGCCATCAGTTTCTGCTGTGAGGGCTTAGCATTTCTGCATATCAGACCAACACCTCTTAACATGGATGTTCCTAAATCAAGAACCTACCATGCTTCCCCATCCATCCAGGGTCCTTCTCTTCACCTGCTATTTCTCATCCTTCCAGTGACTACTGCAGCAAAACCGCCATCATCCTCATCCTACCATGGCAGTAAGATTTGGACTGTGGCAAGGACAGCATCTCTGCTTTTGGGTCTGGTATTCAGCTCCAGATAAGTGCTGAGGGCAGCAATTTCAGGGGAAAATTTACAATGGAAAGTCTCTCCTTTGTGGTTTGTGTATGTGCATACACGTGTGGGTAGGAGAGGTGACTGAAGCAGGAAACTATAATTTTCCCTTGCCTTTCCCAAGTATCTTGTCTATAACCCTCTGATCCCATCTTCTTTTCTGTCCTGCAACTTGTTGCTGAAGATATAGAGCCCAGCTTAGAATCATAGAGCAGTTTGGGCTGGAAGGGATCTTCAAAGTTCATCTAGTCCAACACCCCTGCAATGAGCAGGAACATCTTCAACTGGATCAGGTTGCTCAGAGCCCTGTCCAGCCTGGCTTTGAATGTCTCCAGGGATGGGGCATCTACCATCTGCCTGGGCAAACTGTTCAGTGTTTTACCACCCTCATAGTAAAAAAATTCTCCCTCCTGTCCAGCCTGAATCTTCCCTCTTTTTGTTTAAAACATTACCCCTTGTCCTATCACAACAGTCCCTGCTAAAAAGCCCCTTTTAAGTACTAAAAGGCCACAATAATGTCTTCCCGGAGCCTTCTCCAGGCTGAACAACTCCAACTCTCTCAGCCTGTCTTCACAGGAGAGGTGTTCCAGCCCTCTGATTATCTTGGTGGCCTCCTCTGGCCCCTCTCCAACAGGTCCATGTCTTTCCTGTACTGAGGGGTCCAGAGCTGGACAAAGGACTCCAGGTGGGGTCTCACCAGGGCAGAGCAGAGGGGCAGAATCACCTCCCTTGATCTGCTGACCACCCTCGTTTCAACGCAGCCCAAGATATGGTTGGCTTTCTGGGCTGCAAGGTCACACTGCCGGGTCATGTCCAATCTTTTATCCCCCAGTATCCCAAAGTCCTTCTCTGCAGGGCTGCTCTCAATCCCTTCATCCCCCAGCCTGTATTGATACCAGGGGTTGCCCTGACCCAGGAACAAGACTTTGCACTTGGCCTTATCGAACCTCATGAGGTTCACATGGACCCACTTCTCAAGCTTGTCCAGGTCCCTCTGGGTGGTATCCCATCCCTCAGGCATGTCAGCTGCACCACTCAGCTTGGCGTCATCTGCAAACTTGCTGAGGGTGCACTCTATCCCAATATCTATGTCATTAATGAAGATATTAAACAGTATTGGTCTCAGTATGGACCCCTGAGGGACACTACTTGCCACTGGTGTCCATCCAGACATTGAGACTTCTACCACTACTCTCTGGGTGTGACCATCCAGCCAGCTCCTCACCACTGAACAGTCTACCTATCAAATCCATGTCCTCCAATTTAGAGAGAAACATGTCGGGGGGGACTGTATTAAAGGCTTTACAGAATTCCAGAGAGGTGACAACCATAGCTCTTCCTTTGTCCACTGATGTAGTTACTACATTGTAGGAGGCCACTAAGTTGGTCAGGCAGGACTTGCCCTTGGTGTAGCCATGCTGGCTGTCTCTAATCACCTCTCCATCCTCCATGTGCCTTAGCATAGCTTCTAGGAGGCACAGACACAGAGGTGATGTCGACAGGTAAGCCTACAACCTTTAACTTCTCTGCCACTGCTTCTGCAGAGTTTTGGGGTGGGGTTGCCCAGTTAGGGCCAAGACACATAATTGTGAGTGGTTTAGAAATGTATAGTGACACTAATGTGAATGAAACCAGGAAAAATGTTAACTGAAAAAGAAGGAAAAATCATTACTCTCAGGAATTTATTAAAATCTGGACCAGACATCCAACTGAAATGGTGGAAGACCCACATTTGAGCCACTTGAAACTCAGGTGGAAAAAAACATCCATTTTGCATGTACTGTCAGGAGATTATTTGAACACATCGTACCAGACCTTTTCCAGCTGATATTTCTAGGATTAAATCTTGCTCTTGTAATGCTACCAGCAGTCTGTATATGCTTTTCCTAGCTGCAGTGGTCAAGAAAGGTACATTCACAGCTATATCAATGCCTTTCCCGTTTAGTTGCAATAGTAGTAATGAGTATACAAAATATTTTATATTCCTTTTCCTTGCCATATATAGCAATTATTCTGTCATTCATCAAATGTACACAAATTCCTTTTCATATGTAAATACACCATTTGCTTCACAGCTCTAGCCAAACAGTTGTGCAGTTCTTTGTCAAGAAGATAATATATTTAATCATGGAGTGCCTTGTTTCCATTGTATTGAACAGGTGTTGTTTAATGGCACAGCCATTGTAACATTATATTCATTTATTAATGTGAGTGTAACGAACATATTGTACAGACATGAATGTGCTGGTCTCATGGTTAGGGTTAGTGGTTTCTTATGATGTGGTATGTGTAGGATGGTGGCTTAGATTCAGACTACAGAGAAGCAGGAGTTCATTATAACAAGTCCAAGTGATGTGGCTGGTTTTGGCCCTTGTTCACTTTTGAAAAGCACAGAATACATAAAAGACTTCATTGAAAATGTGCAAGTTATTCAGTGTGGTTAATTCTATGCTGGCTTCACTCCCACCCTCTTTCAAGACTGTGTATGTGACCATGCTTTCTGAAACAGCAAAACCAATACGCAGTAGATTCATGTTGCTTTTGGCTATATGTGCAGTGCCTAGTATCCTATTTCATGAAGTGACCTGTCTTCAAATATGACAGAGGCAGTCAGTAGGTGATCAACTGAAACCATGAAACACTGCTTGCCTGGTTAGCGTAGCTGCAAAAGTTCTGTCCCTTTATTTACTCATTTTTGCACATGCTGCCACATTTTTATGAGTTACTGCTCTGCGTGTTCCCTACCTAGATCAGCCAGCTGGCAAGATAGCTACATTTGCACAGGCAAATCAGGTGAGTAAGTGGAATAACTTAAGCATCTGATTTTTCTTATTGCATGAAATCACCCATTAAGCATCAGCCCTCAGGGGGCCAGAATTCACAAATGTAGGTAAACGCCTGCAGTGCCCATTTGCTTTATGGAACTCAAGTACCCACTTCAGTTTGTTTGGACACATGTCTGATCTTTTTGTTTTAATGCTTTATGCTAACTGTGATGCCCTATATCATCATTATGCTGTGTATTAGAAGTATTTTTTCCCTTCCCTTTTGGAAACATTGCCTTAAATTTCATGGTATGTGCTTAAGTGATTCCATTAGAGAAAAGATTAATAAATGCAACTAAATCTGCACTTCTGTACTGTACATTCTGCTATATGACATGTCTTTGGTTTTGTATTGTCTGGCAATTAAACAATCTTACATGTGTTAATCTCCATTTCACTTCCATCCATAATGCTAACTGGCCCTTTCACAGCACTTTCTATCAGTCAGCTACAAGCACTTTCTTAGTAAAGCAAACGATGGCATCTCATTAATGATTTTCATTCCTGCTTTCTGGACTCCATCAGTTGCCAATGTTTTACTTTTAGCGGAGGGCCAAGAAAAGAGCAAGGTAGGTAGGAAATAAAATAAAGTGTTAATATTATTGAAACTTTTTTACACTCTTGCCTTGATTCTTCTTAAATTTTTTACAAGAGATTGAGCAAATGTCCTCATGAAGCTGTCCAGTTTTTCTTCATGTTTAGACTGAAAAACATATTGGCCTCATTTTCATCTCACTAAGATCAGCTTTGCAATCTTTCAAATCCAGTTTTGACTGAGTTACGTCACAGTTAAAACTGAGTAAAGAAGAGGAGAAACTGATTCATGATCATCTGTGTTTCAATTTTCTACCATGGGGCTTGGAATCAAGGCAGGGAGCTTTCAGTTCCAGCAGAAGGGGAAGTCACTTCTGTGTTCATGGTTGGTCACAACCTCGGCAGAGCACAAAGGCCCCACACATGACGATCCCTCAGCCCTGCAAGCTCAGCCTGGGTAACTGTGCTTTGACCTGCCATGGCTATAGGAGATCGGTGAAAAACTTGGACCTTTACTTGAGCCACTTTGCTGATTTGCTGTCTCCTGTTGTGTCAGTTGGAACCATTGTGCCTTAGCTCTCAAATCAGGCTATATTCTATGGCCCAAACCTCTTACTGTGTTTTTTCTTCTTAGTTCAGGCAACAGCGTCAGTCTTCCGTGGAGATCTGTTTTCTTCTGTGAAAACTAGTTTTACGGGGCTGGCTCCCAAACCCACTGCAGGTTAGAAAGAGAGCAGGGGACTCCTCATTCAATGACACGTGGGTTCATTTTGTGTTGTAATAGTGACATCTAGCACAGATCCTCATACAGCCTTAGAACTATAGAATCATAGAATAATTTTGGTTGGAAGAGACCCTCAGGATCATTGAGTCCAGCCATAGCCTAACTCTAGCACTAAACCATGTCCCTAAGAGCCTTTCAAACATCTCCAGGGATGGTGACTCCACCGCTTCCCAAAACTGAACACAGTATTCAAGGTGGGACCTCACCAGCACCAAGTACAGTGGCCTTAGAAGTTCCCATCTTGGTGAAGACCTATCAGGACGCCATGCATGTACATCCTGAAATACAGTCTATTCTCAAAGCAACTTGTCTGTCTAATAAGCAGAATCGACAATGGATTTGTTTTGAGTAGGGGTGAGGGCAACTTGCCTACTGTTACTAAACAAGACAGTGAGAAAACTGGGAGAAAAAGCAGCTTTTATCTTCCCAGTACAACACTGTGTCTGACAAGCCACACCAGGCTATTTTATTTAGCTAGTTTTTAACTGAATTTATTACTAACCCGCATTAATTTTATAACCAGAGGGGAGCAGTAGTCAGCAGCCGGCTGTGGCAGACCACGCACCCTTCACAGCAGCCTGGCGGCTGCTCCTCCCTCGAAGGATGCAGGCCACAGTTCTGACCATCAGATGATCAGTGACACAGGTTGTGTCACCACCTCTCCTTGTTAATACCTCAGCTTTGCTACCTGCCACAGGAGACCTCAAGGCAGGTTTTGAAGTATGCCTGTCATGTAAATCAGATTTAAAAAATCACCCTCCCCCGTGTGGAACTGACAGCACAGTCAGGTTTACCTACAGGAGCAGTCTGCAACCTGGACTTCAAAAGGAGAGACACCAGGGACAGCTAAATCCATGCAAGCTCTGAGTGGACTTTGCTCAGACATCTTTGATACCCAGACTTGAAGGTATCAGCTACCTGACCTGCAGCTGAAGTGGAGAAAAGCACTTCTCCCATCTCTGCTATGGTAAATGTGGCAGTTGCACACCCCCTGATAAGATCTGGTGCCTTCAATAGCGCAGTTGATGGCTCTTTAGCAGCTTTTGTGCCCCACTGTGCCTGTCCCCATGTACACACATCGGGTGGTGCCAAGGTGCTGACAGTCACATCCTCCCCGAATCCAGGGCACGGTGACTTCAAGGAGGGGTAGGACCCTCAGTCAATAGACAAGGACCTCAAGGAAGGAGTTGCGCAGAGAAGCTGAGAATCTTCTGGACCATGTTGTAATGACCACAGTGAGATCTGACCAGGCTATAAAATGGGTTTCATGCCAAAGACCCCCTTTGAGTGGTCTTCTTGGAGCAGCGGGTCTGTGAACTGGAACCCTCTGCTTAGACTGGAACACCCTGTAAGGAGACTTCCTGGGATTGAATGTGCCTCGTCTCCTCTTCTGGTGAGTGGTTGCTTTTCACTTCTGAATATATCCTTGAGTAAGTCCTTGCCCACTTCAGGCAAATCATTTTTCTCTGCTGGGTGACCTTGAGTGAAAGAGGGCTCTACTTTCATTTCTGGTGAGTGAACACGCACACTGTGGATCCTCATTATTCTTAGGTGGTCATACAACAATAATTTCCTCAACTGGTATCTGAGCCTGTGTTTTACGCTGTCAGAGTGCTACGTAATTTGGATAAGTCCTGTTTCTAGTTGGCTTACTGGCTACACTTTCTGGCTAGAATAAAGTCTGTGTGGAGCTTGTTGTCTGCCTAAATTGAGTCTTGGTGTACCTCTGTGACAGTAAAACTTTTGATAGAATCCTTTAAACTAGCTGTCCTGTGAAACACAAGCATAAGGCATAGCAGGGGGGGCTTTTTATTACATGTCAGGTAGAGACAAATATGAGACATCACACTTAATATTAATCTTGTACAGATTGTCTTTCCTCTCACATCAGGACATTACACCGTTACCTGCGGCAAAAGCTCTTCTTACTTGATGGAAAAATATTCCGATTTTGGCCATGAGAAACACTATTTCACTACATACAGAAATGAAAAGAATGCATTCTTAAATTAATAAAAAGAAACCCCCAATTGATAGAAAAAGGCAAACAAATTCTGTTCACAGCTCTGCATCTGTCAACGATAATAGCCAACTTACTCCAAATTGTCAGCAATGCATAATAGCTAAGAGCAAACTTTGGTCAGTAACCATGGTGCATTTTATCTTACTATAAACAGAATTGCTAACATGCAAACTGATACCCAATCACAGCTGTATGAAAATAGCAGAGCAGCTAGGTAGGGAAGACAGGTGATAGTAGGTTTTCCAGAAATAATTGTCCCTAAACAATAGAGGTTCTCTGTGCAAAAGCTTTCTAATGGGAAGATCAATATCTTCCAACTATTATTTCAATAACACTATTCTTCATTAATAGAATAAACCCAATAATATTGCCATGCATCACTTAAGTGATAACAAAGGCAATACACCATTTTAAGAAGAAATCTTCTGTCTACAAATCCATGTTTTTCACCCTGGAAGAAAAATGTTATTACAAAGAATCACTACAGCTTTTCATTTAGGAAACTTTTAAGTTTGTGGGTTTTGGTGGTTTTTGTGTTTGTGCGTTATTTTTTTTTGTCTGTGTGTTTTTTTTTCCCCAAAGATTTATGAAGACTAAAGAAAGCTCAAACATCTCTGAAGTGAAACTAGAGCCTATACAGCTGAGGAAAATGCAGTGATCTGTGACAGTCTAATTCCCTCTTTCTAAAAATTTGACTGTGCCTGAAGTGATGGGATGTATATGGGTACAATGCAGCTGCTGTATGGTCTCAGGCAAAGTGCAAGGGAGAGTTAAGTTATATGGGTGCTGAAATGATGTCACTAAACATAGCTATCATTAAATTATTTTTAAAGTTCCAATGCAGAAACATGATCATACTAGTCAACAGTTACTGGACAGACCAGCTGGGAGGATCCACTAGCAGCATAATTCTGGACATAGACATTCAACACATTTCATATGAACCTTAAAATAAGCAGAAAGAGGTGCAGGATTCTAGAACTATTTTTAAAAAGTATTTCATAATAACCCTCTCTACCATGCCAGCTACTTAGCGCTCCAGGACACTCCCTGTGGTCTTGCTATCATGATTTCATCTTGAATTCTCATTATATAATAAGCTAAAGAAAAAAAAGTCTTGTCATCAGGGCAGGAAAAAAGTCGTGTTCTAGATAGAGCATTCACAATTTATAGATATCAGTGTTTTCCTCCATCAACATCCTAGCAAACTTCTTGCTAAGAAAACCATGGGATTTACTTGTTCTGCTTATTTTGTTTTGCTATTGACAGCTGCTGGATGGCACACAGGCCAGAACTGGCCAGAACGAAGTGAAAAGCACAGCAGGATTTTCTATGGCAACACCACACCTGTTACGTTCAGCAAGGAAACTGGGAGCACAGCCTGTGCTGTGCCAACACGCGGGATAAGCATTGGTGACAGGGCTCCAGAGCAGAAGTGTTTGCAACATCTACCATTACCTGAAGCTACTGCAATGCTGCGTTATGAGAGGAGTACTTACGAAATAAAGTTACTTTTTTTTTTTTCTTTAAAATGTGATACTAATCAGATTTTGTTTACCCATCCTCGCTCTACAGACTTCTAGCTAATGACCTATTACGTTTCTCATGTTACGCAATTCTCCCATAAGATTTTTCAGATTACAAATGGATTTTTTCCAGGCATCATATTGCCATGTGGCCCCAAATTATCAACTGACCTGCATTAATCCAGAACTTCTGAAAAGTTATTTTGCAACATAGCAACAGAGCTACAGGAGCAGAGGTTAGTCATTACCATGCCCCTGACTGAAGTGACAGAACTAAAATCACATTAGGGAAGAATTTCAAAAGGCTACACCTACTGCGTCCACGTAAAGAATACAGATGAAGTGTTAATTGGAAGTCAGAGAAGTAGTAAGTTATGAAGATAAGATTAGAATAAGAGTTACAGAGGAGAGACCCCTCTGATTAGAGAAAAAATATTCATAAGGCTAACTGCTGTAATTTGGAAAAAACTCCAGAAGCATCCAATTTGATATTACCATATGTATGTTAGATTCAATGCTGTGACAGACAATTATTGAAGATGCTAAACCCGTACACCAAGGGAACTCACTGTGGTTGCTGACCATGCATGACATTTAGGATAAAATGCCATGAGGTTACACTGTTCCTTTTACTTGCCCTCTGTACTCCTCCATTATTGCCTGCTGGTGATAGGCTCAGAAGGAAACCGGAGCTGCTCTGAACAGTAATGAAGTGCCATTGTGCTATACTGGAATGCTTAACTTATGTTTCAATGTTATTTTTGGCAGCCATGTGATAAAAATCAAAAACCCTGTGTGTGTGCATACAAGTACACTACATTGAAGTCACATGAGCAGCAGGCATAATTCTCTCTCAGAAATAAATGTACTATCTAGACTTAAGTTTTCTAAAAGTGTTTTTCCCCATCTGATGCTCATTTGGGCAAAGAGAAATCAGTTTATTTTAACTGGCAGATGCAGCAGCAACTTGCAGTAGCGTGCCTGCCCCCCGGGCCCCCAGGCACCTCCAACCTTTAGCACTTTCCCAGTGCCGCTGCACTCCTGTAGACAAACTGACCACGGTACTGGGAGCAGTACTGGGAGCGATTCTTAGTCCTCGCCTCCTCCCCCATCCTCTACCCCGGCACCCAAATCAGTCTACAATGGAGCAGCTGGCCTGAGCACAGCAGGTGAGCTGTGCTGCAGGACTGAAGCAGCGCTCTGTACCGTAAAGGCAATGCCGTTGCTAATACAAACACAAGGTGTTTGTAAACCCATTCGCACCAACACTGAGAAGCCCAAACCACCCATAAGCTTCCTCTCAGGCATTGTTACAACTGAAGAGAAGACATAGATTGCCTCCCAGGATTATTCCTCCCCAGATTATTCCTCCCCATAGTCTGTGAGTGTCCTTCAGGTGGACAGATCATGAAAGGAAAGCAGTACAAAACAGCAATGACTGTCAGCTTCCAAATCCAAGGCAGGTGACCAGGGCAGGATGCTACAGACAAACCCAAGTTAACTTCAAACAAGCTAAGTCAGGTAGCAGGAGCACTTCTGCCTGCACTGCCTGGAGCTACTTTGCTGCTTTGCAATCCTCCGTCAGAAACATCCCCTCATTTCTGGTAGAAAAGCAAAACAGTGGCATTCGGAAGCTGTTTTCCTTGTCACAGCAACACATACAACATCCTTTGTGGATAGGCTTCAACAGGCAATGGTTTCCTCTTGCAGTACTGGCAGACCCAGACTTAAGGGATCCAAAGAGCAACTCAAAAGGCAGGAGCGGGGAGAACAGCTGAGCTCCAGGACTGTGAGGAAGGAGAATATTTGGGGTGGCTAGGACACACAGAAAGAAGTTGTGTAAACTGCTATCCATGCTTGACCAGTAGGACTTGGGAAGTGATCGTCCCCCTGTGTTTGGCACTGGTGAGGCTGCACCTCGAATCCTGTGTTCAGTTTTGGGCCCCTCACTATGGGAAAGACACTGAGGTGCTGGAGAGAGTTCAGAGAAGGGTGATGAAGCTGGTGAGGGGCCTGGAGCACAAGTCTGATGAGGAGCAGCTGAGGGAACTGGGGCTGTTTAGCCTGGACAAAACGGTGAGGGGAGACCTTATTGCTGTCTACAACTACCTGAAAGGAGACTGTAACATAGAGGGTGTTGGTCTTTTCTCCCAAGTAGCAAGAGATAGGACAATAAGGATCGGCCTCAGATTGCACCAGGAGAGATTTAGATGGATATTAGCACATATTTCTTTACCAAAAGGTTTGTCAAGCATTGGAACAGGCTGTCCAGGGAAGTGGTTGTGTCATCATCCCTGAAAGAATTTAAGAGACATGTAGATGTGGTGCTTAGAGACATGGTTTAGTGGTGGATTTGGAAGTGTCAGGTTTATGGTTGGACTCAACGATCTTAAGGGTCTTTTCCAACCTAGATGATTCTATGATTCTAAGCTACCTAAACATGTCTGTATGTTGTACCTGGTTGCTGCTGAGTCATTTGGCGCCTTTGAGCAAGTCAAATCTCTGTGAAGACAGTGTCTTTCTTCCCTTTGAAAGCAGGATAATGTGTACTTAGCGGAGTAAACCTCAGAAACACCAAAAGCCTGCCCTGTGCTTTGAAGCTCACACACACTATTTTACCACACAGAGTAATGCCCTTTTCTTCTGCTGCTATTTTCCATATGAAAAATAAATTATTCTATGAGCACTTGGTTACTTATGGAGGTCAAGCCTTTGTCCCATCAGCTTTCTTTCCCCAGTCACCTCTGCTCAAACCTGTCTTCTCCATCTCTGCTGCACACCTAGTGCACGCATGTTTGGCATGCACAACAGCATGTGCTGCGCTAAGGACTCCTGTGCCAAACCAACACCCATGGCTTTACCTGCCTTCCCCCAACAGAGGCACTGCCTCTGCCTCTCTTCCTCTAGACAGAAAGCAGTTTTCACAAATCTAGTCAAAACACAATTATCTGTAATCCCTCTTCAAATCCAGTTGAAGACTGAACAAGCTCAGGAGCTGCTCATGACGGGGAACTAGCAGACAGACAGATTGATGACAAAGGAAGATTGCATAAGTCTCATTTTCTTATGAAACCAAGCTACCGTAGAATTAGAAGATTCAACATGATGTTCCACAAAGACTATAATTCATCCACCTTATACAACTTATTACAAAGGAAAAAGAAAGGCTGATCCCTTTTTATAGTTGGTTCAGTGGTCATGAACCTCATTATGGGTCTTGAAAGCAAATAAAAATTCCTAATAATAGCATTGCAGAATTTCATTTATAGAGTTAAAAACTACAGAAAATTGAATAAACAGATTCAGGATTTAGGCTTCTCCTCAAATCACTATAAAGCTAAGATAAACTATTTTAACTAATTAAAATGACAATTATCACTGACACAGATTTTTACATTACTGGAATAATGGTCATCCTTCTAAATTTCAGAAGATATAGCATAGTCTTCCTCACAAACATTCATGTCTATATACCTAAATGTAGTTTCCACAGCTGAGCTCCATTCAGTGGTTGTTCTGCAGTGGTGTACGTGTGTTATATTTTGGTAGCAAGCACACTTCACTTTATACATGCGTAAGCTTTCTGTTTAATGTAAGTTGCTCATTTCATTTGTGGTTGCCATCAAAGTGCTTAGCCTGGTTTAAAACCCCAATTTTACACAGAACTGAAAAGCTCACTCTACAATATTGAAGCCTATGCCTTTCTGATGACCTGCATCCAGCCATTTTAAGTCAACAAACATGTCTTTTCCCTGACCCTTTTGAGCTTTTGTTCAAAAGTTTGAAGGCTGCTTACTGACAAGTGATTTGTTTCCATTAGAACATGCCTCATTCCAGCCATCCGTGACCATTTTGTACTTAGGGCTTTATAACCAGCACGTCTCAACATTCCTAAAATCCCAGAGAGGATCTGAAAATAGAATAAGAAATGAGCATTTAAATTAAAAGCAACAGCCCTTGCATGAAGCTGCCAGGTTTTTATGGTAAATAGTGTCTTTTTGCCCACCCCCATTCTCTCTACTCCCCCTTCTTCACAGGGTTGTAAGCCGCATTTTCCATAATATTTTGCAATGCCACCTAGGGTTACATTCACTCTATTTATAGGGGCCTGTTTTAAAGTGAAACAGGTGTCAGATTGAATGAGGCTGTTGTCAGCATACATGTCCTCTTTGGGAAGGGATGGGAGGTTTACTACTTTCTGCACTTGGGGGATTTACAGTCTGATCGCTAATCTTTCTCTGCAAGGCTCAGTGGGAGGAGGGGAAGAGCAGAAGAACGGTGGAAGGAAAGGTTAGCTTTCTGCTGAAGCTATGCAGTGCTGCCTCTCTGCCAGCTCCATGCAAGCAGACCTTTTCTTTTTTCATGTACTGAAACTGATCTGAGAATTTGTGAAACGGGCCAGACAACCTGCCCTGAGGAACAAAATCCTTTGAATGGCCGTGAAACAGGCAGAGCTGAGCTGAGGTGGAGGGAACTGAAAACTCCCATCCCACCCACCTCTTTCCATCCATTGCATTAGAGACCACTTCTAGGGAACAAAGATTAGGGTTACGCCTCCATGCCTCTCCATCTTACACCACCTTTGCTGTTACCATTTGCTAAATAGCAAAGCACTAATATCACATTCAGGAGCTCTGAGAGGAGGCAAGATACAGACTACCGTGCTAAGTGGTGTAGCAATAAGCACCAGCATAGAGTCCCTGACCCACGGAGCTCAGAGTTAGTCCAAGAAGGCAACAAGCATATGAACAAATGAAGGGTGTGGTGGTGGCATGGGAAGTAAGGTAAAACTTAGAGAGAATTTAGTGAAAAGCAGAAGTCACAGCTTATTGCTTGCCTTTACTTTGATTTGCAGTTTCGTCATGGTTATTGCCCAGGCAGTGATTTGTAAGCAAGCAATAGAGGTTACTAAGACATTTGACACAGACAGGCAACAGTTCATGAATTGTTGCAACTATTAATCACTACCTGTATCAAAATAAATTTCTTATTACGCTGAACTAACACTCCAGTATGTGCCAGACATGATACAGTGGCAAGCAAAAGAGTTCCAGGAACACATCCAAACTACAGAAGTTCACTTGACGAACAGAAGGAGGACAAAGGTAATGTGATAAAAGTCAGACAGCTGATGAGAGGAAGGAGAATGCAACAAAAGAAATGGTGAATGAAGCTGGCTTTTGTTACTGAGGATATTTAATGCAGAGATGAGTGCCTTTTTGGCACAGAAAAGAGAGCAGGTCTTCGGGAAGCAGTGGAATGAGAAGCTCGCAAATAGGATCAACGTGCAGGGAGAAGCTGGGAGTGATGCTCAGGGTCATTGCCAACAGCATAGAGGATACCACAAAGACTGTCAGCAGAGCTGTCAAGATGAAGATAGAGTTGTGGGTAAAGACAATAACAGAGACCATTTGATAAGTAAGGTGTTCCTTGCAGGTAAAAAAACTTTCATGTGACAGTGGTGACAATGATTTAGAGGCATGTTGGACTCACCTGGCATCATCAGCATAGCAGTCTGGCTACATTATGTATACTTTTTAAGTATTCACAGGTGTCCATCAGGGATTAGAACCTAACAACTTCCACAACACCTGAAAATGGGAGGATCTTTCAAGAGAAAAGATAACTAAACAACTAAAAAATAATCTGGAAGACAGGAATATTTAAGGTGAGTTAGGCCACCATGCTGATTTCCATTGGAAGAGAATCATCTGTAGTTTGTGGAAAGATATAAGCCACATAAAACTGTCATATTTATCCAAGGAACAAGGCGTTAAGACAAATGGATTTACATGTGCAAAAATCCCAGTTCAGCATGTGTTTGTGGATTTACTGTGATTCATCAGACATTCATGTTAATTGGTTATACAAATAACAGCTTACATTTTAAATTTAGTATTTGTACTTGGAGTTATCACTACTGTATGGTATTTGCGGTTACATTTGTGCACATATTTATGAACACTTGGGTTTTAAATATCACAAAAATATGAAAAACTAATGACAAAACTACAAAAATCCCACTGCATAGAAATGCAGTGGAACTGTTGCAGAACTATTCAGTTTTGTTTTATTAAGCAAGGAAACAAATTCTGAAAATAACAACAAAAAATATCACATAACTTCATGGAAAATGGGTTTGGGAGAAGACACACAAATATTTAAGTACAAAAGGTTACATTTTCAGAAGTGCTCACCAGTTCCCATTCCTGAAAATGAACACCAGACCCAGTGGATGCTGAGTGCTGTCAAAAATCTAACCACTTCACTGAAGAGCCTAACTGGGAGCTGAACTGTCTTTGTAACCGGATCCCATTTGGGAGATGCGGCATACCAAATTCTTTGGAAAGAACTAGATCTTATCATTGCTGTTCCCAAATTAATAACACACAGTTGAAAGAGCTCTTTGTGCAATGTAAATAATTTTGATAACAAATTTACATGCTGCAAAAACAAACATGCAAATGTAACCCCGGAAGATATGAAGGATTTTTAGCAGGCTGCTCCTAAATTTGGTAGGGGACTTCAAAACAGGCAGCTGGGTAAATCCCCACCTGCTCAGAAACCCTGGGCACAACTTCACTGGACTTCACCCTTCCCTAACCTTCAGGGCTTCTGTTTCCCCTTGTGCACAAGAGCACAGAGATAGATCTGAAGACTATTACAAGAGACGTGGCTCTGCCTGCTGTTGCACTGTCTTCTAAAGGATGGCACAACCATCTCTTCCATTTTGCCATCCCTGAAGCTGCCATGCCCAACTTCTTCCTCATGGCAGGATTCTGGTGTGTATAATATATGTATGCATATATGTATATATACATACACAAAAGTTCAGAGTTCGCAGACATGTTATCTGCAGTTGATTCCAATGGGAAAGCCTGCATTAGATCACCCTCTGGAAAGTGCTTGAATTCAGCTGTAACTACCAAACGCTTCCCAGACAAGATCTGCATCACTCCAACATTTGTCAGATCTTGTGCTCTAAGCAAATGCTCATAGGTTGGATTACAGGAAATAGAGACAACAATAGCGATAGTTTTTCTTGCCATTTTAAGGTCCCTATCCCTAGTGTTCTTGGCAACTGAGCGCCCACTCCAAAAGGATGACTATGTCTATCAGTTTAATTGAATCTGCTACCAGCTAGCTGTAGCTCTTCATTTTGTTCTTCTGTCCTACAGATTCAGTTCATTTCATCTTTTTTTTTCTCAGATCACAGTTCTTACAATTATTTCTCAAAAATGTCCTTGATGCCTTCAGCATCATACAAATCTGCATCATATTTTCAGTGTGTGACAGGCTTTGATTCTTAAGGGTCACCAAACCATATTTACAAAGTCCTAGTTGGCTACAGCAGAAGTCTGTACACCACTCTTTGTGCTGTACAAGTAATAAAATAATAAAAGCATTCACTGTGCACCCGGAATTTCATGTTCACCTTTCAAAGGATCTGCCACCCTTATGGAGTTAATTTACATTAACATAAATATTCCATTAATAGAAATGTTTATAACATACTTTTCTCTCAAGAGGCATTCTGCAACATGATTCTTCAACCACTTACGTTTGACTAATGTGTATCACATTTGAATAATATAAAAAGACAACTGAGTTAAGTGATTGAATGCCTGGAGAAAACCAATGTTAATTTCCACTAAAAGCAAAGCACATTCCCTTAATTTTGCAGCTTAATTACTGCAGTATTTGGCTCACAAATAAAAACTGGTTCAAGAAAAAGTCTCCAATAATAAGCTGCTGAAGCCTATTTTTCCGCTCCCATGTAGCTCTAAGAAGGATTTGTCATATGCGTTATTTCAAGCCTGCTCCTGTGACCCAGACCAAGGCTGATAATGTTGAATACGTGCTTCCCAATAGGTTCTTAATGTAACCCAATACCCTTGTAGGAGCCTAGCATGGGGTGGCTTCTACATCCCGGGCTAAATTTGTGCCAAAAATCCACACAAAGAGTATGCCTGAGGTCAAACAATGCTCTTCTCCTTGATTCCTTCTGATAGGAAATTCTTCATGGTACTCTGGAATTTTCAGAAGAAGGTTTGTAAGTACAGTTTAGAAATGAGCTATCTATTCTACTACTAAGCTAAATTGTTCCCCATACACTTTAAGTAATAGTAGCAGTGACTTGCTGAGGCTACTTGGTTAATATGAAGGTTATATTGTGTTTCATATAAATTTCAGCTCACTGATATATATAAATAGATCGAGTCAGTTTTCCTGTCACATACATAGAAGGCAATCTTTAAAAAACTCCATTAACAGGAGGCAAAAGCAAGTCAGTAAGTAAAGAATATATTAAAGTGTAAAGCTTAACAAGCCCTCTAATTTATGCATAGAAAACATATTACTGACAGAGTTTAGACAAGCTCAGAACAAACTTGTGGCCATGAGCGGGATCACGCCTTTGACTTCAGTAGGAAGAGGGCAATTTACTTCATCTGGAATACAGCAGTGTCCTGATGTCTTAGATTATTATGGCTTAGTGGACTAGTGACCCAGATTTCTACTCCAGCCATCTGGAAACATCTCATAAGGGTCACTTAAAGTGTAATTATTCCTACTTTATCGTGGTTATAGAAAGCTAACTTGCTTTGTGCTGAACTACTGTGAAATTTCTAAAACCAAATTGCTAAAAATTTAGCTCCAATGACTTGTGCTCAAACAGTCAGGTGAGGATGCAACAGAAAAACAGAGAAAGATTAATTTGAGCCTTGTGAACAAATTATTTCCTTTAATGCCCTGCCTGTTAATTACTTCTTTCTTCCTGTAAGTAGTAAAATCTTTGATTCTGCTATAAATTATAGAGAAAAATCTGAAAAATGGCAATAGTAGAAAGAGAAACTTCCACTTCAACACTTTTAAGAACAGAGGGTATATTTCCCTGAATAAAACATATGATCTCTTATGTCCTCAGTCTATCCCATTTCTGCAGACTCTCAGCTTTGTGTCTGGAGTGCACACAGGTGTACCATCTTTGAAGTAAGTGGACATTCACCTCTAGTTAGGCTTTTAAAACTCCAGATACCCTTACAGCACATGGTATATTGAGGCAGCTGGCTTGTATTTTTTACTTCTGTGGACAACATATGTCATGGACTTCCGCAGCACAGGCATAGAAACAGACACAAGGATAATGCCCATTAGGGACAGAGGACTGACTGGAAACAGAGGGCTCCAAGGGCTGCCTTGAGGACCAGCAAATCTAAGTCATTGTATTCAAAGCACCAGAATGAATGAATGTTAAAAAAAATCACTCTGTGATCTTATTGTTAAGATGGTCCAATTTATCACATCCCACATTTGAGGTTTTGATTAATATAAAGGTGTAGACAACTTAGTTACTTGCCCACTAATACAAGGGACCATTTGACACAATCAAACAGCCATGAGAATAACTATTATGTCCATGCAGATATTGTCCACACCTATGTGCAAAGGCAAAACACCTCTTTAAGGGGATTAAATATGAAGAGTTAGTCTCAATTGCACCTTCTCTGTGTGTTAGTAGGAATGTTTTTTGATTCGTACAGAGTTCTACCAGTTCAGAGATCTTTCTTACCTCCAGATGTCGTGTAAATTATTATCTGCTGAGTGAAGGAGGTGCCTTATTGTCAACAGTTGATGGAGGAAACGGTTATATCTATGTGACTCCTACTCAGTAGTTTTGTGTCTGGGTCTGTTAATTGCATTTAGAGCCCAAAGCAGCAGAGCTGCTTTTCTGAACATCAGTCCAGCAAGTAATTTAAGTGTATGTATCATTTTGCACATGCAAGTACATTCATGAAAATTGCTCATATTTTTGAAGCTAGACAGGTGCTACAATTCCTTACGTGAATCCAATTTTTTAATGATGAATTAAAGTCTTATTCTCATGTCTAATGCCCATTTGAGTACACTACCACAGACAATTAAAAACAGTACCTGAACATTTCATGGCACTTCTGTAGACCCCAGATAGTGCCACCTAGCCAGAAGATGAACATTGCCTTATCTTGTGACTGCAAATACCTGCACTGCATTGGACAGAAAACACAGTATCTTTATTTTAGTGATTGCTGCAGTCGGCAAAATGTTGCCACAAGAATGAATAAGGAAAAGGACGGACAATGCTACTTCCATAAAACATCTTCTGTGCCACTGCAATAAAATGAAAACTGTGATGTACTTTAACGGAAATAAAAATTGGGTTATAGAACGGATGAGGTCCTGAATCTGATTTGGTAAAACACAGGGCTGCAGAGCAGAGTGGAGGGATTTTGGAGTGTGCATAAAAGTAATTGGTACTAAACTGTTGTGGGGAACTTTCCATGCTACGAGGGATTTGTGGCCTGGCCAGAGAGGATGTACAGCAGATGAAAAAACATGATGATACAGCAGAGGGCTGGAGAGAAATGAAGTTGTCAAGCCTCAGAACAGTCACAGGAGCAAGAAGAGATGTGTGCACATCTCTGCACCATGAATGACACTCCCCCTTCCTAGGAAAACCGACCGTTACATAGCACCATCCATCAGATGTCCAGGAAAACACATCTGAAACGTATAAAACAGAACAGCAATCCTAGCACTTGAACTGTACTGACACTTCATACCTGTAATTGCATTCAAAACAATAAACTACAAGCAGCCAGACATTCACAGTGCATTTGATCACACAGAGTTATGAAGCAGTGTCAAAAAATAAGAGGCCTTCCAGAGGACTTCTTTGTAAGTGTGCCTGATGGTGGATGCTTGCCAACTGTGTCTGATACCTATGTGAAGGATTTAAGTCTAAAATTTCTTCCAACAACACAGGAGAATCTGCAGTATGTTGAAAGGACTACACACATTTGAAACTCCTATATCAATATGTAAATATATGAATATATATCATTGGCATTATCATGTGGAGTTACCCACAGCTCTGCCTACGAAGGGGAAAGGATAGAGCTACCTGGTATTCCCCTTACACTTTCATATACCAGCATAAGCTCTGCCACTGAAGAACCAGAGCATTAAGAAGAATCATCGAAACACCTTCCCAGAGAAGGGCATCTATGAGGAGACATAACCAAGATGCAGCTCTCTCCCTAATAGGCACATTTCTTTTTTGTTTTACAGGGAAAATATATTCTTAGCATTCACAGTAGTACTTTTTCAAATAAAGGTTATATAAAGCGATACAACACACATACTCAGACACACAAAAAAGAAATGTGAATGACTCACTGCATTTATGCAAAGTAAGTTGCATAAGCCTGTTTTTCTCAGTTCTTGCAAAAAAAAAAAAAAAAAACACACACACACACAAAAAACCCCAACCAGCACATCCACCACCCTAAAAAATGAGCTGAAATTCTCAGTTATGAAAGTTAAAACTGTTGATTAAAAGCAGAACTCCCTCAGCTTCTCGGAGTCCTTCACGCCCACATCTGGTATAGTGTTTACCAATGGATAAAAATAGAAAGTTGAAACTTAATAGACTCTAACATTTATCACAGCATTCAAGAATCAAAACAGAAAACATCAGAGAAGTGGAACTGACTTCAGACAAAGTAACCCTGAAAACTGAGAGATCAACAGCTATGTTTTGAAGACAATTTAGTTAATCCTCACTGAAATACTACCCTCTAGGTACTTAGCAAGGGCAGGCTAGAAAGAAAATAACCACCTGTACTTCTTCAACTCAACCGGTAGTTAACCTAACAATGCAACTTGAATTTAATTTTCTTTTTTTTTTTAAATATTGTGGAATTTCCTCTAAACGATTACATTCTTGACATATTAGTTGTTGGCAGATGGCATCAGAGGAGTTGGTTTCTTTAGACATGGACAAAATCCACCTTTCTTGCTAAAGGCCAGGGATGTTTTCTTATCTGTCAGAGTCAGCATGAAGGCTAGAATTGGGACATGAGCAGATGGGGAACTCCATACATCACCATTTGGGGGTTCAAGAACCATTATACGTCCCAGGTGGAAGGCATCACTGATCAGCCAACTAGCAATATCTGCTCAACTTTGGATTTGGAAAAGACATCAACAGTTTGGCACGTCAGTCTTGAGATCTGCCAAACCATGCTTCTAAACAGGCCACAAAATTTAGATAGATGAAACCCTGAACTAGAGAAGGTGTTAACACAAAATGAACCTTCTCATATCTTCTCAAAAGTGTGATCTACAATAATTTAAAGGAGAGTTTGCAAATAATCCTTCTCTTAATTGCAGTAGTAGCATTACTCTGGTGAATTATTCAAATCTACTGCTGACGAGATAGCATCAGGCCAGAAAATTATGTGAGTCAGCTAACCCACTCTCAGAGGATCCTGTTCTTCCTCTCTCATTCACAGCACTCAGGCAGGCAGCACGCAAGCAGCATGAGATTGATGAGCAACTGCAACCTACGAGAGCCCAAACGTCAAGTCCAGGGCACTACTGACAGGCTGAAGCACCACTCGTGAGAGCAAAGGTGGCGAGACCCGAGTGTGTCACTGCCCACCTCTCTGAGGCTGAGCAGCGCGATAATGCCAGGGCGGACAGGAGGACCCTGGCCATGATGGGGTGGAGAAGGGCAGAGAGCTGCACTGGTAAAGGACAGCAGGGACGGGAACGGAGGAGGGAGGCTGGGTCAGAAGGAACTTGAGGCAAGGCAACAGATATCTGAAAGGCGAGGCTGTTTTACAGATGACACCAAGTAGGCATTAGAACAGGACATATTACATGTAAAAAGAAAACCCTGAGCATATTTTGAGTCAGAGACTGCATCTCTCATCTGGGGATTCTGACACCTTCATTCCAGCTTTGTGACTGCAGAAGAAGCCCCTGACGGCATTCTAAGCCTCACAACTCAAAGAGCTGCCTGTTTGGTTTTACATGATACATGGGTCACGAGTTCGGGTCCTGTGCCCGCTGCCTGTTACTTATTCAATATGACAGACACACAGAAAATAGAATAGAGTATATTTAGAGGAAATAAAAGCCTAGACTTTATGGCCACAAGCCACAGCTTGATGGTTCTGTAAGGTAGCTTTAGAAAAATACCATTTTCTGTGTTGTGGTAAATTAACATTTTCTATTTGAATAAAATATTGATTTTTGAGCTACAGAGTTGGTGCTACAGGTGATTAAAAAATTCTTGCTCTTCGTCACAAGAGCGAAGCGGTGGTGATCTTCAGAGACCTCAGGGACAACCAGACTTCAGTTTCAAACTGTTGCCAGTACAGCAGGTTTGCAGTATAGGTTCAGAGTAGGTTCAGTGGTAACCCAACAATCTGTCTGTGGTCCTGCCTCAGACACAGGGACAGACAGCATTCAGGAACCAGCTCTGTTCTGCAGACAGCCCAAGGCAAAATCTACAGCCCTGCCACCTTCAAAAGTGAATCTCGGCAAACAGGAATGATGCTGAGAGGAGCTACATTCATGGGCTCTAAGCGCTCCAGGCAACAGTCCGCACTTTCCCTAAGATGCTTCTGGTATTAGAATGGAAAGCCCTTCAAAACTAAAACTATGGGAGGTTTGGTTTCAGAAAAGACGTCCAGGTACCACACAGTCAGCTACTGCATGGACCCCCCCTCCACTTCAGGACACCGCAGGTCAGTGCAGGAGACAGGGTTGAGCTGGGGGAAAGTACACCAGGCTAGACAGCAGGAACGTCAAGACATCTTTGCTAAAGCCCAGTCAGTAAAACACTAATGAAACAGAAATTTCAACAGTAAAACCACAGCAAAAAGTTCCCTCCTGGGATACCCAACGAAGGATATTTTGTACAGCTGACTGCTCTAACATGCTTTAAAAGCAAGTTGCTGCAGGTACCAGAAACATGTAGTACCACAACACAGAGCTTTGTGTGGGTCATTCGTGGGGCACTGTGCCACAGAGTCCAGAAATGATATAACGTTGTCAGCTAACACAAACAAAAAAATATCTGTGCATTAATGAAACTTACATGTGTAATCACAAATAAATTCAGTTTGACTGATATGAACAACATGGTGGTTGAGAATGACACAGGAAGAGCTGAAAGAAAATGTGACGCGAATCTAAGACCCGTCTTTTAATTCTATCAACTCTGTCCTGTTATATATAGCAATATATATTAACTTCGAGATGCTTTTTTATTCTGAAGAATAAAATAAAAGAAAGTCTCAGTCCTACCAAGTTTTATGTGGGTAGTTAATTTTATTTCCTCAGTTAGTCAAGTGACTTAAAATCACATCATGCACAAGTCTGCATATAACGTCAACTTCTCCTTGTCAGCATTTTCAGAAGAGGAATTATCTTGAATGACTAATACAAGCCAGTATATTCTGCATGTACAATTAATACTATCTCAGCCCCAGACAAACAAACCAGTTTATTTCCGGCATTCTGTCCTTCAAACAACATGACAGGGGACAAAGGGAAAATGCGGGGACAGATGGTGTAAAATTTCGGTTTTACAAGAATTCATTTTACTGAAAGCTGCCAAAAAGATCTACTGGGGTTTCATGGCCTCATCCTGATCAATGACAAGGAGCTCTGAATTTCACTGGATATGGAGAAGATTACATGCTGGTACTCTGTAGTGCTTACACTGAAAAATGAACTTTATTTTTAGGAAGTACAGACTCTATAATACTTTCAGAAAATACCACCACCACACCCAGCTTCTATTTCAAGGGACAGGCAAGAATCTGCAAATTCAAGCTGGATTAATTAGACCACTGATTTAAGGTGAAGGCAGGGACTTTTTCTCTGTATTTTTCACCAGTTCTCTACAACTTTCTGATCATTCTATTCCTTGTGAGATTACATGAGTGCAAAAAAGAAATGCTGATTGAAAAAGGAAAATGAGAATCACTCAGAAACTTTGTGTTAGGTATTTACAGTGGACAAAGGCATGATTTGTCTGAAAATTATAGTTCAGTTGACAGATTATGCACTGGATTTTGCTGAGGCCACAATTTGTAATTTTATAGGGTGACACAGCAGTTACAAGTGCTAGATGTCAACTGGTTGGCTGAAACCAGAAGACAGATACCCTAGCCCTGCAAAACACTAGTCTGACTGAGTGACTTTGTGACTTTGTAAATCACACACAGAAGGTTTCTGACCAAGAACCTGTGTGCTAACCACATGTAACACACTGCTGCTCTAATCCACCGGGATTAGGCAAATCACTTCCTGACCAAAAAGCATCACTGCTGGGCACCCTTCTCCAGCAGACAAGCCCAAGAGGATAATGATGGGAATTAAACTATTCTTTCACCCCCAGAGGCAGGGCTGTGCCACACTAGCAGGGCTGCCCAGGAAAGCTGGAACAACTGCTGTGCTGTCTGCCTTGGCGTTGATGTAGGATGCTAGGCTCTGCGATTACACTACACAAGTCACATGTGACGTCCAAATTCACTCCCTGGTCCTGAGAAGATTGCTGAAGAGCCAGATATAGGGGCTGTTTTATTTCCATAAAGATTGTTTAAAATAAGTTTCATGTATGAGGGTATGATGAGCATGCTGGTACATGTGTGACTGTATTAATTACATATTATTTAATATATTGGTGTCTATATTTAATAAAGACATATTAAAGATATAATACATAGATATATGTAGTATACTCATGTGTTTTTCACAGAATTACACATCATTCCTTCCTGGAACCATCACTTCAGCTACACACAGAGTTATTGCTCACCTGAGAGTATTTATATCAGTTCTTCTAAATTTACTTCGAAGATATTTGTACTAGATTTAAGGTATACTGCATTTTTAATGTTAATTATGCCATTCCAGACATTAAATCCACCAATATCTGCTAAAATTACCAAACACCATGTCCGACAAAGGATTTACTGTTTAAACAGACCCTTTATCTAACTGGGAAGAGGTATAAATGAGGCCCAAGTGCTCTGCTCAGGATCTTCTTCTTCAGAGTATTGCTAAGAGTTCAAGCAATGCTTTGCCACCTGCAGTTGTTTCTGATTGGGAGACGCTGCATGATGACTGGACGTGGGAAACTACAGTGGCTCCATGGAATCCTTGACAGAGAGTATGGGAACAGAGATCTGCCTTGAAGATACTGAGGTTTGCCCTTGAGAAGGATGGGAGTAAAGGAGTATCCGGAGATATAAAGTTGTACCCGTGAAAGAGAAGGGAGGAGAAGAGTTAACATTGATGATAGCAAAATTAGCCAATGAGATGTTACTGCTGTAACTTGTAACCAATAGTGAAGAGACACACGAATTGGCAGAACTGTATAAAAATGCACTTGTGGCAATAAATGGCATTCATTACTTTCATCCTGGAAGAACCTGGTCCATGTTGTTTGTCCTTCTCAACCATGACAACTGGAGCACCAATGACAAGAGGGAACTGACCTGTAGTTTAATAAAACTTTTCCATGAAACATTGTTTGCTTTGCTTGTACTCCGAAAACAAGCATTTGTTAATTTTAGCATACAGCATGAGCACAGATGGGTCTACGTTTTGCTGCTGTAACCTAAACCAGTACTAGAAATCTAGTAGCATACAGCTACAAACTGGCACATGAGCAATTTGACCCATTTTGTAATCTTCAGATTCAACTTTAGGTGTGAGTTCACTATAATTCCAATATAAAATGATCTGGAGAACTAGAGAACAGCAACAGTCTGTGCAATTTTCTGCTTTACATACTTACTAAATAGAGACAGGCATATGTGCATTGCCTCTGCAGATATCTCATATATGCAATTATGTGATCATTTTTAGTATACATACCTCTTTTATTCTAATTTTCAAGGATAAATACTCTGATAACATAAATAGGTGGTAGCAGAAGGTCTTATGTATTTGACTATTGAAAAAATGGACAGTGCAGTCAGGTCAAAGAATACTGCAAGAGAAGCCTAGTCAGAACAATGATAATGAAGGGAGGATATGCTGGCACATCACAGGTCCTGTAAAAGCAAGACCTCTCTCAGCTGCTGCATCTCTAACATCTTTCAGTCCAGCTGATTCTCAATTGCAATTGCAAGCTCTTTATAAAAACTTCTCCATTAGTAGCTATGGGTAACCTGACCAACCTTGGAGCTCTGCCTTCTTCCCTACCTGCAGAGGTATGCTTGTGCTTGGGGGAAGAGAATAAATAAACAAAGATGTGCTACACGGGTCCTGAAAAACAAACAGGTCAGGCATGACACACCAAGTTACCGTTTTGATCCACCACTGCCAAATGGAAAGATGCCCTCCATGGCCATACAGCTGGAGCCCCCTGTCTTCTGAGGTGTCAGTCATGTATTATTTCACAGGTAGTTGAGCTACTGCAAGAAGAAGGGAGTGGGGGGACTCACAAACCAGCAACAGTTGCAGAAGCGGGATCAGAGACGTGAGAAATATTTGGGTGGTGTTAGCTGCCACAAAATTTAAGTCTGTCAAAACCATGGAAAAATTTCAGTTGTGTACTTCTATAATAACATGTCTTCTGATGTATTTCACAAGAAGCCTCTATTATGTGGAAACAGGTGAATGAGCACAAGCACAGACTATTTCCCAGCAGTGCCCTACAAAAGCAGTATTTACTGCTTTTCTTTGCATTAGAAAGCCTCAAGATGACATACAGGAATTAAGTCCTGTCATCCCTCTGGGGTAAAATATTAGCCTTCTTTGCAAATGCAACACAACAGCAAGCTCAGAAGCACCTTGTGTATCCTGATTGCTAGTTTCACTTGCCAGGCTCCAGGTCACATCTACATATCATAAAGATCCCTTTCTCAAGAGACATAGTTCAGCTGGAGGAGAAAGATGGCAGCAGAGCACGCGTTTGCTCCCAAGCCCCCTCACTATATCTGCCCAAGAAGGGATTTCCTGTCCTGCGCAGGGAGTTCCTCTAGCTAATACTGAAATTTCCACTCCACCAAGTTAACATCCCTGTTCCAGCTCAGCAGGCAAGAATTTAGGACAGTGGAACCATGAGAAAGAGATTGTGGACAGTCTCCCCTCATCCATTGCCCAGAGCCTCCTTTGCCCTCTCAGAAGTCTCCTTCCTGGTGGTGCTCCACGAGAGGGAAAGAAGGTGTTGTGGTCCCAGTACCACTTGTAGGGTGTTTTTGTTTTTTGGATTTTTTTTTTTAGGTTCACTGTATTAATTAGAATTCTGGAGAGATGAATAAAAAGTCCTATAATGCACTTTGAAAATTTGTATTTCACACCAGATGCGTGTTTTAACTTAAAAGTCTTGGAGGCCTGTTGCCACAATGTGCTATGTCTCCCACTATTACACCAGACATCATGGTCGTCTTCTAGCTGCATTCCATGGGCTTTGCAGACAGCCTTTTGTATTTCATATTTCATCACCCATTAGAATACTGAGAAATAAGCCCTATTCTATAGAGGAATTAGGCCTTCATTTGTATCAAATCCAGTATGCTGCAAATCCTAAGCTGAAAGAAATTCTGACTCAGAGACAAAAAGAAAAAAAAAAGTACGTGCCCACATTACAATCCTCAGAACAAAAATACACACAGCCCTTGCCTGTCCATGAAGCCATCTGAGCCCTTACAGGATTGTGTTGAATGTTGCACCGCATAATAACATAAAACTTCCTTGGCCTAGCTGGTTACAGACCTCATTCAGGCCTAGACCCTGGTCTTAGAATATAGAAACCAGGTGTTTCTCCTGTCTACCCTTGAAGGGGCTAAGTCTAACACATGTACGCCAGTGTAGCTTGCTCATTGGGTCAGGCTGATATAAAAAATAACAGCCACCACTTCATTTTTCAACATAGATTGAGCTGATACGTATTTTACCCTGGATGCGGAACAATCAGAAGTCACGACCTCTTTCCTGAAGAGAAGCAACTGTTAATTTCACAGCAAAGCACTGTGGGTGCCTCAGCCTAGAGAGCAGAATGTTCAAAACTACTGGAATTGCACCACTGACCAGCAAATTACTGACATGGACATAGGGTGTGCATGAAAGCACATAGAATGAGTGAGACTCCATGGGTAGGAAACAGGGCCACTCACCCTAGGGTGAAGAGACCTCCATTCTGGTCACCAGATGAAGTAAGGAAGCAGTCATATGAGCAGGAACAAGAACCCAGGCCTTTTTCTTACCAGTCATGAAAAGCAAAACAAAACAAAACAAAAGTTTACACACTTGAAAAAAATCTCTAAGGCAGAAGGGCAAAGGCAGTAGCCCAGCAATTGTACTACTGCCTCGCAGCAAGGAACAAATGTGGATTTAAACAGGGGAGACAGATTAATTTGAATTAATTTGTCTCAGAAGTCAGCAATCCACTTGCTGTGTAGAGAATGCAGAAGCTTCAATGCTAGCGTCTGGATTCTACTCAGAAACCCAAACATTTGCTGTCTCCCAACACTGTCTCCTGGATGTGACCTGTTCTCTGACCAGGCCTGTGACAGCCTTTCACACAGCTGTTTCCCCTTCAAAAGAGCCGCTTTCCCCTCAAGCTAACTGGTCCACATCACCCCAACAAGCTCATTATAATCAAGCGTGCTGGTATTTTCTGCTTAGCTTCTGACATTCTTGTCTGTTGAAACTCCTCTGACCTTGGGGCTGTATCCCACGGATCCTGCTTTAATCCACCCCTGCATTTTTCCATAATGAGGTTCATATACTGCTTTACACCATATACAAACACACACACAGACGATGTTTTAAATAATTAGTAATTTTCCCTTAAGGGTAAAAATGTTCTGTAATAGTATTTCTTTTTGTTATGAAATAATGTAAACCATCTTGGTGTGGTAATATTTTGTAATATGGTTGTGTTATGCAATTAAGGCTGCAGGGTTCAGATGCACCTGGAGATACTGACACATGCTGGAGACTTAGAGCTGTTGAAGAACAGTTACACATCCCTATGCATGTATATATACACATGCATAAATACACAAACAAAATTACATACCCATAATCTGCCTGCATACTTTAAAAAAAATACCAAGCAAAATAAAGTCTGTGTAGTTTAATTTTTGCTCATTTCCTCTTCAAATGAAGATCCCTTTGTAAACCTTGAAAAAGAAAATGTGTGCTTCCTTTTTAGGGAGGTAGAGCTGACCTCCTGCCTTCTCTTCTGCTAAGACATGTAAACCCTTTGGACTTCAGCTGGTGTGTGTTTGTGACAGTGCAACTCAATATCCTCAACTTTAATTTTGATTCTTGTCAGCTTTCAATTTATTTTTGATGAGGAAAATGTAGAAACATGCCAAATGTTCAAGTTCACAAAGCAAGTTCTACTGCCAACATCATGAGAATTTATTTGTTTAGTCAGACTTTTTTCCTTATTCTCCTCTAAGGTCATCATTGGGTTAAGGTGATGTGAATGAAATAACATTCGCATGAAAAACAGTTTTTCATTTCATCTTCCTCTTTTTTTAATTCCAACAAAGACAGTGGCTGACTTTGCATAACCAGAAGTTTATCTCAAAATCAGCCGGGACGATGCGGTTGTGCCTAGAGAAGTTAACCATCAGCGGAGTTATACATCAGACTGCTGGCTGCCGCAGCACAAGTATCACAGTAAATCACATGCCTGTCCTGGCAGAACAAGCTTTTTTTTCACATTTCCCATTGTCCCACAGATTCTTTCATCTTAGGATTGTGCCATAAAAATCTGTGTAGGGAAGGTGGGCTTTTAATACTCACCAAAAAGTTGGTGTGAGAAGGGACAGGCTACCGTGCAGTTCCATTGCATGAAGAAACACACAGATGTGGCTGGCACTGACCAGTGCAGTTATACATCTGAAACACAGAATGACAAACTGACATCAAAGCATCTATATGCATACCATACCAGTTTTGACCATTCCTGGAGATGGTCTGTAATCTACAGCACTTGCATGACCCCAGCACACTTTACCCATACAATGTGTGTAAGATCTATCTGTCCTTGTAGCAAGCAACATGAGGATCCTGTAAGGAGGGATCTCACACCACAATGCACACTCAGCGGTGGTCACCATGAGATGGATCTAACAGCTGAAACTGCAGGTCTAGGCAAAGAGCTCAGGGTCTTTGGCTCACAGGAGGTAAGTGTACTCTTCAGTACACTACAACAGAAGATGTATCTGAGTTTCCCACGTTTCCTTTCCATGACAGCTTGCATGTTCTAGTCCTTGTCTCCAGGTGTCAATTTGGTTTCAAGCCCAATTGATTCTACCTATTGGTGCAATGGCAGTCAATGCTACCGACAATGTATTTAGAGAAAGATGTTTTCAGACTGAGCATTGCAAGTGAAGTTCAGGGGGTCTAAAGGGAGGTCTGCTATGGAGCACATATCGAACTCTCTGATGAGAAGTGTCATGCTGCTTGCTGCAAGCGTGTACCTTATGTTACCTGTAGAGTCAAGGGAAAGGGGTTGATGGTGCCAGCAGGCGTGAGTTAGAACACTTGAATCTATCTGGGCACCTCCAGATAGGAAGTATCTACTCAACTTCATTAGTAAAATAAAATCTTGATTTGGGGAATTATTGATCTTGTCCATCTCCAATAAACAACGAGGATTCTTAATGCTTCACAGGATTAGACCCTAAGGAGCTGTGCCTCAGACACACAAATGCTGCCTGACAAAAATTTTGCACTTAGATCATTAAAGTGAAATCCCTACCATCGAGATTGCTTTTACATTCAGCTTTCTGCATCCATCATTCTAGGGTATAGCCAGATGCTATAGAGATAACAAATACCACCTTCACCACCTTCTTTCACCTGAACCCTTACATTTAATCCTTATGACAACTGTTATGCTAAAATGATCTAATACTGAAAATACTGTACTATCAGTCTGTTGTTATGTCAATCACCTGTAGGTGCACAGGGAATCCAAATGACTTTTTCCTTTCTCTTTCAGTAACTGTCAAACCACACTTTTAATCCAAGAAATTATTTTAAAGCAAACATTAGAACCCTATTTCACTAGGATGCCTTACCAGTGCTTTTCTTTCCTTCCATGTGAATAACTCTCATTTTCTTTCCATAATTACAGAAAACAGGCTGGTTTTTAATGTCTCTTCCAGCAGAGCTGAAGATGTTGATTTCAGGCTCATTCAGACTTTAAAGCCTAATTCATGCAGTTGATCCACAACATTAACTGGAGTGCAGGTCTCATCAATTTGATAAAGTGTCTTTATAACAACAGATGGTAATTTGTTGATACTTAAAGCTCTAAATGGACTCTGCTACAAAACCGCTTAAAATGCTTTATTTAAAAAAAGAAAAAACAACCAACCAACAAAAAAAACCCCACACAAGTGGTTCAGATACTTTAACCCAAAGAAATTGCTGACAGATTTGTTTTCAGCCCAGCAGAGTAAAGAGCTGACAACATATTTTTGCTGGATATGGTAACTTGGGTCTATTTTTAGGATTTTTTTTAAGTACTCAAAAATAGTAGTGAGCTTAAAAATCAGCATCTGCTTCTAGCAATGAAATAATTCTTTGAAGAACAGATAATAGGCACAAAAAAGCCCACCCCCAAGTCTTACATTCTGTGATTCTCTGATTCTCCACAGCAAGACTGAAAGTCACAATTATGCATTTCTTGTAAGCACTGTTTATTTTATAAAACAATACTGCAGGATTATAATACCCCTGTAAGTGCTCAATACACCTATTTATCAGTTATTAATTCACCAGCATAAACTGTTTACATTTCAGCCAAGAATGACTAACCAGCAAGTGCTATCACTATTGCTTTTGTGACTTAGAATACCCCAAGGCTGCTGATATTTAGAGCACAACGCAGACTCTCGCCCTTTCTTACTTTAACCTGGGTTTAGTTAGGGTGGGAAAGAATTTATTTGTAGGGAATGATTTTTTTTTTTAAATGCTCCTTACAGCTATTCTGCAACTAGGATTTGCAAATGCATGTCAAGAAATCTGAGCTGGTTCGCGTCCAACTAGTTTGGATACTGATAACAATGAATCACTATGTCAGTGCAAGACGGCCCAGGACCTGGATGTCTGCTCGTTGGCTGACGCCTGTCACCACAGTTTCCCAATCCTCAGCAGAGTTTATGCCTCTGACAGCTAGAAAGAATGACTGACTCCACAACAAGACAAAACCCGGCCCCGCAGATATCCCCTATGCTCTACTCATGCATCAGTAGCCTTAGGAAACAAAGCAGTGTTATTATCAGTCAGTCCTCACTCTGTTATCTTTTGAACCCTTGCACAACGTAAATCACACTTGAAAGAGGTAGAGGAGAAGGATCCATTGGTTTCCTACAAATGGGTTGATGGAAGACAAGGGCTCAAGATCACAGGCCCTTCCCACCTCCCTCCTAGAGAAAAAATCGCATAACTGGGTCATCACACCTTCTCTAGGACGGCTCCAGCCAGAGACAGCAGGTACCATAGTGAGATGGTGCACACCCCATCTTCTCCTCAGCAGGGGAGGTGGCGGGCAGCAGGAGCAGGGGTTGCATGGAAAGAGGGGTAGAAGGTGGAAAAGAACAAAGAGGGGGAGAAAATGGGTTCCACTAGTATGAATGCTAGTGGGACTGTGTTTGCTGGTTCTGTGATTTCAGTAAAGGTGGCAAATTTTGAATTGTAGTAATTTCAGTTCAAAACAGTTCAAGGTTTTGACCCACAGAACAGCAGTTATCTTTTTAATATCATTGCAAGAAGGACACTATGGAATTTTTGCCCCATGATACTCCAGGAAAAAAAAAAAAAAGTATTTTTAAGTTATTAAGATAAAATCTTCTTTAGATGGAGAATAAAATATACTACAGCACGATGCTTCAAACAACACGTAGGATGACTTATAGACAATCAATATGACAAAGTAGAGCAGCTTTGGAAGTAGTAGTATTTCACAAATACCATTTCTAACAAAATCATCGTCATGGTATTTAATTAAAATCAAAGCTCCTAACAGCAGCAGTGCAGAAAAGGAGATACTCTGATTTCATATTCATACCCAGTGGGTTAGTTTTTGTGAAAATTAATTGTGTAACATTTAAAAGACATGCCAGTGACCACTTCAGCAACATTATTTAGGCTTTCACATTTTGACAAAAAAAAGAGAGCAGAAAAATCCTGGAGAGATATAGGCTTGTTGGTCTACCCTGTTCTGGCAAGGACAGGACTTCTTCATAGTCATGTGCAAGAATGACCTACCTCTAGTAAACAATTACGAAATCATTTATTCATGAGGGAAAGTTGTTAATATTTTTTCTGAGTCAGTAGTCAATAACTAGCTCAAGAAAGGGGGAAAAAAAAAAGTAATTAAGGGAAGTGGTGGGTTTGACAACTCTAAGTGTTCTCTGGACCTTGTCCAAGGGGACCCTCTTCAGTGAAGAACAGTTGCATCAAAAAAGAAAGAACAGACTATGAATAGCCAAGATTCCTAGTGATCTCACTGGGAATTACACATTTATTTGGAAAGCATTAAAAGAATAAGGTTACAGACTTAAGACCTGATCCAAATTCCATTATGTAAATGGAAAAAGAGAATTTTGTTGTCTTACAAGGAAACTGAATTTAGCCTTTAGTTCCCAGTTAATGAGATACTTGTAAATGTAGAGAACTGCAGGGGAAGTGATCAAGGAGAGATGTTACTTTGGGTTAGGTTTTTTTTTATCTGTTTTTCATATTAAATACTTGCCTAGGCTGCAATTTACTCAGATTTGTTGTTGTAAGACTCTCCATTCTACTGACTACATCTATCTAAAGTGGCATTCAGATCCAACAGAAAGGCAAGTTGCAACTGACTTAATGTCATCTTTAACGAATGAACAGAAAAGGGGCATCTCACAGATTCTAAATGTGTAATTAGTGTCTTAGAGTGAGGTGAGCAAAGAGAGCCATGTAACCTGCACATGATCCATTTGTTATTCCAGGCAATATACTCCTTTCTTCATGATGATGTATGGTTATTGCTGTTACTAAGGACATTGCTTGGTTTGGAACATTTCATAGATTTGTTCAATCCCATCTAAAGTTGCTTTTGTTAGCACAGTCACCTAAGCAGGCCCAAAATCTGCAAAACAGTCTCACGAACAGGTCTTCCCACTGCTGCTAAGCAACACTTAGGTCAACTGGGCTCGTACTGTGTGCACATGTCCCAGCACTGCTTTTGCTAGACTCAGAATGAGATCAAGGCACTTGGCAACTGAGTTTGCACAGCAGGACCTTTCTACCAGCATATCACAAACAGAAGACTTTTGTTTCTTCTCTCAAGCTACAGGTACGCAAAGGAGACTACAAATAATGTGAATTTCAAGAGAGGAACAGATCCATTTTGATCTGCTAGTTTTATTTAAAATTAATAAATTCAGGCAAGGTATAAACTATCCAGTCACATCCTGCAAAGGTTTAAGCAGTGAAACCACAAGGGAAAATAAACTAAAATCTCTTCCCTTTTTATCTTAAAAGTGTTTGAAATGAATTGGTTGCTAAAGAAACCTGATATAATTGTGCCAGAGTGTTTTGAAACCCTTCGTGGAGTTCATCTGAAACCTCAGCATAACAAGTGGCCTCTTATCTGCGTACTATTCCAGGAAGAAATGCATGGCATTTCGTCATCACAGCTGAAAGACTAGCTGGCTCTGCACGTAGGCTCGGCGAGAATAAGAGCCCTCAGCTATAATGAGGGCAGGCTGGTAGCTAATGCTTAGTCAGAGGCTGTTTCCTTTAGCCTTTGCTACTGCTTGTAGGAGTTGGAATGCAGGAAAAGGCAAAAATTAAAGAGAACATAAAGAAGGCCAATGTTTACCTTCTCTAGCTGTTCTCAATGAAGTTTATTTCGGAAGAAATGGCACAGAGGCATTAACATGGTGACACCCTAAACCATCCCTCCTGTTTTTAAGTAGCTTTATTTAATATGCCTGTTCATGAGCAGGATTACTTACAGGAGAGAGAATCATAAAAAGCAGATGTCGGGTTTTTTTGGTCTGACATTTAAAGGCAAATTAGTAAACAGAAGTTTAATACAGTTTTTTCCTTTTGAAAACTGATGTTTAACTTCATAACAGTCAAACTAACTTTCTCTTACAAAGTTGTTAAAACATAGACATAGACTGGTAGCAATTGACATTACTTCAAAACCAAGGATGAATCTTCATATGTGGAGGAACATTTTGAGATACGTTTCTTTTTATAGACTTTTCCTCTTTCATATATCCTTAAGATGGTAACATCTGTGATGCACTGTCATCATGCTTTTTAACATGAGAATCTGCAAACTTTGAACACAGAATGATCAATCAATACAACATTAGAATGTTAAATGCGAATGTGTAGCAACGTGCAGAATGTAAGTTTGCAAGCCTCTTCATTTGGGACCACTTTCTTAGCCTGCCTGAAGAAAAATCATCAATTATTGGGAATTTACTCTGCTACAGCCACGCTGATTTAAGCACACAGCTGTAGGCACTATAATACTGAACACACTGGACTGAGTCATTTTACACACATGCAGATGCTGGTCTAAATAAGGGCTAGATTTGACTTGTTCTGTTTAACTCACTGGCTGAACACTGAAAATAGTTGGCACAGACTTTTCTCAGGAAATTCAAACTTACACAAGCAGAGGAAAAACACTGCAAATGAGATGCTGCTGTGTGCAAAAATTCATCTTGGGTAAAACTTTAAACCCTAAAAATAAATCTTGTTTTCAGTTCACACAAATAGGCTTTTCTATTCAACTCTGAAGGTTTAAAGCAGTTGTTAATCATGTACTGTACACAGTACTAAGTGGGAAAGTGTTCAGTTATTTCTGAAACACGTTATTTTGAGGCTATATTTGAATCTTCCATATTTATGTGATGAGAGTTATGTCACAAAGTTAATCATTCCCAGGATGCTAGCATTCAGGGTAATGAAAAACTTCTTGTGCAAGCAGTCATTAATCAGTGAGTATAACATTGCATAATGCTTTCTGAAGCATGTGTTATGTGATCAGAGTACAAGGCTGCATAATACAGCGAAGTGTTTATGCCATATGCTGACCTTTTCTAAAGCAGAAACGGAGCCATGTGATGCGCCGCTCCTGCCAGCAGTTGCTTATTGCCAATAATTAAGTTTGATGATATGAAGAAACACAAACTTGTATTGCTCTAGAGTTCTAAAAGGAAGAAGCTTTGAAGTTTTTGGCACTGCAAAGCACAAAGATGGCCAACTTGGCTTCGGTACACTATCGCTGTCCATTATAGGCACCGCCCATCAAAACCAGAATCAAGTGCCCTGCTCAAGTGGTTACTGGCATTTGTGTAAAGGAAAACATGTGCACTGTTACAGGACTTCTGTATTATCCAGAAGAGCATAAAGGTCACAGGAACAAAGCAGCCAAAAGCATGCATCTCATAACATCACAATAACATTTGATGTTCTTGTGCAATAGTGCTAGTAAGCAGCTATTACTTAATCTCCTACCAGTATTACACAAAAGTATACTTGCGAAATACTTCAGATAAATACGCTGTAATTATATGAAATATAAAAACACGTATAGTACAAAATGTTTTTGTAACTCTGAACACACATACCTGTGGAGATGTGGTTTTAATGAGCTATTTTAACAATGGAAACAATGATTTAAAAGCTTCTCTGAACAACCTTAAAACTATGTGCTGGAAGCAGAGTGGACATCTGGACATATATTTTATATATTATGCATACACAAACACAGAGCATGATCAAAAGTTCATCCTGTACCCAGCTACTTTGTGCTTTTCTGTTGGCAGAATGGGGCTGCAGAGCTGGAAGAACCAGCTTCATAAAACTGCTTCAGCACAGCCAGCCATCCTGGTAGCATAGTTAATGACACTGCTTCTCCTACATCACCTGCTCCCTGACTTGCTAGGGTTTCCTTCTGCCTCACTGGTGACAGCCTGACTGCTTTGGGGAGCTGGTACAGAAAGGGGAAGCCAGGCTCCAGAAGCATTACCACCTGTTAACTCCATTCCTTCATGTGATCTAAAGTTCTTTCTGATATCCCTCCCTTACTTTAAGGAAGTGTTTGAAAGCTTAACTAACAATCCTAAAAAGTAAAGCAGCCTAGAAGCACAATCAAAATACACACAATTAAGACTACATCTATGCAGGGAATTAGGTGCCCAAGTCCAAAATTTAGATTCTCAAAATTTCTGCTGAGATTTTGCTTCAGGAAGTCACGGTCCTAATGATATCAGGGAATGGCAATTAGATGGTGCTGTATTGAAAGCCTTCCAGGATTTAAGAATGAAACCTTTCACAATCTAAGGGGTCTGACTGAGCAGGCATCTTCACTCTTGGCAGACGGGAATCCACATAGTACAACGGAGATTTTGGGGATGAGAGGAAAACAAACAGGATTTTTATCCTTGTGCAGCATTTATTAAAAAAACAGTGTGATACTTGCTTCATGAGGGACTGCAAGACAGGCCTTCCCTCTCTAACAGGTGAGCGGTCTCTATCTCTACATCTCAATAAATTAATTTGTAGAATAAGAAATTAAGCAGAAAAGTTTCATCAGAAGTGACTGAGAGCACCCAGTGACCAGGTCACTACTGTGGGAGGGTTCAGTTCAGGTCAATTAAGTGAAAGAAGGGAGCAGAAACTGAGTTGTGCTAGTGTTTCATGAGCCCTTTAACTACTGAGCTACTAGATAAATCAAGGGGCTGCAGCGTAGCCTCTTCGTTTTTTCAAAAAAAAGGACCAATTTCAGCTAAGATTTGGAACAAAGGGCAAGAATCCAAAATGAAGAAAGGAATTTCAGTTTGCGCCAAGTGGAAAAAAAGCACGTCCATGTGTTCGGTTACGAACTGGTAACTTAGGCAGAACCCCTTGCATTATGACTATTTCTGTGGCTCCTACCTCCTTACATATGTTATATGGTTAGTCTAGCAATCACATTTGGATATCATGATCTCTACTGGTCTTTAGGGTAAAGAACTCGGGTGCTATAACCAACTGATACAGAAAAACCTACATTGTGGGGCTGCTCATGAAGATATGAGAAATGACAGTGCTGAAGTAGACTGTGACTTAAACAGGTAGCTTGAACACACCCTAGAAAACATCCCTCTCTCCATCCTTCCTCAGATGCGTGCCCCCTGGCTCTCTCACTGCTACTTGGAAGAGGAGGCTGGCCAAAAGATGACAACTACAGGACAAGATGAATGACAGACTGAAGTCTGAGTAGTCACTAGCTGGGGAAACTTACATGTATTTACAAAAACAGTTCAGCTACAGACCAGCTTTGAACACAACAGTCCCAGAGGCAGAGACTTACTACACAAAAGATGGTCAAACTCCATCCACACAAGCACACAGACGTGTTATTAACATTTATACACAACCTTCACAACTCTGTCCTTAAAAGTAAAATTTAAAATTAGTCTTTCTAAACTGCATGAAAGAAACATATTTTTTAAAAACTTGTACAACTGGCATCAGATTTTTTAACATGCTAGAAAGAAGTGAGCCAAAGATGATATCACAAAGTCCCTTATGCTTAAGGGAAAATGTTAAATCAATTAGCAGTTGTTAGAATAAAGAGGCAACAATTTGATGTATCAGTTCCTTAAAAAAATACCAAACTTTTCATGTTCTTCTGAAAGTGGTTATATTATGCAACAAAACTGCAACATATTCTCATGTCTTTAATGTTACAAAAGCTTTATTAGCATATGCTTCAGAAATTACAATCAAAGAGCAGCAGTCACAAGCCAGAACTTTGAAGAGTTTATAAACATACATGTACAGACTATGCCTTAGAGGGTTAATGTACTGTTTTGAACTCAAGTATTGCAATAGGACTTAGCTTTGACACAGAAGGTTCACACCCTCTGTAATAAATTCTTTTAACATACTTCATATTTCTTCCCATGTGAATGAGTGTCCTTGGAAGAATTATCTACTAGATAAAATTTGAAGATGAAATCTTATGAAATCTTATTTAAGGGGGGTGGAGATTGATCTTATAATCTGCGACAGTTGTTGATTAATGAGCTGCTCATGATTGCTGTAGGCCTGTTCAAACTGCAAAAGCAAACAATACTATAGGACTGGGAGGCATGCACTATCTGGATGCCACACCTTTGTTGAAACTTAGAACTCACTTCGACCTCTGCTACGTTTGTTCTGGCCACGAGCTATCAGATGTGCCTGACCAGACACATGGCAACACACACGCACCCCCTCACTACTCGACTGCTGTTTCTGCGGCAGAACTTGTGTGCTTCAGAACTTTCACACCATGTGTGTGGACACCTGTAGATGTCACAGTACATGCTGAGGGGGGTGCAATGTTCTTGCTGGTATGGCTCTTCCACAAACAAATTCAAAACTTACTGGAGCAGAATAGTACTCTCACTTCCCGAGGGGAACGTGGTCTCATCTGGCAGTCGGAAGAATTTTATTTATATGTACATATATGCATATGCACATACACATGCATATGCATGCATATGACATGTCAGTATACACATGTATATATTATAAAGCGCAATGAATACATTTCATAAACACAGTACATCCTGCATAATGAAGGAAACTTCAACTCTGTTCAAGGTTAAACTGAACATAATTAAAATATATACCAAAAGAGGTACCTTACCTAATCTTTGGTGATAACATGATCATTTTTTATTACACTTTTCAAAAATCTTTTCAGAAAACTTTCCAAACTCTCCTAACTTTGCTTATAAAATATCAATGTTGTTAAAGTGAAAACAACTCATATAAATTCTTAAAAGTGTTCCCTGCACCCTGGTGTTTGAGCTCCCATCTCAGAAAAAACAAGAGCCAACAGAAAAAAAAAAAGGCACAAACATAATAACTAATCTTTGTAAGACCTCAAAATACACAAGAGGAATTCCATTACCTTTAGTTGAATACATCTCTCCTTTTGGTTTATCTGTTTGCAATCATCCTCCTTTTTCTCATTTTTGGAGACAGTTGTCTTTCTAAAAGTGTGCAGAAAAAGAACATCTTAAAATAGTCATGTCGTCATGATCATTATCACACCTTGAGTACAATGACTGTATCAGTCTCACTAAACAATGAAGTCCTATGGCTTTTCAGCAGTGCTGTTAGGTGCAAGAACAACGCTAAAATCCCACAAATGAGACATGAAAGCACATCTTGTTCTATCTATATCACACAAAGTACCAATGGTTTTCAATTATAGTTTGTTTGTTTTTTTTTTCAATTGTAAATCCTCTCTCTAATCTCAGTAGACATATTTTCAGGGATATGCCTGCATGGAAAAGCAATGAAACAAAAACTAAGTTGGTGACAGATCAAGATGTTCCAATTACTCTTTTCGCTTTGCATGATTTGGCTTTGGTATGTGAAGTGACACATGTAACAAACCCTTACTTTACGCCCTAAGTCTCCCAAAATTCCAAGTAGCATGATATTCTGCCATGTCCTCTGTTGGAGACACCCATTATTTTTTTTCCTTTTCAACAAATCTGATTATGGTTAAGTGCATCAAAGATGAAAATATGAAACAGCTGCAAGTGATACATCCTGATGTTTACTATTCTGAATGTATCTGGCTAAAAGCAGTTCTAGAAAAGCGTTGATATGAACCTTGGTTTAGGACTACGAGTAACTGCATGTAGACTGACAGAATTTCAACAATAATTTGGCACAAATGGCTCGGCAAATCTCACAGAAAAGTTCCATGGAATAATATCCTCCAAGTGCTCTTAACTGCATCATTACACAACCTCAGAATAAATAAAATACCATATTTCTTCATAGCAGGCGAGACACTGAAAAGCACTGAACAGACTTAAGCCATTCAGAGAATTCTAGAAACTCTATATAGAAATTTAGTAAAACTAGGTAAGAATGTGAGTTACTTCAATGACATTGAAAACACAAACGCTTTCATATATTAAAGATTAAAGTGATAAGTGTTACATAAAGTCACATATTAATTTCTGCATGAAAGTGAGAATTTCTAGGCAATACAGTTAAGTTAAATTTGCACTTACACCATGGATAGGTAATCAGCTGAAGGTAACAGACCTACCCATATTATAACTTTCCAATACCCAGCTCAGTGGAGAAGTGCAGAAGAGCTGATTATCCACTTGAGCTCAGGAGGAGCAGGAGAACAAGCTGCTTATGCCAAGGTCCCAGCAGATAACCCTTCAGGAAACCAGTGGGGACCAGGCTCACTCACCCATGAGGTATTGTGGAGAAAAGCACGGCTTTTCCAAGACTGAAAGAGCTGAGCCTAAGCACTTGAAGAAGGATTTTCCAGATCATAACTTTCCTAAGGAAAAGTCAGCCTATATTATAAGAGTATTTCTCTTACAAATCATCATCTTGTGGAAGCAGAATTCTAATACTCTATTAATCACAAGCACTAGAGCCATCACAATGTGTGACTTCATAAAAGAGACAGTAAGTGTTTAACACATATTTTGTTGAAACATTTTTCCTTTACAACTAGTTCAACACCACTAGAAAGTACCTTTAAAAATGGTCCTACTGGTACTCACTTTATAATAATATTCAAAATGTTGACTTCAAAGAAGGGACTCAAATTGCTACGATGACAGTATCTTCTCCTGAGAAAAGAAATGGAGAGACCATTGTGACAGTAAAATTATTTTATGAGATCAAAACTACTAGTTAAAGGCACAAATCTATGCAGTCTTATGCCACACTATTAAAAGTTATTACATTTTTTAACAGACATTCACAGAAGCTACTTAATCAGTGCTTGTTAGAAAAACAGAGGCAGCTCAATAACCAGACTGTATATCAAAGTTACGAAACAGAAACCCATCAGCATAGACTTAATATTTTTTCTCCTATTAACATAATTATTTCTTACTCAGTAAAAATGAAAATGACATGTTAGCACTTCAAAAACACAAGAAAATGACCCTCTAGGCTTTATACGACTATCAAAACAAGCACCAGTACTTTATTTGCAAATTTTCGAGCATGAAACGATCGACTCAGCAAGTTTACCAGTCAACAAAGTGTGTGCTCTACCAGTTATAATCAATTTACATGTAATGATATGTCTAAATACGAATTTAAATGAGTTCTTGTCATTTCATGTTGATCAGCTACTTTATCATCATAGGTATGGACAGTGACCACAGTTAATGTTGCAGAAACAGCAGAGCATGCACAAGTTTCGTGAGCCAATAGTAAACAAACAGGAAGAAATATGTTTTCATAGAAAAAGACAGCCTCTGACTGCTAAAGCATGTTTATTTTCCAGTCAAGTTAACAAAAATACTTTCTAAGAGGTTATTTCCAGACATTTGTTGATATGCCATGTCCACAGCAAATATACAGTACAAATCACAACAGTTTTCTCACCTCGCAACCTACTGGATTTCTCTTTCAATGTATGAAAAGAACCCTGAGGCCACCATCGAATAAAGAACATTTCAATATCATCCCTGTTGTATATAAATATATGTTATCAGGACCTGCAAAAGGAATATTCTGGAAATTAAGAGAATTCTAGTGTCTTTAACAGCGCATTAGTCGCATCCCTGCTAAACAATCTTTAATACAATCATCGAAAATTTAAAATAACTGGGGCAAGTGAAGTAAAGTTCCTTCACAGCAGACAGTGCTGCTCAGATGATATGTTCAATGAATGCAAGACAAAGCCAGGTTTAACATACAAGAATGCATAATTAAAGGCTGGCCTCGAAAATGTCTTCATTTAATACAATTAAATGAATATAATGGTAATGACTTCATAAAACAATGGTTTTATGTGTTAAAGTTAATTTTGTTTTACTGAGAATAGTGTAAGTCAGATAAATAAAGCATAACATTTTCCAAACAATAATCCTTTTCATTTCCTTTAGCTTTATTAATAATGTACATATTCAGGTAGACTACTCAAATATAATTTTTACTGATATACAGAATCATTTTAATGCATATTTGGTACAAGTTCTTATTTTAGGTGTTCAGTAGTCACTTTTCTTTTGATAAAACGATACAGCAGATCTATACTTAACATTACATATAGGTTTTGTCTATATAAAGAATTTACAGAGCTCTTTCAACTGTGGAATGCTATGTTTCATACATATGAAATTTTAAAAATGCTGCATGAACCTGTGATCTCGCCAATACACAGAAGAACCTTCAGAAATTGTAAATAGCATGAGTTGACACACATTTCTATCTGGGTCCAGTACAAGCATGGACACATTCAAAATGCTGTAACATCAGTATGATTTGCTGTGACTTTGGTGGTTGCGATATTCCAGGTGTGGATGGAAAGTGCACCTTAATGGTCCTCATAGCAGTATTATCCCCTTGTATTTTTAAAGGCATCAGCTTCTTTTATTCTCCCTTGTAGCGAGGAGGTCTCTTCTCCTTAAATGCAAGAAGACCTTCAATTCTATCTTTTGTTGGAATAGTCTGCAATGAGTCGAGTAACAATTCATTATTGAAGCCAAAAACAATAATAAAAACATCACACAAATCCCAATTCTGCAAGACATCCAGCATGCAACACATTATACAACAGAAAAGTGAAAACAGCAATGTCTAGTCAGATACAGGGAACTACCAGACACTTCAAAGGGGCAATAGAAGGCTAAGAAATAATTTGGGAGGATTATCTTTTCTCTAAATGGATGACTGTGAGAAACTCTTTAGGGTTGTTTTTTGAGTTTTTTTTTTGGGGGGTGGGGAGTGAGGTGAAGAGAAATAGGTTATTAATCAGATCATATGTTTTAAATAAGCATTTAGTGCTGAAGCTTCTATTTCCATGATCAAAAACTTGTCTCAAAGCCCAAGAACATACCAACTTAAATACATGGTTCCCATGTTATACTTGCAAAGAGGTTTGCCCCAATTTTCTGTTGGCTAGCGCATATGCCATTAGTGGCACATGTTAGCAAAGCAGTGAAGCATCCTTCATGTTATTTCATGTTACACCGAAACAAAGCAAGAGCACAGCAGTTCTTGGACTAGATGCACAGCAGAGCACGACTGGCTAGGGATGCGGCTGGTGGTGCTTCGCCATCCTCACCCTAAGTTTTTGTCCTAAACTACACCTCCTTCCTTAAACGCCTTATAAAACTAAAGTAAGCAGAAGGAAGGTCTAAATAGAATGCCAAAATATTTGCAGAAGAAATCATAAAGTAATATCTAGGGTTTTTTTTAATGTAATCCTAGTTACATACCTGAGCGTAACAAGCTTCTTCAATTGCTAAACCTGTTACTAAGTCGACCTGAGGGAAAGAATACAATGTTTTTAAAAGCATATTTTTGTATATTTATTTTATATCATTTCCTGACAGCTGACTTAAATACCGTGTTTCTATGCCACATACTAAAATATATCTGCAAAGTTCTTCTCTACTTTAACATGGAAATGCTACACTGCCATGTGGTGGAAGTGGTTAGTATTTGGGTAACAGTTTCCTTACTGGGCAATACAATTAGTATGTAATACACTGTCAAAACAATGCATGTCCTTCACTACAAACCATCTGCACTAAAAACCATTAGCTACTTGCACTTTTATAATAATTCCATTTACTACAAGGAAAAAGACGTAATGTACTGCATGATAATTTAAAATTTGTTCTGAAACAAGTTATCTTCAAAATGTCATATGAAAACATGATGTCATGACATAAAGTAAACATAAATTCAAGTTTAAAAGGATTTAAAATTAAAAAATAGGTCAATGGCCATCCTGCATCATCACCTAGTTTCAAGAACATTTTTTACTTTGTGAGCTGGTCAGAAGAGCTGAAGAGTTTTCCCCTCACTACTTTTCTACCTGTCTTAAGCATCAGCTGCTGCAGAACCTACCAGCTCTCCACAGGGCCACTGAAAGGAAAACAACAATGCACCACAAGCAATTTGTCAAGGGGAGATCAGCTACAGGACAGTTTGCCAAAGGAAGCCATGAAATCTCTGCCATGGAGGGTTTATAAAACCAGCTTGAATGGACATTGGGCTTGATGGGTTTTCATACACTAGATCTCGTCTTGGGGCCTCAAGACGAATCCTTCTAACCCTATTGTCCATAATTCTATAAAAAAACATGATTCTGACCTTTCAGTCCACCATACCTGGCAGCTAGATAATTTAGCCTGTAGCATTTTGAACCTTGGGTACCACTGAATTAAATCTTGAATTCCATCATCACTTGCTGTGGAAACCTAACAAACATACTCTTTGCACAACAGTACCTGAGTTTGGTTCTCAGGCCAAAATTTACTGGTGGCATTGGCTGAACTCAATTATGTCACTTCAAGAAAAAGAAGACCATTCGTAAATTTGTCTTCTTGGATTCAGATGTTGCACGTGGTAAGATCCCCTTCCTGTTGTCCCAGGCTGAGCTATAAGGTGTCCTGGTGCAGCACTTATGTATGTGCTTAATTTTAAATACAAACAGTCCTGCAGAGCTCAGCAAGATGATTTACAAGTAAAACACACGTCCAGATGTGTTCAAGGCTAGATTTTAATGAGCTTTACAGTTAGGTTAATAGTGTTCAAGAAGAAGTGGCAATCAGAATCAAATATGAAATCAGACTCCACATACAGTTTTAAAACTAACCTCTACTAAACTATTAAACACTGTACCTTCTTCTCATTAACTTTATCAGTTACTAAACACTGAGGGAACTGACGGACTTGCTAGAGCATGACTCTGAGGTTTTGTTCTACCCAGCATTTGAAATACAACTTATTCATAGTAGTTTATGTTTACTTTCTAGTATTAATAATTGGCAAAGTGCATTACTCTTGGACAGACATGAGGTTACTAAGCCCTGTTACAGAAATCTGCATCAACTCTAGTCTAGGAGTTTCACACAAAAAAAACCCCTGCATTTGATCTTTTAAAAAGTTTTGACAAAATGGATTTTGAAAGACTACACAGTGAGAAACTAAAAACAGTTCTAGAAAAAAAATCACCATGGTAAACTTGTTGCCAGCTTGACTTCTGCTTACTCTTAAAAAAAGTACAGACTCTTACCTCCATTCCCTGATTGATGGCCAGTTTTGCAACTCTCATTGCGACTGGTCCCTAAAATAAAAGAAAAAGCTTATTTACATACCATCAAAATCTACAAGATTATGCAGTGAAGCGTCTGCATACCAATGTTCTTATATTAGGACCTTATAGACTTTGGACTTTTATTAAATTTATAGTAAATAGATCAAGTATCCTAAATTACACCACTATAGTAGACATTTGCTTCCAAACTGACAGTTCCAGTATTGAGAAAAAGTGCAATGTACTGTCTTCAGAAGAACCTAACTAAAGCAGTGTGTTCATTTTATGTTTCAAAGGTGCTAACCATGTCCACTCTTGTCAAGACTGCTCAACTCCCTCCAAAACAAGGCTCAGAACAGACACCTTAAGAAACACCATTATAGGCCTTCACAACATCAATCTTACGTCCCTATTATCATAAAATGCAGAGACATGAAAAGATGTGATAATGAAATAAAATGAACCGATGCAGCTTCAAACACACTACTGTAAAGCCTGCACTGGTCAAGTGATGCTCTTCTGTGAGCAACTGAGGACCCCGGGGAGCAGAGAGATTTCCACCCTTCTCCTCCAACGTGCCATAGAACAGCGAGACATCTTGGGGAATCAACTCGGTCCTGTGCTTATCCATCTGCATCAGCTTCCGAAGGTTCAGACATGGCTTTAGAGAAGCAGCCTGCTGCTTTCGGAAAAGCCAAAGGCTTTCAAGCTGTTTCCAATGTGGAATGATAACTATATAAATCGACCTTGAAAAATAACTGTGTGTTAAAATTTCTACTGTATTTTTCATGTTTGTCTTTCTATGGGGGTGTTCGACATACAAATAACCAATGTTAAATCACATATTTAACTTGCAACATTTTCCATTTTCAGTTAAAAATTTTGGTCCTTATAATTATGATCCAATAAAGTGGTTTCCTCATTATTTTCTTCTTCTGCCTCCTATGAATTGCTACCTGGGACCCTTCACTTGAAAAGCAGGTTTATCAAAAGCTCCAAACTTAGTTCCTAGCTTGAACAAACAGCTTGCAGTCGATGGCAAGAGGGGAATAGGTAGCAACCAGCCAACACAAGGACTCCTGTGAAGGTCACACTTAAAATTCTTCCTAATATTTTCAAGTTTTAAAGCAGAGGGATTCAGCAAATCCCATTTCAATTCTCCTATGAAAGCCAGAGATAGGATGTCACTTTGAATAAATGATAGTAAGAGCATGATTCTTTCATCAAGCTTATATACAAAGGACAGAAAGCAAAATTTCCACTAGCAAATGAGTTTTGCATTAATATTGAAATAGCATTTAGCTTTCTGTTTTCAAAACAGAAGTGACACTGAGATATGTCCACTCTCCTATGGACCTTTTTGCCTCTCTTCAAAAGTGTTCAGCAGCAACAGAATAACCTACTGGGATAATTGCATTACCAAAAAAACCCCTTACAATATTTTTCTGTTTAAAACTTGAAAGCCAAAATACACTACACAAACACAGACTGTATCATGACAATACAGGATGGAAAAGAGGTTTTTTTCTTCACTATGAAATAATAACTAAATAACACCACTCAATAGATGAGAGAAAAAAACCTGCAATTGCTCTCCACATAACAACACACAACTTCATGATGTTTCTTCTTAATACAGGTGGCTGTTTTTCAGTCTTTATGTTTGGTAAAAACTAAAATGAACAGAATTTGTTTTACCTGAGGTAAAAATTCTCTTGCCAGAGCTAATGCTCTTCTGTATGCAGCATCCCCTGCTTCATTCTGTTCTACCACATGGCTAATCAATCCTATTGATTTTGCTTCCTTGCCATCTACAATACGTGCAGAGAAGATGAGTTCTTTTGCCAAAGACACTCCAATTGTGCGAGGTAATCTCTGTGTCCCCCCTAAAGTTCAGAAAAAGAGAAAATGCAAGGATTAGTTTCCCATCTATTTATACCACAAATGTAGATGCCTTGTTTGGTTCAAATATTTAGTTCCATAAACAATTATATGAACGTACAGAAATTAAACTGTCATACAAAGGCACGTCTAAATGCCTTCTTCCATTTTGAAACTACATCTAAAATGAAATCAATTGTTCTGTTTCTTGGAAAGACGTATAAATAACTGAAAAGAGGTAATACTAATAAAGATTATGTTTGATTACAGACAAGTTACCCTATTCAAATCAGCCAAAAGCTGAAGGAAAACTACTTGCCAGTAATTACCATATCCCAAAATGCTGCTTCTTTTAAACAACCTGTAGATTTTTATAACAATCACCATAATATGAACACTTTTGAAGAACTAACAAGACTGTAATCCATGCTAAAGTTCACATATATAAGGGACAATAAAAATGTATACGTAAACTAAACCCAAACCACTAGACAATGTCTTTAAAAGCCATGATTTTGTCTCTTCTTACTTCCATATTATTGTTGAAATCTTAAATCCTGATTACAAAAACTACAGAAGGACAACGGAAGATGTGGATCAGCAGAGAAAAGCACGTAACTTTAAGTCAGCTTTTCTTACTGTGTTAAAAACTTCTTTGGCAGATCAGTGTTTTCAGAAGGTCAATAAGCAGTAACTACATTAACCAGACACATGAAGATTGCCTAGCTGGACTAACAATTAACTTTCCAGAATTGACACACAACAAGAATGGGGGAATAATCATTATCAAAACCAAAGAAGTAGACTCAAATCGCAGAAGCAGATGCTTGTATGAATTAAAACCGTGGAAACGGCCTTCATCGAGGAGAAATGATTTTGAAAATATACAAGGTCTACCATTTTCACATGGATCTGAAACAAATATCCAATTTATATAGACAGTCTGTAAGTAAAAATTTATTTCCAAATAGCTATTCCTGCAAAAGCATGCTAATATATACAAATATAAATATATGCCTATATGCAAGAGGAATATTTATAGGTGTTCAAAGGAAGGTGGTACAACACTGGATAAATGTGTTTTCAATTAATATAAAATAGTTTAATTTCTACTAGACACTGTGGACTAAGCCAGTATTCTATTGAAGCCATTCAGTTCTCCTACTGATGTTTCCTTACTTTAAGTATATATTTAAGACAAACAGACTGTCTGGAAACAAACACATTTTTTTTTGTGATTCAATGATTCAGCTTTCAACTATTGTTTTTCATGAATCACAAGCTTCAGTACTACTGTATTCCTTTCCATAGAAACAGACCTGCCTTTGAACATATTACACTGTAAAAAATGCAGAATGTTTAGGGGATTTCTGCCTTATGCCTTTCTAGAATATTACAAAGTCATGATCCAGAATGAAAACTGAGATTTTGTGGGCTGAGACTGGAGGAATTAATAAAATGCTTACACGCCTAACAATTAAAATAAAATTTGTAGGACAATAACATTAGTAAATACAAACAATGTGATATTCTCTGTGGTCCTAACACTCTGAGAGTGTCTGTCTATGCTGACCGTCCTAATGCTCAAGGGCAACAGACAACACCAAGAGGAACTCCTGTTCAATAAATGCCGCTAATTCTATTAGTTGTCCAGCTAAGCCAGTGACAGTTCTAGGAGGGCAATTTTACTAGCAGCATTATGTAGAGAAAGTTCCTACTCTAGAGCATTTTTATGAAAGGAGTCAGGTACAGGAAGGTGAGACTAAAACAAAACCCCTTGTAAAATACTACAAAACCTGAAGCCTAAGCCTTCCTGTTTAGCCTTGGCTGCCTGTCTGGTGAGAATCACAGAGGATGACTAAAGTTGTAGCTACCAACCTTTATTACCTACATACCATAAAACGTGACCTGTGTTTTCAAGAAGCTTGCTGATTCTGATACTGTCACCACAAACAAACATTTGCTGGCTTTTTTGTTTTAAGTATTGAATATGTCTTCTAATTTCTCATCCAAGGAAGCTGCCACACCTTAATCAGCCTCTATCCTTGTACCCGTTTTAAGTGCACATCAGAACACAGCAGATGTCTACACTGATTCTCTTTAAGAATAGTTTAGTCAGAAATTATCCCCTTCAGCATAGTACTGGAATCTAGAAAACCATCAGGTTTGGCTTTTGATTAAAGAAAACTATTTATCCAAATCACAAGACCTGAAACCATATGACACTGAAGTTACTGACCTCATATCTTCTGTTTCTTCCTTGCTTGCTATGCCTAGTGTTTCGGTTTTTGGTTTGGGGGCTTTTTTCCTACTTAATTATCTCTCCTTCCTTTACTGCTTTATCTCTTCTATTACTGCTTTTACCAGGAAATGTTGAAAACAATATTTAATTGAGCAACAATATTTCATAACTTTGACCAAACAATGGATATGTTTAAGCATGAAATAGTGTTTATAGATTGGGGGGTGGGGGGGGGGAAGTGTTCTTGCCAGTGTCTTACACAATAATGATTAAAGAGCAAAAAAAGCAGACTATGGTCTACATTGTTTGGCTGCCTCCTACACTGCAAAGCCATTAAGCAGGAGTATATTGTTTGATTAATATTCACAGAACAGAAGCCAGCAGTTCAGTGCATCAATCAATATATTCGGTAGTAGGAATAAGATATAGGCACCCACAAAAGCAGTAAGACCCAAGTAATCAAATGCAAACAACACACCAAAATACATCCAACACACTAAAGTTACATCTATTTATGAAGAAAAGACAGAATGTGCTGTAGATAGATGTTCTGTTTTGGTAATACACAAAGAACATACAATGCCTGCCAACTACAATCAGAGCTAAAGGAAGTAACACCCAGTCTTCAAAGACATTACTTAACCAAGGCATTTCATCTGAATGTAGAGCAGAATTTGATGGAAGAATAGTTGTTTCATCTTCACAAATTTAATGACATGTTATTTCAGGGACTAGTGATCTAGTATTACTCAGTATGCTGATAAAAGTATTTGACACACAGTTACAATGTCAATGTGTTCTTATCTGAGATGGTATATATTACATGTTGTAATAATCATAAACAGCAGTTCTAGATGACACTCTAGTTCATGTGAAAAGACACAGTAAATACAAGACTGCTAAGTTCTTGTATGAAAATTACTAAACAGTATTTTTTTTCTTTAACAAACAGTTGATTTTGTATGAATATTTATTTACTGTCAGTAATTAATCAATTACAAAATATGTACGCAACTGGTTTGGATTAAGGGAATTACGTGATAAATTCCCAAGAGTATATCCAACAAGATGAAGCAACTCGCTTACTGGAAATAGATTCATCATTCTGGCAGAGAATATCTACAGTCAGTAGTTTCTCATAGCTGAAGGCTCTGTCAAAACATACTGGAAAAAATCCTGTTCTGACAAAAAATCCAAACTTTAATTCAGTAATAAACCTGTTTATTAAGTCAAGTAAAAATGAGTCTTTCTATCCTATCGTCTCTATCACAAGCTTTGTTTGATTTGAGTTAGACTGATTTAACTGACAGGTTTCTAGATTTCTTTTTTTAAAAGACTACTGTGCATTTCTAATGTTTTATTAATAATCTATGGTGAAACCAAATTCTGTCAGCCACAACATCCTAATTATTCCAGTCAGTCAAGAAATGGCTCAAATGTATCCTTGTGATTCTTTTGCAGTAAGCTGCAAGGAGTAGATTTTTCTCCTTTCCATTGAAACTCACAAAAATACGGAATGCAAAAACCTGCTGTGCATAACACCAAATCCTTAAAAATATGAGACCATAAATACACTAAGATGGATAAAATTATTATTTTAATGTAATACTTTTCAGTCATGTAAGTTGTATTTTAAAAGCTTGTGTAACAAGCATATTTTCCACTTTTAAAGTACCTGACATCCACTGATAAGTTAAGCAATTTTCAAAATATTAAACACTCTAAAAGCCTAAACACTCTAGCAAGACTACATTTAACACCAAGTTTCCATCAGACTGTTTCCCAGATGAGGCCTCGATCCTGCAAATTTGTACACGCTTCAGCCAGCTTTAGTCCAGGTATAACTCTTCCTGGGCTCAGGCACCCCAAATCCTTTCACAGAGGAAAACAGGAAGGGCCCTTCACTGGCAGACACTGGATAACCAACCAACAACCAGAAACAACTTAGACCAGGCAAGACAAAAACAAAGTTGCTAGTGATAGTGTAAAAACAGGATGGAGAAGAGAAGAAAAGAAACAAAATATTATCTCAGCAAAGGGGAAAAAGCGCAGTGCTGATGAGGAGCAGGTGGCAGCCAAGGCTGCTCTCATGTCTGGCCACGTAAGTCTTTGCTTGCAAGAAGCCTGGAGACCTGAGCAAAGCCTGAGACAGCAGCCCGAGGCTGGCTCAGAGCTTGCCCCGGGGTCCATAGTGACTGGAGAGAAGTTGTTTGAGCAACATCTCATAACAGGCTGCCAAAAGGGCTCATGGAAGTCTGCCTTGCCAGTCAAGCTGAAGAAAGCCCTGCAGGAACGTCCAACACAACCCTATTGAAGGTGGAAGAGGCAGGATGACCCATGACCTATGCCAGCCTGGCAGCAGCAAGCCCCAGGTCCAAAACTATCGACTTAATTTGCAAATCAGTCCTTAATGTTCATGATCTGTTTTATTCATCTGTGCCTGTGGATTGGTTTATTTTAAAACCTACCTGAAAAATGCCTAGAATATACCAAACTGCCACGCATGGGTGGCTTGAAGGTGGCAGCTTGAATCAGAAGAATGTTCTACTTGGCTTGAAGATACATGAACCTTCACAATGCATGAGGCAGAGTGTAAATACACTTTCAGAATTCACTAGCAGTTAAATAATCACAACTAATTTATTTTCAAAATATGTAATCCTTTTGTAGATTGCGAAAGAGAGAAGATGGTTTCCCAGCAGATGGCTGCATACATGAAATGAATGGAACCAAAAAATGTATCTGGAACCTGATTCCTATAAAATGGACAACACCTCAAGAGGGAATCCATACCAGGCGTAAGGAGCTTACTCCACATTTCCTTGACAAGCGTGGTACAACCAAGGCACAGACTCCACCGTCAGACTAAACACCGCTTGACAAGCACAGATCTGTGTCACCACCCTTGGGCTCCCCAGACTCACTGTATTAGCAGTGCACATGCTGACAATCTGCCTTATCTTTTTTAACTGACATTATTTGAGGAAGAAGAGAGAAATGTCATTAATCTACTTATTAACTTTAATTTAAACGTCAACGAATGCAACAAGTATGATCACACACAGACATTCAGTAAGGCCACATCCCCTTCTATTACTCCAGATAGAGCCCTGGTCTTATTGTCTTTTGGGAATGCAATGACAGAAAGTGAATTTAAACAAAATTCTAAAGTACATGCACATTAAAACGTAAGTCATCTTGCTGTAGATAGAAATTAATGGCCCAAGACGAGGCATTTTTCACTTTCAAAATTACACCCACACATTCATGAAGTCATTACTCAGCTGTAACAACAGGTAGGAGGCTTAGACCAGTGCTGCTCCGTATGATTATATTTTACAAATCATGTGAGGTTTATGAGTAATATTAGTAAAAAAAAAAACACTTGTATTTTAAATAAATAATTTTATGGTCCATGTTCTTACAGTTTTGGATTTAGTATGACAGCTAAAATTCATGTGAAAAACTGGACAAAAAAAAAAGGCACGAGAAAAACTATTATCATTATTCAGGGCACGTGAAATGCAGAAAAAAATAATTACCACAGTGGTATCCTATTTTTATTTACATTTTGAATGAGATCACAGTCCCCAGCTGGGACAACTGCTTTAGTTTTTAGCAAATAGAAATGAACTAAAGAAATACAAGCAAACCAAAGACCAGACTACTAAATCTGAAGTCTTCACTGCTTATGAGCAAGTGACTTGAATGTTTTCCTCACTTCAGTGCTCTACTTATGGAAATCCACCATTTTATTCTTCCACACAGCAATTCAATTCATCACTCTTGTCACCCCCAAACCATCACTCTGCTAACCCTCCAAACAGGTTCCTATTCCTTTCTTTCTCCCATCCTGACTACTATCAAATTAATCTGCTTTCAAGTCTTCCAAATAAATGGGTCTTTAAGAGTTTACCCCTGAAATTAGGCATCCCTGAAATTCTCTGACTTGAGCAGCTCTAAAGAAAGGAGAACCAGTGGTTAACAGAATGGGAGCCCAGAGAAAAGCCAATAAGATTGCAGGAGTACACAGTCCCGCCCGGGTCAGCTGTCGAATCCCAGGAAGCCAGAGCGCTCTCCCTACCGATAAACACATATAAAATGAACTTATACCTGGCAAACTGTATTTTTCATCTTGAGTAGGATGTTGCCTCAGATGACACAGCCATACACTACAGCTACACTGCACCTAGCCAGGTACGTAGGCTATAACACAACGTCTATAACATTTTACAGTGCTTTTAAGACACAGACTCTACCAAAAAAAATGGCCAAATCATTCAAAGCTGGCATGCATTAATCTAACGATCTGCAATGCAAAAAGCGACCTCTTCAGTAAACTGGAACTTAATTTTGAGACACCAAGTCTGATACTCAGAAATACTCCAAACTTTTTCAGCTTTATCTGTTGGATTTTGTAGCACTGTCTAGAAGTGTCAGAATGGCATTCTCGTCTTTTTACTTTCCAGATTGATCCTTCTATTTGTTATTTTACAGTGATAGTTGATACGCGAGAAATAATCACTGCTGTTCTTAAAAATTCTGTACGCGACATAAATAATTGAAACGTTATCTGTGCATCTTAATTTGTATTCTGAATGTTACAGTACTTGTTATTCCTTGTAAGTATATTATGTACCTGCAAGAATAATCAAAACTTATATTAGAAATTAATACACAGAATATATTTAACTCAAGTTGAATTACATATAAACATGTATCCAGTTTATGTTATAGGACATTCTCTATGCACTAATTATGATCACATGGATATTTGCATGCCTAGCTTGAGACAATGAAAGACTCATTTTATTCAGAGACACAAGCAGTGCTAGTGACTTTGGGTTCACGTTTTCATGCTCAATATTTCTGAACTGCCTATCAAAATACTAAAATCAGTGAACTGATGTCTAAGAAGCTGCAGTTTAAGTGACTGAACACACCAGCTTAGAAGCCTATGACATAGGCTGGGAGACAAACAGCTTTTCCAAAAGCAGGATCATCCTTTACAGGCTCTACAGAAAACTTCTTATTCACTGTACAAATATGATTCAGTCACTATTCAGCTATACTGCAGAGCAGCAGATACCCTCCAGACCATACAAAAGACCAACTATTCAAAGACTGAAAGGTTACAAATTAAACATAAACTAAAGCAATTGGAAGAACATCCAAACTGTTCATTTATTCATGTCCTTACCAGGAAATCACACCTCTTTACTACTTTCTACTACTTTTGACTGACCCTTGGTTCCCTATATTGCTGTTCAGGTTCAGCTGAGAGAGGGCAGGTAGGACTAGCACACTGTTTCGAGTTACACTACTGTTAACAGACAACAGATGGTACATTTGAAACTACTCTTCTTCCCTTGCTGATAAACACTATTTCATTCAATTCACATTGTAAAATTCCAAGAATCAGAAATTTAAGAGACACTACAGCCCAAATTAATTTAAAAAATCACTTTAATATGTATATAGTTTTGTGTAAAGATATATAACAACCTTAAACACATACAGGATAGATCTTCTACTAGAGTGGTTCCTGTGCAACAGTGGACCTACCCCAATAAGTACAAACTGGTACTATAACATTTTATCGTTTGAGATTACTCAGATGTTTTTCCTTAACAGAAAAACATAGCTCTTCCATCACCTTCTAGTCAATGCATAATTCCTCAGAGAAATCAAAAGCCAATATGTGATAGGAAATCAACAAAGACAGAGATTAAATAAGTGATTATTCCTAGGCTGTAGCTGTCAAACTCTTAAAACACTAAGGAAAGGAATTACATTAAGAAAACACCTCTTATATTCCTCTTGTCTGCTGCTGTGACATAGTAATACAGAAGAAAAATCATTGTTTATAGCATACAATGCAAAACGGCTGTACGCAACGGCAAGTCTTTCCATATAGATGGAGAAGCTAGTGCTAATTAGATTCTTCTGTCACCTAATCACACACAGATGAGTTGGCTTTCATGGACCTTTACAGTTTTAAGGATCAAAGAAATTACATGGTAATTTTATTTTCTTTACATCCACATCTAAATTCCAGGAAGAGAGACAATTTGGGCTACATATGCAGGAGGTAATGAAGAAATGAATCCATCAACAGCAAGAGCTAGGATGGTTGCCAGAAACACTGCATTTATTAAAAAAAAAAAAAAGAAATATTATAAGTATCTTTTCATTAACATGAGTCATTAATAATAGTTTATAACAAATGCTGAGGATCAACAAGATAGGGAGCATCACTCACTGCTCCCTAGCTGGCCTCGCCCTGCCCTTCAGGCAGGACCACTGATGTGAGCAGACCCAGCTGTTCAATCCCTTGTGCTTCCAGGTGTGGCTGAAGACCCCTGTGCTCCTAGTTCTGGATCCCTCTGGGCACTCCTACATGCAGATCCTTTGAGCCTTCTCTGGCAGCAATTCACCTGCTTGATTACACTTGCAGAGCTATCCCAAATCCATAGCAGTTTATGAACATTTTACTAGAGTGTGGAGACATCAAAAGTTCTGTTTCAGAGCCCTGCAGAGAATATGATCTTCTGAGGTCTCTTCCAATCCCAAACATACTGTGATGTAGTACATGAGCAACAAACTTAAGAAAAAAAAAATATTTTTTTCTTTAATAATAGGGCACTTTACCCTTGAAATCAGAACAGAATCATGGATTCCTTAGAAAACGAGTAGACATGGTGAATGAAAACCCTCGTAGACTCCATTTGCCTGCAAGGCTAGGAATTTGATGAGCAAGTATAAACCCACATCACCTTCTTGGCCTCAGTCTTTCTCAGAAAAAAAAAAAAAAGTATTTTTTGACAGAATTCCCATCTGTCTTCCATGTGAAGTATGAGATGTGTTTCACCCTAAGGACTGGCAGCTCTCTTCCTCAGCCACCCTCGGCTGTAGCATTTATTCTTCTTGCAAGTGGAACATAGAAGCAGCTCAGAAATTAAAAAACTTTATCACGCCTCTGTTGTTAATCCTAACCAAACAGGGCTGTGTCTTACTGTGCATGTATAATTTAAGGCCACACAGCAAGCTCTAGGTGTTCTGTGGAGAGATCCAATGGAATACCAAAAGCAGGTTAAACTTGCAATGTGTTAGCATGGCCTGTATGTTTTTTATCTTATAAAAAAACATAAACATGACTTGAGACACTCTACATTGCTCTCTCAGTTTCTGTCATCTGGTTGCTTGTTCATGCATCTCTGTTTCCTTCGGGTTTTTTAAGAGCCTAAAACATCCTTTCTGGTGAAACAAAACACTGTATTTAATCTGAAACAAAACATTTTGGTTTTATCACTTGATTTTGATTGATAGCTTAGTTCAGCCACTGAGCTGAACCTTCAGATTTTTTTAACCATCCTACCTACACTTTAAAGTGTTACTAAAGAAAATAGTTTATCTTTGTTCTCTAGTCTGCTCCTTGTATTCAAGCCATCTACTGTTTTATACCAGGGAGAATTTGTGGCAAAGAAACTTATGGTTGTTAGAACTGATATAAAAAGAGAATACATACGATTGTGATCTTACATGCTAGTTGCACAGTACATACAGAATATCCTTGAGCAGCAGCTACTTTGATAGCTTTGCACTCATAATCCCCCATGCCTGGTAACACACACATCCTCTCCTTACTGGTTTGTAATGGGACAGAAAGCTAAGTGCACACTGGTAAGCTCAAGCTGGTAGGCCCAAATCCCCCACACAACCACCCCCTGCTTGTTAGACTAGACCCAGTCATGATTCCCCACAATATTGTGAGTCAGATCATTTTAGCTCCCTAAATATGAGAGCAATGGTGGCTTCATGCAAACATGCTGGATGGGGAACAGGGGCATGCGGAGAGAGAACTCTTTTAAGAAAAAAACACTATGAAATCAAGTGTAGGGAGTAGCCCTTACAGGGAGCTGGAATAGATGACTGTAACTGAAAGCAGAGTTTCCCATGGCCCTGTGAAAAGCTCCAGAATTTCTTCTTTTTGTGGAAAGATTATCACTATACTTCCTAGAAACAGGGCAAATGAGGGCTTCCTTTAGCTTGGTTCTTTTCTAGAAAGACCTAGAAAACATTCTTAGGACTATCCAAATTCTGTCGAGCCAACGAATATGTTTTATCGTTCTGCGTAATCAAGAGCCAAGAAAGCTTATTATGAGGACCTCATAGTCCCAAGCTAAAACGATAATTTCACTCCATTCATAATGAACTAACAAACAGTTATTCCTTCTGGCAGGTATTAATGATATTAGTATATTGAATTAAAGGGTCAAAATTAAACTAACTTATTTCATCCTCTTTTAGTTTGGCTAATGTAAATTTCAGCATAGTCATTCATCTTTCTGGATGCCCAGATGCAAAAATAAGGTTAAAAAAGTGCATCAGGGTAGGCCTCTGAGAGACTGAATTCTGTGGGTTTTTTTGCTTAAAACACATCTATGTCAAGTTCATTACCCCCTGTGTTCCTAGTTTCTTTACAATTTCACAAAACTTAGAATCGTACAGTAAGAATTAGCTGTCAAGAGAAAACTGAGATTAACTCAGTCATCTGATTAACACTGCTTTCTCAGATCTCAAAATCGTATTAAAATATAAAGATCTTTAATACAGAGTTATTAGTATAAGGCTACAAAGGATTAATTGCTCTCATGGCAATTTTTCCTATAAGCTTGTTTTCAGTTGTGTCTGAGAATCAGGGAAAAAAAAGTCATTCTTGGTCATAAACTGAAAATACATGATGAAAAATGAAGGTAAAGAAGGAAAGACAGGAATCTATTATTTCTGAAATTCAGAGATTTGTAATAGTTGGCTCAAATAAGTCTCCAGAGTCAGAGAGGTTCTGCGAAATAATTAAGGAAACAGTACTTCATAAATCACTTCGTCCAACTTGTTTTGTGGTGAACTAACTTGTGCAGCTGTTCTTTTAAGGCACGCTACACAATTACCATTTCATTTGTTGAATTTTCTGGAAATTGAAGAAAAATACCAGACATACAATGAATTCATTATGAGTTTGGAAGCTATTTTTCTCTCTTACATAATATAGTCAAAAATGAATATGAAATGGAAACAATTAGACTCTGTACTATTATTCAGTAGTGCTAGATATCAAAATAGGTAAACTATTTAATAAAAAACTGAATTACACTATTCATACCCCTATGAAGGATATGTTTTTCATTTGCTTCAACTTTAATGTTGATCATAAGTAGAACAGATTTACTTTTTTGTATTGCAGGATTACAGAATGGTTGGGGTTGGAAGTGACCTCTGGAGATCATCCAGCCCAACCCACGTGCTAAAGCAGGTTCACTCAGAGCAGATCGCACAGGAATGTGTACAGGCAGGTCCTGAATGTCTCCAGAGAAGGAGATTGCACCACCTCTCTGGGCAGCCTGTTCCCATGCTCTGGCACTCTCAAAGCAAAGAAGTTTCTCCTCATGTTACCTATACAGATAGATCCTACTTACTTCAAGGTCTTCAACCCTGCAGCAGCTGAAAATGGAGCCACAGTTAATTACAAAGCTGTGCTTCAACTTCAGAGAAATGTCAGAAGTTTCATTCATCTTTTACACTATACTTAAAGAGTTCTTGAGTTGGGTTAGTTGTGTTTTCCAAGAAACCCATCAGTGTTTGACAGTGCCATGATGGCAACCACACAATGTAATTCAAATATCAAAGTTTGCCCTTTATTCATGACTGTATAAATGATCCATGACTGTATTTTACAACAGCATCCTAAATTACGTTACTGAACCTCTGGAAGAAATAAGTTCGATTATATTTTGACATAATCAATTGGTTTTGCTTATTCTTTTTACTGGAAACTAAAGACAAGTATTTTTTACCTTCCGTGCTTCAAAACCCTCGAGTAATTATATTCTATTATTTAGTAGAAACAAAAGCTAAGTCTAATGCTTTTGATCTTCTCTGCCTCCAAACTCTTGAGCAATAACACTAAACACAGAAATTGTCCATTTCTAATATCTGTAACTGAGTAGTTGTTGTTGTAGGTTGCTGTTCTAATTTATTTATTAACACAGAAAAGGCAGAAATTTGTATGCACTAACAAAAGCATTCCTTCTACCTGTTTCCTCACTCTTAGTAACAGCTAATACTACTACAGCTTCCCACATGCAAAGACAGGGATCCATTTTTATTGAACATTATTTGCACATCCAAACTCTAGCAGCACCAAAAAGGTTTAATAGTTTCACTTAGCTCTAACACCTTACATGCATTATCTCAGAACAAGGGAAGGGAGATATATAAGAAGCTGTTTTGCAACTTCTGTGGTCCTGATTAGTCCAAGTCTGGCAACCACTATGTAACAGGATAAATTTGCTTCTTTAATAGCAGAGGGGCGAAATCTAAGATGATGTGTTACAGCAGATGTGGAAGTTTCTAAATTTACAAACTTGATTACACTTCTTACAATTTACAAATTGCACAAAAAAGTATCTCAGTGTATCACAACTGGGCTAATATGATTTTGTTCAAAAAGGGAAAGGTATGTATTATATTAATTAATCTATAATCTGTTAACCACTTAACATTTTCTCTAAAAATGAAGGATAGTCAGGAGATGAAAGAAGAGGTTGTTTGCTGGACTTTTACCTTGTTGATAAAACAAAGCGACCTATGCTCATTCACTTCAGAGAAGCTTTGGAAAAAAATAACTTTTTAACATCTCCATGGTATGGGTGTCTCTCAGACACCACTAAACTTTCTTTCTGCAACATTCCTGAAAGATGAAATACTATCACCTTAACGTACTTTTATATGGCAAAATGAATAATCATGGCCCCAGAACAAGGCTGAAAAATGTACAGGAAATAGGGAATGATATTCATTTTACACAACAGGGAAACAAAATACAAAAAATACTGAGTAGTAGCTAATTAAAGAAGAACCATCTGTTCTATGAAGGAGGGTATCCATGAAAAATGTGATGATGCAATTTATCATGTTTCATAACACATATGTACAGAGGAGATAATTTCAGTCATGGGGCACTACAGGACAGTCAAACTTATTACAATTTTTCTGATAATCATTGGAAAACGCAAATTCATAAGTCAGTGAAGCATTCAGTACAAACATACTTGTCTTTTATGGAGTGGAACACAGGTGGGTTTCCTCTGACAGCAGCTCCGTTGGTTAACGTGCCTAACTCCACTAGACCCTTCAGTCCGAGGGGGCTTAGCCATGAGGAGTGTGCAGTTCCACAGGACTGGCAAGCTTATACTAATAGCTCTGTGGTAGACCGATCAAGCAAAATCTATTAGGTCCAAGGCTTAAGAAGCACTAGGCTACCTGGCCAGTTGGCTAAAGTATACCAAGCTGTGGCCAAAGTGTATGCCCACGGCCATTAGCAAGAGGAAAAAGCTGGCCAACGAGCCTGGCAGCTCTTCAAGGTTCTCCCAACAGAGGCCCCAGGATCCCTGACTGCTAGATCAGAAACTTCAACGCCTCATTTAAGATGATCCTTAGACTTCAGATGTGGAGTGGGAAACCTGTGTAAGAGGTAGGCAGGTTCAGTAAACAACTGGCCAAGAGTCTAGAAATTCACAGACTTCATACAATCTATTTACTCTTTCTTCATTTGCCTCTTACTAATTCCTGCCTTGGCTTTATGTGTCAAAAATCTTCCCATTCTTTTTAGTCATATGAGCTACCATTAAGTTTTTAAGTTTTTCAGTTGCCTTTATCCTTCATCGCAAAACAAAATGGGTTCAGTATATTATATACAGTTCTGTTTCCCTCCTGAAGTGATTGTCCATTCTGTGTCTCCAATCTGATTAAATTATGAGATTAAGCTTCCCTTGTAGCTTCAACAGTTTAAGTTGAAGGTTAACAAATTTCCTGAGTTCTGGCTATTTAGAAGAAATTGGCTGAGGTAGCATTTCACACCATACCGCTCAAGCTCTAGAAGTCAACATGAAACCTGTATATGGGGATCAAGTAACACTAACAGAGCCTGAAAAGGAGTAGATGTTAATTATCTCATGGCAAGAGAAGAAATACATAAATGTTGCTAGGTTCAATTTAGGTTCAATTTTCCAGTACCCCCCACAGGTTAATATAAAGGAGTAGCATTTGCCTTCAAAGTGAATGGCATATATATCCTGCCTAATTAAAATGAAAACAAGACCAAAGGTCTTTTATGTTGTTATTAATATTTAATAAAATATTTCTAAGCTTCTGTGTGAAGAAAATACCAAAGGGAGTTCTGGCTATATTTCACCTATCTCCTCAATTTCAAGAAATGATAGTATCTTATTCACATTACCATAGTGCCTACTACTATTGTTGGGATTCTATTTAATAGTCTTCCCTGTTTTCACGCTTTCTCGCATCCATATCAGGTTATCTTGACCACTCAAACTCCCCTGGTCAAGAAGATAAAATAGACTATTCATCTAATTTAGCTACTTCAAGTACAAAGTAATCTCTTTAACATACACTACCAATTCAAAAACAAATATGGAATTTTGTGAATTCTCTGAATTATGGTGTTATATCTTTCATTTTCTATTTCATCATTTGATGATCTTGTACTTTATACTACTGCGTAATCAGTTTTGACTTCACATCCACATTAATTCCCTTTGTATGATATAGCAGGGTAAGCAGATTATCACAGGCCTGTTTCTTCTTAAATCAAGTCCTAAAAAGTTAAAATATCCATCTGAAAATTAATCCTTCATTTAAAAAATCACAGCAATATGATGTATTTGTATTTCTATTTACAGGCAGTGCTGTTACTATCACCTTTATTAATATCCCATAAAATCTCCCATATGAAGTGTTATTTTTAATTGAGTATAATCACTCAAGGTTTTAATTGCTCATCCCTTTAAAAGTATTGCCCAGCTAGCAGTTCATATTGCTAGGCTGTTCATGTGATGTTTTTTTTTAAATTCATCCAGAACAGTTCAGCTATATCTAAGAATGAAATTTGTGGAAAACCATGTTTTGCTTATATATTTAAAAAAAAAAAAATAAAAAATAGCCTTATTCTGAGCTGCTTTAACACCTCTGTTTTGGTATACAGAATTAAATTTGGCTTGATATTGGTAGCAATGTCTGCAGATGACGTGACTTGCAAGCCACATATTTGGGCAAGCTTCACTCTTAGAAAAATTCTCATGAGCAGCACCAGTATACAGGCCCATGAAATGAAAAAATACACAGAGGAATGCATAAAGAGCTGGCTTAAATCTTTGCAAGTTATAGCTGCCAGCCCCACCTCTGTGCCTGGGAAGATCATGGAACAGATCCCCCCGGAAGCTATGCTAAGGCAAGGAAGACAGGGAGGTGATTCAAGACAGTCAGCATGGCTTCACCAAGTCCTGCCTGACCAACCTGTGATGTAGTAACTACATCAGTGGACAAAGGAAGGGCTACAGATGTCACATGCCTGGACTTCTGTAAAGCCTTTGACACAGTCTCCCACAACATCCTTTTCCCTAAATTGGAGAGGTATGGGTTTGATGGGTGGACTGTTTGGTTTGGAATTGGGTGGATGGTGGCACCCAGAGAATAGTGGTAAATGGTTCAACGTCTGGATGGACACCAGTAACAAGTGGTGTCCCTCACGGGTCTGTACTGAGACCAGTTCTGTTTAACACCTTCATCAATGACGTAGACACTGGGGATCAAGTGCACCCTCAGCAAGTTCGCAGACAACACCAAGCTGAGTGGTGCAGCTGACATGCCTGAGGGACTTGGACAACTCGAGAAGTGGGCCCATGTGAATCTCATGAGGTTCGATACGGTCGAATGCAAGGTCCTGCCCATGAGTATTGGGTAATCTCCGGTACCAATACAAGCTGGGGGATGAAGGGGTTGAGAGCAGTCCTGCAGAGGACTTGGGGGTATTAGAGGATGAAAGATTTGACAGGAGCTGCCAATGTGCACCCGCAGCCCACAAGGCCAATTGTATCTTGAGCCACATCAAAAGGAGCATGGCCAGAAGGTCAAGGGAGGTGATTCTGCCTCTCTACTCCGCTCTGGTGAGATTCCACCTGGAGTCCTGTGTCCAGCTCTGGAGCCCTCAGCACAGAAAGATACGGACCTGTTGGAGAGGGTCTAGAGGAGGCCACCAAGATGATCAGAGGACTGGAACAGCTCTCCTGTGAGGACAGGCTAAGAGAGCTGGGGTTGTTCAGCCTGGAGAAGAGAAGGCTCCAGGGTGACCTTATTGCAGCCTTTCAATATCTAAATGGGGCCTATAAGAAAGATGGGGACAGACTTCGCAATAGGGCAAGGGGTAATGATTTTAAACTAAAAGAGGGGAGATTTAGACTAAGATATAAGGAAGGGGGGTTGGACTAGATGACCATTAAAGGTCCCTTCCAGCCCAAACTATTTTAAGATTCCAAGGATAAATTTGAATAACAAGAGATAAACATAAACATAGGGTTCTCTGTAAAGTCCTGCAATGTTCCCAGACATAAGAGTTGGTGGGTTGTGGTTTTGTATTTGTTTGGTTTGGGGTTTGTATGTTTGTTTGTTTTTAATAGCCTACATTTCCACTGAAATTCCCACTAAAATGATCCTGAGAAAGTCACTTAGCTTCAAAAATTTCAGCCCAAATGTCTGGAACTTCTCAGTTGTATAAGCCCCTCCCCTGAGACCCTTGGCCAAGGAATTCTTACACAATGTGCATCTTCTTGGAAAACCTCAGAGAAACAAGAACTTTCACAAGCAGATACTGGTACTATGCACTGAACGGAGATGATAGTTATAGCTATATATGTGTGTGTATATATATATGTACATATAGAGATATATAGGCATGTATCGACACCCACTCACAGCATGGGATCTCGGTGTTCACTTAACAGAAATACTAATCATCACAAGTTTTACCGTAATTGTTATTAGGTTAATACAAAAGGAATTACAGTTTTTGCATTGTTGAAATGTGCCATTTGATACTGGAATACATTATTAAATAAATGTGCTCGCGTTATACATAATTTTAGTGTGGTTTTCTCACTTTATGTTTTTCTTCCTACTGACTTTTACTTGTTGAGAGCTATCATGGAAGCTGATCGTCTTACAACGACATAGGATGTTGCCAAAGAACTCGACGTCAATCGTTATACAGTCATTTGGCATTTGAAGAAAACTGGAAAAGTGAAAAAGCTCGATGAGTGGGTGCCTCCTGAGCTGACCAAAAATGAAAAAAATAATTTCAAAGTCTAATCTTCTCTTATTCTGTGCAACAGCAATTAACCATTTCTCAATCGTATTGTGACATGGGACAAAAAGCGGATTTTATATAACAACCAGTGATGAGTAGCTCAGTTGTTCAACTGATAAGAACCTCCAAAGCACTTCCCCCAAAGCCAAACTTGCACCAAAAAAAGGTCATGGTCACTGTTCAGTGGTGTGCTCCCAGTCTGATCCACTACAGCTTTCGGAATCCCAGTGAAACCATTACCTCTAAGAAGTCTGCTCAGCAAATTGGTGAGATGCACCAAAAACTGCAACACCTGAGCTGGCACTGGTCAACAGAAAGGGCCCAATCGTTCTCCATGACCAAATGTTGCACAACCAACACTTCAAAAGCTAAATGAATTGGGCTACGAAGTTTTGCTTCATCTGTCATATTCACCTGACCAACTGACTACCACTTCCTTCAAGCATGTTGACAACTTTTTGCAGGGAAAACACTTCCACAACCAGCAGGACACAGAAAATGTTTTCCAAGAGTTCATCAAATCCCAAAGCACCAGTTTTTATGCTACAGTAATAAACAAACTTATTTCTCATTGGCAAAACTGTGTTGATTTTAATGGTTCCTATTTTGATAAATAAAGATGTGTTTGACCCTAGGTATTATTTAATTACTTAAAATTCACAGTCCAAAACTGGAATTAATTTTGCACCAACCTAATATTTACATATTTCCAGGCCTGAATATACAACAGCTTGCACAGAGGCTACTTAGGAATGTCTCTTCATGTGTTTAAAAGTGTTAAAGTGATTGAAGATGATTGATTCAGCACAACTTTTTTCTTTAATACTGTCCAATAGACGTTATAAACATGGCACACAGGTATAAATTTCAGATGAACAGAAGGGGTAGAAACAAGTGAAGATCTAAGAGCACACCTTTCCTTAAGAATAAAAAGCATTTATCTAGCAGTTCAGTAGGCAACATGAAACCTGTCTCACTGCAGAGGACCTGCCGCAGGGATTCTTCTCCTGTTAAACTGCATTTAAGCCATTTTAAAATACTATATTCAATGAAGCCCCAGATACCTGCAGCCCTGGAAGACTTTAAATGCTGAAATTAAGAACTCTGCTGGTCAGATGAACCATACATGTATGGTTTTGCACATGTGCAGCAAAGCCACATTCACAGTGGAGTTAGTCTGGTCATGTGCAATGAATCCAGCACAGCTGGTCCTGGATCAAATATCCATGTACAACTTAGTCACGTGTGCTCCGTAGACCTTTCTCTGAAGTTGAACAATCTGAGTTATCAAGCCTCTGAAAACTATCAGGATGCCAGGGGAAAAAAAAAATAAATAAATCCATACTCCATAAGCTACTGTGTAAGGTCAGGTTCTACATCCTGTAATACACACTACCTATGGAAAATATTCATTAATCCTACCTGTGCTACAATGAAAGCAACTCCACAGCTTCAGGCAATGCCAAAACATACCATCGTCTGTGCTGAAGTGAAGTTCACTCCAGCTGAACTTCACTATACCTGTTAGTCAAAGAGGTATTCAGAACACACCGTTTTCCTGCATTGACTGTATTTTGTTTCCTTCAAATCATCTTAAACACGCTAACCTGTAAGGCCACAGATACACAAAACACAACATAAAAGAAATCTGACACAAACAAAAGCAAAAGAGGATGTTCAAAAGTGAAGATCTTTACACTCAAATTGATTACTGCATTGTATGAACTCCAGTGTAAGTTTATCTTGAAAATCACATTTTGTGCTTGAGTTTATTTTTAGTTAACTAAAACCTATTTGAAATGTTAGAACATAAACTCCAAACTGCATAAAAGAAATATAATGTTTATATTAAATGGTGTGCGAAATATGATCATATAGTTTTCCTTCTACCTGAGAATAGCTCCCGAATGATTTTACTCCTAAATAGATAATGACCTTACTTTTTAAAAGAGTAACTAGTAAAACAATGCCCTTATCTCTTCTATCTTGCATCTCATGACAGATACCAAAAAAGAGACTTCATTTCAATGAAACCACAATAATGAAATCTAGACAAAATGAACTGAGAGCTTATTAACCCAGGTCTTCTGCTGAAACTAAAGAGATTCTTCTCAGAGTTTTATTCTGGTTTCTTTGTTATTGCTTTTTTATCTTCCTTCTTCTGTGGTTGGTTGTTTTTTTGCTTTTTTGTTTGTTAGCTTATTTTCAGCATCTTATTATATGGCAGGATATAATTTTGAACAAGTCTTTCCAGAAGACTTTTTTTTTTTTTTTAAGCATACTATCCAAATTCTTAAAACATACTATCTATCAGATTTCTGTTTTCTTCTGGAACTTTTTAATTAAGCTGCTATGTTTTATTTGCATTGATCACAGATTTATAAAAAGATTATTTCATATTTTAGTTTTTAAAAAGTGCTTAGGCAGAAACTCTCACCTACACATGCATAGTTCATAAAGGAAGTTATATTAAAAATTTTTAAAAATGGCATTGATTCCCAGTAGATGGGCTTACATTGATAAAAAGCCTCTATAGTGATGTTATCTGCCTCTTTATCTGGAAGAAATTTTGTCATAATTTCCTTTACAATTTGGTGGCTTCAAGCATATAGGAAATAAGCACTAAATATTTACCTATACTACATTTTGACGTAAAACCTCCAAATTCTAAGTCTACTGTAGATTTTTTTATTAATATAGCTATTTTTCTCGATATACATTGGAACAAAAGATATTCCAACTTATTTCTTAAAAACGAAACCTGACAAGTAAACAGTCAATAACATGCTCTATCACATTTAAGATTTTTCTGGGAAAACCTCAGGCCTCTTCTCCTTGAGGAAAATAAACTGCAGGATGGCAAAATTCTGAAGGACAGAAAGTGACACAGAAGGCTCTGAACACCATTAATTTTCAGTTGAAGGTAAGCAAGTGCAAAGTTTCCCAAGGAATCTCATGTCCTCCTCTGACTATCTTAAAGCACCCAGAGAGACAAAGACCACTCAAACTGCTCTTTGTGTTTTTACTTCCCTATACAGTGGTCCTTCTTGCCGTAATCTGCCTTCTTGTTCCTGGAGGGGAAACCATACCACACCACTCTCTTTTCATCACACACAGCACTGCCACCAGAACCAGGGTCATGAACTATTCTGTGAAACACCTCAACTCAAATATAAGTATTTCATTATATCATTTTAATACTTTCTGACAGAAAAAGTTAAAACAGAACGAATAAAAACTATTTGTTCAATTCATTAAAAGTGAAACAGAATATTATTTCTCTTGAAGTTTACTTTTCAAAATGTATTTTGAAACACCAGGGCAATCTAAACATTAGAAAATCTACTTTGTTTTTCCACTTTATGGGATTATATTTCCAAATTTAGAAAAACACAGCTGCAACAAATATACAATACATACACACATGCATATACACACATTTAAGGAACCTTAGCTTAGCATTAGTAACTAGGTTTGTAAAGAGCTATTTCTGTCTTTCTGAAGTTCTTTGCACCAAGAGGAAATTAAGATTTTTGTTGTTATTTATACACAAACAATGGCTTATGTTTGAAATAAATAAGTGAACATTACACAGAGAAATGTAACATTGATTTGTACTTGTTAAGGGCTATTACCCCTTGAATCTGCAAAGTACATCAGTGTATGACACAAGATCTAAGAGCTACATGGATCAACATCTCAAGGAAATCAGTTGGTACCTTATACTCCAAACAATTATTTGCCTTAGCAATTCATTGAATTGAAGCTTTACATTACAACAATGAAGAGCAACTTTTCGTCATGTCCTCCCCTTGACAGGACCTTGGGTCTTACGCAAAGAACACCAAGGCTGCTTAAAAATGTGAATTTCACGGAGCACAAATAACATAGAAGTCCTCAAATGGAAAACAAGGAAAACTCTAGACAGAACACCAAAAATAAGTCAACAAATCCTGACTGTAAAAGGCAGCCTCTTCTCCTGAGCAGAGTTGTCCCTTACAGAGTTTTCTCAAAAACCTTAACGTAGAAAGTCCGCACATTAAAATACTTAGATTTGTGTCCACCTAAGTGTTTCACTTTCATTTCTCTAGCTGAAATGTAACAATATGCTCTGAAACTTCACACTCCAATTCCAGACAAAAATAACATATGCTAACATCACACTTAAATATATCAAGCCACTAGTACAATCTTGGTTTAACAAATTTATGTTAAAAACATGTATCTAATGGTTATGATGACCTTTCACGTCTAAATTCTGTATGTGTCACAGAATTTGTCAGCACTGGGGGCTTTCCACTTATTACTAAAGTTAATGGAAACGGAAACTTAAAAGGGCAAGCTCAAGATAACATGTATCACTATGCCCAAAGTTAACAGGAGATCTAAATATCTTCCAGAACAAGCTATAGAAAGTGCATTTTCCTATTCAGTACAATTTGCAGTAACACAGTTTGATGATAAAATGTCATCCATCTGCATGTTTCTAAATGCTCCAATACCCTCCTGCATGTCAAACACCTTCCCTTCAAACTTTTAGCTTCTGTTGACACTTCATTAGAGAACATTTTGAAAATTCTTCTGTTTTGAAATACAGGCATTTTGAAACACAGAGTGTCTGGAACACTTTTTGCAATTCTCTCTTGGTTTTAGGATATGAAGCTTATCTTGCATCTTCTAAGCCTAGTTTCGTACACCCAAGTAACACAAATCCCCATGAGAAATCGTGAGCATTCTGGAACCTCCCTAGTCCCCTATCGTGTCATATGTTGATGACAAGGTTGAAATAAGGACTTAAAGGTCTCCAAAATCCATTCCTCTCCAAAACCTTGGCATGAAATGCTTAGGTTTGTTGTGGTTGAGGTGCCAAATTCATCCAAACTCCCTGCTGCAGAGCTAAGAAATCTTACAGGCTCTACTATGAATTTAAGCAGCATGTAGACTTCAGAAGAAAAACTCCTAGTGAAGAAGAAGCAGAAGAAGAAAAAAATAAAAAAATAAAAATAAAGAAAAAACCCATCCCAGGACAAGCATCTTTGATGGTATGCTACATTTCAGTCCAGTTCTTCTTAGGAAATCATTACTTTTATTCACGGCAGCCTTGCATGCCATTGCCCTCCTGAGCACTGGTTGCAGCACAGCGTAGGTCAGGGTGCTCCAGCCACGCTACTGAGGGCCTGTTCGGGCTGATGTCTGGGTCGGGAGCCTTGAAGATCCAGAGCTCAGAGTCATGCTGAGGAGCCTAAAAGCTTGATGCATCTGACCCAGCACCAGTTTTCAATCCTCTGATAAACTTGCTGTGGTTTTTCCATTCCCATAGATAACTTCTGAAATCCTGATTTTCATTCTGAAACATCATGGCTCTCCCCACAATCACCCAACTTTGAAATTCTTTCACTGGAGTAATACTCTTTTGACTTCTGCTGCTTAAGAAATAAGTTTTCCTACTAGTTGTTTATATAGCACTCTCTACTTTCGATAATGCCATCTCACAGTATATCCAATTAAGTAATTTTAATTATGTCAAATTTATTTAAGAACTTGCAATAATTTATATTCTAGAACTGCAATTACTTCTTTTAAATAACAACAGTATCAATTTCATCAGAGATACTGCACACAGCTCTAAGATTCATAATAGACATTCTGCATATATCCATCTACTACATATGTAAAAGTAGTTTCTATAGAAAAATCAACAAATAAGAGGATCTTTTAGATAGCTGTATATTATTTGCACCCTCTACCTGTCCAAGATTTTTTTCCTGGTCATTTCAGTCCTTACTGCAGTATATTTTATATCTCTGAATGTGACTTCTAAAATTATTCTTATAACTCACAGATGAAACTCAGTTAAAAATGGACGGGTTTTCGAAAGTGTCAGGACTGCCAATGCCGAAAGACCAATTGGAATGTCATAGAGGCAGATGTCAGTATTTTATCATTCATTTACCTCCTAATTCAGAAGTCACTGACAGGATAACTGAACAGTAAAATCCAGTCTCTTTGTTATTTCCTCTCTAAGGCTAACTTGCCAAAAAGAGGCTGTTGCAATACTGAAAAAAAAAAAAAAAAAAAAAAAAAGGAATAATTACATCTTAGGGTCAACCAGAAGCCGCAGAATGACAACAGCATACTGAGGTGGTTCTTCTTTTCTTGTTACATGTCAAATGCAATTTGCTATAATAATTACAATGCAACTATGTTCTGTTCCTTTACCATCTAAAGATCATTGGGAAGGGATTTCAATAATTAGTCAAACACACATATGCTTTAACTAGATTACTGAAAGAATGTACATTTTTAAAGTCTCAAAATGTAACACAGTTGCTTTTAATAAAAAAAACCATAATATTTGTCATTTTCGTCTGATTAGAAGGGTAAGCATAGTAATTAAAACATTAATTGGCTGAACTGCAGCTACAACACAAAAGTTGTTTCACTTATTCCTACAGACTTCTCAACATGTAGCATCATCCAACAAATTACTAAAACCGTCATAGGCTGAACCACAACTGAGTCATCATGCACATCTTCAGTTCCATTCCTGAAGATCAAAGGTAAAATTTCACTTTGTTCAACATGAAGTCATCAGAGTTTAAAACCCATTTGACTTCATCACATAAAGCCTGGAACTGTCACTGAACACCTTACATGTCTGTAAACTATTATATAAAATCCTTTGAAAGTTAATATCTGTGCCTTCTAAACTGCTTTACACCAAAAGAGTAATTTGCCTTTTCAGACAAGTCATCATCTCATAAGACAATATTAGACAAAGAGTTCTTTTTAGGAAGGGTATGATTAAATGGCTTTGGATGCAGCTAAATGCCTGATTTAAAACCACTATATTTGCCTAATTTAAGACAGTGGCAAAAAAGAAAACTTCTGTACTTTTTCATATACCATACAAAATGAAAAATACAGCATTATCATAGATGATAAGTGCTGCAAACACTATAACATTACTAGAGAATTTTGATCAGCCCATTAAACTGGTTAGTGAGGCCTGAACTGTGTTAAACACATATCCATTACATCTACAGACTGCTGTAATTAAGCTTTCTGCACTTTATTGCCATAAAATAACTCTTCACGAACAGTGCAACATTTTACAAATTTCTTTCAATGAAATAAAATTAAATACACATTTTCTAATAAAGCCACTATAACAAGGATATTAACCACAACCTTTAAAATTCCTGAATTGCTGTTTAAAGTAAATTTGCTCATCACAGAATGACTGACTGATTTTTTTTAAGTTAGCTGTAAACCAGGTACTCAGAGCTGCCTATTTTTAATGGAATGTCTCAAATGAGAAGGAAAACTGCTTGAATACACACTTGAAACACTTGAATGTCACTCAATGTTCGAACAACGAGACTTGCCTTAACAATTACATTTGTGCATTTTATGAACAGACTAAACAGAAATAATCAATCTAAAACCAGAAAAAGGTTAATCTCATATTACTGTACATCCTTATATGTAAATTAATAATTATTATAAGGTTTTGGACTGTAGTCTAGCTCTAGTATTTACAGCGTAATAGGTAAAATACATTTCTGGTACCACATTACTGCCTGAGATAGTGGGAGCTGCAATTACGGAACTACTCATGAGCAAGAAACACCAGGTTATGGAACTAATTGCTTAAAGTCAGGTATTACTCCATCTGAAAGTAGATGAAATTCCAGCAGCAGTCATCCAGGAAAAACACTGTACATGCAGAAAGCCTCATGATAAATTCCCTCTGCAAATACGAAGGCACTAAATACAACATCTCAAAGGAAAATGAGAAAAAAAATACAGAATATTAGAAATTCTATGTAAGGTGGAAGTTGAGACAGGCTACTTAAGAGGAATGCATGAAACATCACCCACATGAGCACAAATGGAAGTCAGAGCTGGAGTTGCAGGGGAACAAGAAGAGCTTCTGTAGGCATGGTAGCATCAAAAATCAGCCAAGGTAACTATGTGAGTTCCTGGTGAATAACGCACGAGATCAAGCAGTAACTGACATGGAAAAGGTACAACAAAGGACATAGAAAGGCTGAAATATTATTCAGTGCCTTCTTTGCCTTGCTCTTTATTGCCAAGGTCTGTTCTCAGGCCCACCAGGGTTCCTGTTAGAGTCTGTGGGACTGAATTACTGCTCACAGTAGAGGATGACAGGGTGAGAGACCAAATTAGCAAACCAGAATTTGGCAAGTCTCAAAGGACAAGACGGGATGTATCCAAGCATGCTAAGGAATCACTGTGATACAAGTCTCTTCTTTGGAAGGTCACAGCAATCAAGTAAAGTATCTGACATGAAGACCAGAAAAATGCAAATGTCACACCCCTCTTCAAGAAAGAGGATCCAGGGAACTACAAGCCATCCAGTCTATGGGAAGACTACAGTGCAAGTCATCCTGGAAGTCTTTTGTATTCACATGAGAGGTAGTGGCTGACCAACCTGATGGATAGTTGACTCAATAAATGAGTGGAGAGCAAAGACTGTAATCTACCAAAAATCTAGGAAGTTTTTGACAGCCTACCACAGTGTCCTTGTTATCCTCAACTAGTTAAAGAGTAGTTGCAGGAAAAACAGAGAACAACTTGTCTCAGAGATGGCTGGAGAAGCTGAGGAATAACTAACCTTGAAAACGCAGAAAACCTGGCAACATTAGGCCCTGAGTAACCTGATCTTCAACAGGCAATTAGAGCATACGACCTCAAAAGCACTTGTCCAATCTACGTTATTCTATCATTCTAGAATACACAAGGGAAGTTCATCTTGTATGATATTACCTTCAGTCAATCAGACAGGTCCAGCTGTTTCAATAAAAGAAGGTTTTGCTTCTCTTTAAACATCAGTGAGTTTGCTTCTACAACTGATCCCTGGACTCAGATTCCAAGTCTGCTTTAGTCAAAAGCAGCCTAGATGGCTCAAATTGTAGGTCTTTCCTAGTCTTTTTGTTTTGACTAAAATAAAGAAGAGTTTGCACAAGCTGTTCTGCAAGCAGATCTAAATGAGTGATGACTTCTGGCAGGAAGGCAAGACAGGCAGCTGAGGGCAGGATAGTAAGCAGTAATCTCTTCTCTCAGCGCAGCTGCTTGTAATACGCTGACACCCTTCCAAGTAACTATTTAAATTGTTTAACCAACCACATCAGGAAAAAGTGCATCACGGCTCGGTCACCAGAACTTGCATTCAATGAAGCAACTGTTATTTGTCAGGTAACACAAGAGACTCAAATTAGCTAGTGTGAGTGAGGTAAGGAGTACGGACTGAGGGAGCAGAAAATCAAGAAAATACATGAGTTTTGTCAGCGCTTCCACTTCCCCTACTGCTTAGAGAATCCACAATTGCAGACACTGGTAACGATGTAATGGTCATTTTTGAAAAATGGTACTTAGATCATGTGAACAACACGTAACCATCAAGTCACTGTTACATTAGAATCTACACATCCCTCTGTGCAAGATCAACTCAGTGCTACAAGTACTGAACAAAGACTGTAACAGAGCAGGGGCTTAAAGAGAGGAAAGATCACACATATTCATAAAAGGAAAATCCACCAAGAGTTATTAAAAATATATAAACCACATCCAGCTCAGAAAATCCCTAATCCAAAAAACAGAGACTAGGAAAGTAATAAAGTGAGGTATAATTCATATACAGTTGCCCTGTGGGAGACAAGACACAAGACTAGACAGACTTTTGAGGTAAACAATACAAGCTCTTTGGTTCTAAAGGTTCACTTAGTCAAATAAGCCTCACCTTTAAGCAAGAGAATCAGATGGAAAACCATCACCTCTATCCACTCCTGTACTTAAAAGTTTAAATTTGGGTCTATGGACTTCAACCAATTATTAAACTTGTCTGTGGTTCAAACAACTGTTGAAGATATTTAGACTGTGTGAACATCAGGAGATGAAATAATTAACAAACTCACAAAGTTTAGCCTACTTCAGATTCAATAAGAAAGTATTTTTCTTTTTTTTGATGTAAAATTGTCTTCTTGTTTCACTATGAAGAAAACAAGACTAGCCTATAAAATTGTGAACCTAAGACTGTGTCAGGAACAAAGACTTCTAATAACATCCACATCTGTGGCTTTGGGAATCATTAAGGGATCAGAGAGAAAAACAAGGAGACCATTAAATGGTTTGTACAACCGTCAACCAGTGGAAACTATACATGAGAGATCCACAATTCAAGCTGCATTTACTCAATCAGGAGTACTCTTACTTCCTCTATGAGCTTCCTGCAATTCCTTTGCCAGTTCAAAACCTTGTTTACTTCCATAGTGTATCAAAACTCAGCTTCATTTGAAGTATCATTCAACTATTCTTCAAATCAAATAATGTTTGTTATAAAGATCAGAAGCGTGAGAGTATTGAAAAATGCTATTTTTTCTCCACCTAGAATATGTTGGGAATGCCAATGGCAGCCTTCGTCCTGAGGAAAGGTACAATGGGTTTAGATTATGGTGCATATGATCAGCCTTCACACCTTTGTTGATCAGAGTATAAGGATGACCCTTCAAGCAAAGACTTCACTGTCTAAACGTCAAAGACAATGTTTCTACTCCATGTTTCTGATTTGCTGTCCCTCTATATCTTTTGTTAGTTCCACTCTGCTTCCATTTAGTAAAAATATCAGTGTAATGCTTTTAGTTTTCATTTCATCCTGTCCATGAAGTCTCACTCAGTACTGAAAGACTTAATCTGGTCTTTTAACTAGAGCAGCAATGTCAGCCTCTCGTGTTGTGAAATGAGCACCTTTGTGTCCTCTTCTCTGATACACCTCATGTTGGAAAGTAGTCTTCTAGAGACATTCACTAAATTCTTCAAATTGGGCCTTAAATGTTCCTTCACTCTGACATCTAAGGAAAAGTGAAAAGACTACATCACAAGTATACTAAAACCATCACTTATCATACCAAATAAGGTGGTCTCATGGTTTCCTTATATTTTGAAATCACATATCACATCTCTTAACATTTATACTTGCACTTATATTGTAAGTATTTTCAATCAGGGACACCCACTTTGCTCCCATTTGCACCTTGCCTCCAACACCAGGCTTCTTGTCCATACCAGAGTATTGATGTGCTACAACAGTAGAAATGAATGACATCAAATGTTTTTAAAAGGATCGTTTTGTTATTACAGATTCTAGCAAATCTTCTCAAGTACTCAGTTCTATTCTTAGTGTGCTAGCTTTGCAGTTACAGAAGAAAACCTGTCTTATTCAAAAATTCAAAAATAATTGAAAACTCCCTTGAAATCACTTCTTCAAATACTATAGAGATAAAGCAGGACAAAATAATTTGAGTTTGGGCTGCTAAAACGTTTTTTGAAAATCACATACAAATTGAGTTCATGAACTTTAAAGCAAATGGCAAATTAACAAACTGCCTTCCATTCCATCATTGCAGACCAATTGTCCAGGCAGAATCATGGAATTATAGAACAGTTTGGGTTGGAAAGGACCTTCAAAGTTCATCTAGACCAACCCCCGCCATGAGCAGGGACATCTTCAACTGGATCAGGTTGCTCAGAGCCCTGTCCAGCCTGGCCTTGATTGTTTCCAGGGATGGGGCAGTTACTACCTCTCTGGGGAACCTGGGCCAGTGTTTTGCTACCCCTGTTGTAAAAAATTTCTTCCTCATGTCTAGCCTGAATCCCCCTCTTTGAGTTTAAAACCATCACCCCATGTCCTATCACAACAGTGCCTGCTAAAATGTTTGTCCTCATCTTTCTTATAGGGCCCTTTTAAGTAGTGAGAAGCTGCAATAAGGTCTCCAAAGAGCCTCCTCTTCTCCAGGTACAAACAAGTAATTTTTTTCTAATATATACAGCCTAATTCTACTGCACTAGCTTCATCATATAACACTCCAACACTGATTCATATGGCTATAAAACAAGAAGCTGACGTGGACCACAGTTCAATCATTTTTCTTCCACTGAGACAATGTGATTCATGTAATAGACAATTTCTAAACATCTGACAAATGATTCCACATGAACTCCCCCATAAAATAAGGATTAAAGTATGATACAAATCCTTAGCTGGCCAGAAGACTTGACATACAAAGGAACATTAGGGCCAAAGAAGAAGTGTTCTAACACAAAAGGTATTCAGTAGAAATCTAATCAGAAATCCTGAAATTACCACCTTATTTGTACACATAAGTGCTGAAGCATTTTCCTAAAAGATGTGCTATTTTGATAAATCATACTGGTATGATACATTGTCATTTCACAGTTTATTTATTAATGAAGCTGTTTTCCAGCCACAGTCATTTTACCTCTGTGTTTCTGTTCAAATTCTACATTTCACAGTGCAAAACAAAACCAATTTGGCTGTTTCTACCCTCCTTCGTCTTTAAAGTGTTTCTAGTCATCCTAAGGAGTGTGAGGTGTTCAAAATTAACATGTCATCCCTTACAAGCTAAAAATTACACACTGCTGTGTGTAACCCCTGCACTAGATGGAAGGCTGCTGGAAAGGCTGGATCCTACATGGAGACACCAAACCCAAAAGAAAAAAGGTTCCTTTCACATTTGTCTCTTCACATCTGTGTGCACATGGCTTCTGATGATACAGTATAGCCTTTTCTGCAGACAAAACTCATGCCATGATTGAGTAATGTTGTGTATAAGGGAATGCAAAACTAACTGCAACATTTAAAATATTTTAATAACTATTTTTTCTGATTTATCTATCTCTTATACACCTATTTATCTATTTTATCTATCTTATCTCTAATTCTTAATTATTTATATTATAATAACAGTTAATCATTCTCAAGCATTTACTTTTCAGGAAACTCCCTAGCCTGGTACAACCTTTGGACTACTACCTGTACTGGTCCTCCATGTGGGTGGCGATAAGGTTGTGACCCATAATGCAAGGGCAATCAAAAGAGACTTCAGGGCCTTTGGAAGGTTGGTAAGGGAACCATGTGTACAGGTTATTTTCTCATCTCTCCTTTCAGTTCCAGGCAGTGACATAAGAAGTAGACAGGTGCACTCTATTAATACATGGCTCTGTGCCTGCTGTCACCACCACAATTTTTGCTTTTTTGATAATGGGATGGCCTACATGGCACCGGGTTTGCTGGCACTGGATGGAGTTTACCTTTCTCACAGGGGAAGAGGATCTATACACACAAGCTAGCAGGGCTCATTGACAGAGACTTGAACTACATACGATGGGGGAAGGCGTCGATACCAGACTCACCCGTGACAAGCTGTGGGATGAGACACCAAGCACAGAAGAATGAGGTGAAAAAGGCTTTAAAATGATGAGCTTGGGCTGTTGAGTCCAGAGTGGTGATGGTCACACAATCATGTCCAACTGAGGAATAAGCCACGCCAACCAGAGCTGTGATAAATATTCCTCAGCTGCCTCCCAAGATGAGAAGCAGAAGGCCAACTACCTCAAGGGTACATATGGCTGCACTGGATTGTTCAAAACCCCTCATGAGAAACCCACAGGCTCGATCACTTCTCTGAAGTGTTTGTACACCAACGCACGCAGCATGGGGAATAAACAGGAAGAATTAGAGATCTATGTGTGGTCACAGGGCCACAATCTCATTGCTATTACGGAGGTGTGGTGGGACAGCTTACGTGACTGGAACGTTGTCAAAGGTGGATATATATTTTTCAGGAAAGATGGGCCAGCAAAGCAAGGTTGCGCTTTATGTGAGAGAGCAACTCAAATGTATTGAATTCTGCCTAGCAAGGGATAATGAATGAGTTGAGTCCTTATGGGTAAAAATTAAGGGACAAGCCAGCAAAGGGGACCCTGTCATGGGTGTTTACTACAGGCCACCTGATCAGGAGGGAGAAGTTAATAAGGCTTTGTATGGATAGCTGGAAGTAGCCTCATGATCACATGCCCTGGTTCTCATGGGAGACTTCAATCACCCTGACATCTGCTGGGAAGACAACACAGCTAGAAACACACAGTCTGGGAGGCTCCTACAGATCAGTGACGAAAACTTCTTGACACAGGTGGTGAAGGAGTCAACAAGGAGAGGTGTGCTGCTGGACCTTGTCCTAACAAACCAAGAAGAACTGGTTGGAGACGTGAGGGCTGGGGACAGCCTCAGCTGCAGTGCCCACGAGATGGTGGAGTTCAGGATCCTGCGTGGAGGAAGCAGGACAATAAGTAGGACTAAAACCATGGACTTCAGCAGGGCAAACTTTGGCCTCTTCAAGGTCCTGCTTGGAAGAGTCCCATGAGTTAGGGCTCTAGAAGGCAGGGAGGTCCAAGAGAGCTGGCTAATATTCAAACATCACTTCCTCCACACTCAAGACTGATGCATCCCTATGAGGAAGAAATCGAGTAAAGGGAGTATGAGGCCAGCATGGATGAGTAAGGAGCTCCTGTCAAAACGCCGGTGAAAGAAGGATGTTTCCATAATTCGGAAAAAGGGACAGACTGCCTGGGAGGAATACAAGGAGGCTGTATGTATGCAGGGATACAGTGAGGAAGGCCAAGCTCCACTTGGAATTAAATCTGGCCAGGGATGTCTAGGACAACAAGAAGGGCTTCTTCAAGTACATCAGCAGCAAAAGGAAGATCAGGGAAAACGTAGGTCCGCTGCTGAATGAGGAGTGTGCCATGGTGACGGATGACACAGAGAAGGCAGAGTTACTGAACGCCTTCTTCTACTTCCATCTTTACTGCTAAGGCTGGTCCTCAGGAATCCCAGACCCCAGAGGTAGGAGAGAAAGTCTGGAAAAAGGAAGACTTTCCCTTGGTCAAGGAGGATCAGGCTAGAGATCATTTAGGCAAACTGCACATCCACAAATCCATGGGTGCCAATGGGATGCACGCACGAGTGCTGAGAGAGTTGGCAGATGTTATTGCTAAGCCGCTCTCCATCATCTTTGAAAGGTCGTGGAGAATAGGAGAGGTGCCCAAAGACTAGAAGAAAACCAGTGTCACTCAGTCTTCAAAATGGCAAGAAGGACAACCCAGGAAACTACAGGCCAGTCAGCCTCACCTCCATCCCTGGAAAGGTGATGGAACAACTTATTCTGGATGTCATCTCCAAGCATGTGGAGGAAAAGAAGATTACAAGAAGTAGTCAGGATGGATTCACCATGGGGAAATCATGTTTGACCAACCTGATAGCCTTCTATGATGGTATGACTGGCTGGGTAGATGATGGGAGAACAGTGGATGTTGTCTACCTTGACTTCAGCAAAGTTTTTGACACCCTGTCTCACAACATCCTCACAGGCAAGTTCAGGAGGTGTGAGTTGGATGAATGCACAGTGGGATGGATCAAGAACTGGCTGGATAGCATAGCTCAAAGGGTTGTGATCAATGGTGCAGTCTGGTTGGAGGCCTGTAGTTAGTGGGGTTTCCCAGGGGTCAGTATTAAGTCCAGTCCTGTTCAACCTGTTCATCAGTGACCTGGATGAAGAGACTAAGTGCACCCTCAGCAAGTTTGGTGATGATACCAAACTGAGAGGAAAGGGTTGGCACACCAGAAGGGTGTGCTGTCATTCAGTGAGACCTGAACAGGCTGGAGGACTGGACAGAGAAGAACCTGATGAAATTCAACAAGGGCAAGTGTGGACTCCTTTACCTGGGGAGGAATAACACAAGGCGTCAGTACAGGTTAGGGGTGGACCTGCTGGAAAGCAGCACTGCAGAGAGTTCTGGTCCACAACACGTTCAACCACATTCACAATGTGCCCTTGTGGTCAAGGCAGCCAGTGATATCCTGGGGTGCATTAAGAAGAGTGTGACCAGCAGGTCGAGGGAGGTTATCTTCTCCCTCTACTCTGCCCTGGTGAGGCCGCACCTGGAGAACTGTACCCAGTTCTGGGCTCCCCAGTTTAAGAAGGATAAGGAATTACTGGAAGGAGTCCAGTGGTGGGCTATGAAGATGATCAGGGGTCTGGAGCATCTTTCTTAGGAGGAGAGACTGAGGGAGCTGAGTCTGTTCAGCCTGGAGAAGAGAAGGCTGAGAGGGGATCTCATCAATGTTTACAGCTATCCCAAGGGTGGGTGTCAAGAGGATGGGATCAGACTCCTGTCAGTGGTGCCAAATGAAAGGATGAGGGGCAATGGGCACGGACTGAAGCATAGGAGGTTCCATCTGAACATGAGCAGAAGCTTCTTTACTTTGAGGGTGACAGAGCACTGGAACAGGCTGCCCAGAGAGATTGTGGAGACTCCTTCTCTGGAGACGTTCAAAATCCACCTGGACACATTCCTGTGTCCTCTAGGTGAACCTGCTTTAGCAGGTGGGTTGCATTAGATGATCTCCAGAGGTCCCTTCCAACCATTCTGTGATTCTGTAATTTCTAAGGCTTGACAGTTGCAAGCAATCCAGCACAAGCCATGCCCATCATGTTTTTTTCCTGATCAGTTCAAGAAAACAGTTCTTTATTTCTGAGTTAATAAGCCTATATGAGCAAAACCAAACGTACCTGAAAGGACATGCTGGCACGGTGACTAATCACATCTTCATACTGATTTAGGACATACAATGCTGAAAACCATCTCACTATTATAGGAGGTTTCTCTTGCCAGCTATAGTTTGTTATTTCACTTCTCAATCTGCTACAGTCACTAAAAAACCTTTGCCTTTTTTGAATGCAAAGATAAAAAGAAAGGGGGCTGAAGTAAGCCACATCAGCTATGTTCCACTGATTACCACAATACTGACAATGTTTCATTTTTCAGAAGATTTACAGTCATTTTTCAGCTCCTCCATTTCAATAAACAAGGTTTCACCTGCTAGATTTTCTGGAAAGTGAGAAAACACTTTCTGTTGTTTTTGAGATGACTATAAATCCCTCTGAGCTTCTTCGATGATGGTCTTCTCTTTTCAGTGAGATAACTGTTGTAAGCAAACTGTGGTGTATTTGTTGAGACGAGTCAACTGTCTCTCCCTCATACCCTCAAACACTGCATAAAACTTCTCAGTCCTGAAGTTAGTGTGTAACAGTAACATCACTGGCTTAGAGTAGTGATCAGCAGCATGGACATTTACTACAGCTCAAATGTAAACTAACAACCTGCATGCCATACCAACAGGAAATACCATTACTAACATCCTGCATGCAATGAAAGCAAACACTTCTACTGTAATTGGTAGTCCTAAAAAAGGAGAAAGAAAAAAGATAAAGAAGGATATTTAACAAGCATCGGTAATATTTTTGCATCTATTTTTGTTTTGAAATTCTAACAGGTAAACATTTAAAGAAACACAAATATCACTCAGCACCAGACAAAACACAGATACTTTGCTAATCTTTTAGAAAGTTTGATTGTCAAGAATTGAAAAAAAAAAAAAAAATCATTATTTCAACTTCCTCATCAGTAGAAGCTGGTTTTGGTGGCTACAGATCTTTGTTGACTAAATTATACTTTCTTTCTTAGCAACTAGATAATTCATGTAATTTACTGTTTTCCGAAACACTTAGTAAGAATTTTGGTGTCATCAGCTTCTAGATTTTTCAAAATGCAGTTTCACAAACTGTTTCTAAAATAAAAAATTCAAGTAGGAATTATCATAAATTCATCCAGAAAAATACATGTTAAAACTAAAACAGAAAAACAAAATCACTCTTAAAGCACCTATGGAATTACCATTCACCTAAAAACATGAATGTATGCATGCACGCACACATATAAAACAGTCTGCACAAGCCGGAAATAAAAGTTATTGTAAAGTGCTAATTCTTACATTTGTAATTAATAAAAATGCTTTTGGCACAGTACCAATCCCTTCAACCCCATCCTTTTTTTCTCACTTAGAATATTAGATAAGCTGTTGCAGAATATCAAATCCAAGGGAGTAGCAAGATCTAATTTTATCGAGGCATTAGAAATATAAGCTTTTACATATCAAAGAAAAATTTCTAAGATTTTGCAATATACTCCAATTATTTGTCCTTCAAAGTGATTATTATCTCTAACTAAATCACAATGTTACATTTTCTTTTCTGCACAAAACAATACACAGTTCAAGTAATTCTCTCTCTCCTATGCTTTCACTGTGCATTCACTGAACTAATGCTTATCATCTCTACTTACAGTAATTCAAAAGAGCAAGCATAGTAAGCAACAGCGATGCATCTTAGGGCATGACTCCAAGTTAGGAACAGTTGAAGTTACAGTAGACATCAGTATCAAGCCATTAAAATTATTTGGATTCACCATAATATTATGTGCTTTCTTTATTAAGTTATCTCCTAAGATTCAATTTTGTTGGATCCATTAAAATATCCACAGTAACTATGGTATAGGCTTCTACAAATCTAACGTAGGTTACATAGTTCATTAAAATCTCAGTTCCAGGTAAACAGCAGAGTTCTGAGTTGTGTGAAATTCCATTCTAATTATTTGGAGTCATTCATATTGCTTCCATCACAGGCCAAGTTTAAGCAATCAAAATTTCAGTGATATCAAGCACAGATAAACAATATGGACTTTATATTAGGGATATTTATGCTTGATTATCTTATCTGCAAAGTTCTATTGACAATTGATAATGAAGCTTAAGAGGTCTGCTTTCTAAGAAGACTGAAAGTAATGGACTAAAAGTACACTTCTGTTATCTATTTTTTAATATTGCAAACATGAATTTGAGCTATAATAATGAAATAAGCAGAGGGCTTCTAAAAAGCTTCTGTATTTTCCCCAAGGTGTAGGATTTTCAAACTGATGTACTATTTTGTTGGTTACTTTCTGTTTCTGTACCGTTAAACTACAGGTACGATGGCAGGGCATTACAAAATAGCCCTTGAAACAATACTACATTAAATTTACCAACTGTATCAAGACAGATTCTACCTAGTTTCATATTCAACATCTTACTTCCCCAAAAAAGATAAACAGAGGAGAATGTGATGCATTATTGAGTCAATCTGGCTTTTCCTTAACCATATGTTGTAAAGATCGACTTACTTAGGTAAAAAGGCTTGTATATTTTCTAAATTATCCCAAGTCTTTAATACAATAAGTCAGGCATTAAAAAAAATATTTTTAACACCTTAAGAAAATCACTTTGTAGAAGTGAGTACCTTGCTTACTTCTGATTTGTGTTTAAAGGTAGTAGATTTTAAGGTTCTGCTTTTTGACTTGGCTATATTAAATCAGGCACATACTTGTTTGGGAGGTAATGCACAAACCAGCCCTATCCACCATTAAAAGAATGTACTAGATCACAGTGATAAATGATATAGATATAACTGCCAGACCATGAAAATATCTGACAAGCAGGTGCTCTAAATATTTGACTCATAATAGGATATAATGAAGAGCTGAATACAGCATAGTATTTTTAATGTTTTTGTGTAAGGAAATAATACTTAGCAGGCCGATATTCAAAAGACAGAATCATAAGTAACTTCCGACAAAGAATGTCAGTGATTACTAAAAATGAAAATATCAGTCATATGGAGGTGTGTTCTATTTAGAAGAAATTATATTCAAACGCAGTTAGTTCTTGGAAAACATTTTCCTCCTACACACATTCTTAAAGCTGACTTTTTCATTACGGAAATGATTACTACTATTACACCACTTCCATATTTCTACATTGCCATCCCAGTAATTGATGTAATTTACTTTAATCAGACACACAAAAATCAATGAGCTACACTGCGGATAGTTCATGTCCCAATATTGTACTTCTGCAATAGTGCAGATTGGTCTGGAGTTCTTTTATACATTTGCAAAACAGGCAAAAATATCCCTACACTACACTTCATGCTTATCTGAAGATTGAAAATAAAACAATAACACCTTTTATGCAGAAAAAAATATTCACATTCTTTAACATAACCTATAATTATTTCGTAAAATAACTATGTCACTATACTTTGCTAAAGCTGACTTTTTGTGGCTGAAATCCTTCAAAGATACTATGTTCACCTACTAAAATCTCTAAATATCAGGAAAGTATCAAAAAGCAAAATCAATATCATCTCAACTTTGCCCTGGAAATTTCAGAAGCATGGTACCTTGCAAATCTCTTGCTCCCTAAATGTGACTGTTCACAATAATCCCATTTTCAATAAGAAACGGCTGCTTTTAAGATAATCTCAGAACACATTTTGCTTGTAAAGCACGGAAAAAATCTGCAACTGAGCAGGCAAATTCATGTCAACCTCCACTATGGCAGTACTATCATTTGACTATTATTCTACACTTACTTGTAAGGATAATGCCACTTTCCTTTCTGCTGGTCAAGTTGGTTTACTGATGTGACAGCCTAAGGCAAACTCCCTTTGGTACCAATCCACTACCTGCACACTTATGTCACATACCTTGTATTTGGTTAAGCAGTACAACTGAAGTTTTGAACCAAACCTACTACCATCAATAACGGAATATGAAAGTGACTATCCACAACACACAAAGAAGAAAGAAGGTAGAAATCATAAACCACTCTTGTTTAAAAGATTAAACCACCTTTCTTTAAAAAAATAACTCATCCATGTAATGAAACTTGTGAAGTAGAGGCTTTGCCAGAGGTGATAACCTGAAGTCCTATAAAATCAAGAAACAAGAGACTGAAAAAGATAACCAATTCAAAAAATAGCATGAGACTGCAATAATATCTTGTTCTACTGTGTTTTCAGAAAAGCCAACATTTTTCCATTGACCCATCATACACTACCAGCTGTCATTTTTTTGGTCTACTTTGAAAGTACTACTTCCTTTTTCTATGCAGGGGGAAGGAAAAAAACTGAAACCAGAGTTAGATTCACATACACATTTAATATGTTTCTTTATGTTGTGCTAGTACTTGTGCTTACAACATGCAATCTCTACTTTATCCTGAGAAGCAAACAAACATGTTTTCCCTGTCTTTCTATACTTCATCCAACCGCCAAAATCACAGAATCACTGACTGTTTGAAATTGGAAGGCACCTCTGGAGATCATCTTATCCAACACCCCTGCTCAAGAAGGGTCACCTAGAAAAGATTCTCCAGGACCATGTCCAGATCAAGGAATTCTGAAGACCAGGCTTTTCTCAAGCAGGAGCTGGCTCCTGCATGACAGGATGAGTGAATGGACACCTCACAAACCTCCCGAAATGTATGTCAACTGACAAAACTGGAACTGATAGAAGTCTGACAACTATTTTATTCTGCTCACCAGAAAGATAAACGGCTCTTCAACAGCAAAACATAGCTTTTAATGATCTTGTTTGCTTGCTTTCTTCTTGTTTTTAAACAAATATGTATTTTCCTGTGGGAAGATATCCTGGGGTTTTTGGAGGGCAGGTGCACGGAGTGTTAGGGTTGTTTTTTAAAAAGGAAAGAATAGAAAATTTTTGTGACTGTCATCGGTTCCTTATTTATAACCACCTCTTCTCTAGGAGGCGAAAAACATATAACATGTTGTCTTTACAGATACTGTAAATTTAGGTTTCCATTAAGAAAAGTATTGTAAGGATAAAGTCACAGTGAAGGCCAAAGAGAAGTAGAGTCATATCACCAGGAACAAAAGAAAACAGTCTTGCCTAGAGACATTACGTATGTATTGCAGGAAGTTCAAGAGAATCAGAAAATCTGTAGTTACAATATGTTACACTCCATACTCTAAATTAGAACATACCTTCTACAGAATGTGGAAAGAATTTACTTGAGTTTTAACTCATATTAAAATGGAGAAGTGTGATAAGCTCAGAACAGACAACGTATCAGGCTTTTCCACTACTGGGACCTTTGTCACTTCTAAGACTACAGTAAGTGCTTCTTAATTCACAGGGGCTTATTTTTCTCCTTATGAAGAATGAGCAAGAACAACAATAGCTGCTTCCAATGCCGCCTCTACTACTATTTTTGTACTCCTAGTTTTATTTTATCCCTCTCTATTCCTCAATTCAAGATTGAAAAAGTTAAGGTTTTTTATGGTCACAGTGCTATGCCCTGGGTGACCTCATACTCTGTTGAAGAGGTGATACCCAGAAAGACAGCTGGCACTTCTAAGTGTTCAATATGAAGATTTTTGATCACCGGCAGTATTTATAAAGCCAGCTAGGCATAGCATCCATGTGAACAACTAAAATGTAATAATTCAGTCATTCTATTTCTGTTCCTAATATCAAATCTTGGAGAAGCAGTGAGAAATCTTTCACTGCTATGGGTTTAGTCCCATAGAACTGACAGCCCAATACATCTGAGTTAAAACTGTCTATTCCTTCACTTGAAATAAATTTAACATACAGGCTATACATTGCCTTCTTATTGTCAACTCGTGGCAATTAGTACATGAATCAACTGTCAAATTTCAGGAATTTCTATAAAAGATCAATAGTTACCAGCTAGTTTTCAGGGAGAATTATTATAGCAAAGAGCATTTGGTCTTCAAATTTCTCTTCCATACTGACATTTCTCTTCCATACTGACAGACTGACAGCAGTCAATTCTATATCAACTTTTCTTTCGCCTTTTTTCTTTTTTGTGTGTGTGTGTGTAAAATGAAGATTGAACCGGAACGCAAAGTTTATACTCAAAATAATAAACATATGAACATTTATTCAGATCTTACGACTTACAAAAGAGTTGCCCTAATCTTCTATGTGAGTTGTGATATATCAAAATTTAACAGGAATTACAGGCTAAGTCCATACAATCTACACTTAATAAATTTTATTTCTAAAGCATACTTCTTCTCTCCCTTTTTTTTTTTTTGCCATATTTATGAAGGCTGTGTACAGAGTTATGTTGTACCTCTGTACATTTCAGTAGCATTACAGTGTTTCATACTGTTAGGACAGTCTGTGAAGTTTTGGTATTGGCTACAGAAATGACTACATAAATAATTTTCTATATTTGTCCACACTTGCTACATCTGTTTGAGTTTGTTACCAGAACAAATGACAGCACAGAATTGTAAAATGCCTGTCCCTCCTAAGTAAAGAAAAAAAAAAAAGGCAGACACACCTGTCTGAAAGAACATAAAAACCAGTAACTTCTGCTATGCTCTTATGTTCCGTATTTTACAAAATATTGCCCTTAAATCTTCTGTGCTTGAAGCCTTGTAACACTGACATTATGCATGGGATTCAACCTACTACACCTAGGTATCAAAAGCATTGTGGCTATCAGGGTGTATCTGCAACTCCTCCACTGAAAGTGAGAACACAGAAGTAACCAGAGCCCCAGCCAGACGCTGCAGGGCACAGGACACCACGTTTAGGGACCTGAACCCTACACTCTGTCTTCTGCTTTCAAGAATAGCCTTCTAGGAACTGTATGAAGAGGAAGGTTGGCTCCTTTTTCAAGAAATGAACACTCAAAAACAATTGTGTTCTTGTGCTGCTCCGTGCTTCTGCTTTGATGACGAATACCCAGTGCCTGTATGTCTGAATTCAGAATTGAGCTACCAGTTCACACAGTACTCGGAGAGAAGCTGGAGCGTAAGCTTGCCTATGTTTGAATCCAGGTGTGGTGGCACTCTAAGGGCCTTCTGGAAAGAGGATGGTAGAAAATGTACAGAAAATGCCAGCTTTCTAATTAAAGTACCTCCCCTTCACTGATCTTTCCTAAGAGCACAACAACTTTTCCCACATTTATGGCTGCACTGAGGCTCCCACTACAAGAAAAATGATGGGCAAGTCTGTAATGTAAGACAAATTTAAAACGAAAATTTTTTGTCCGACTCAGGTAGAAGAAGTGACCTGACATGTTTTAATTTTTCTTTCTGTTTAGCAGACATGTAAATTCACTTAAATTTTAGCTGTATTTAAGAGTAAGACACCTGAGAATGGCTTGAAGATTTTGGAAGTGAGGCGTATAAAGACCTACAGTGTACAGTGATAATTCCACACCTAAAATGTTTAAAGCTGTGAACAATATCAAGATTTTTAATTGGTTGTCATTCACCTACTTTTTATAAGACCTACTTTTATACTAGCTCTGCTGGGAGAAGTATCACCTACTGACCCTCTACAAGAAAATAGAGAGCCAGGAGAGGTATTTCCCAAACAAACTTCCCCAGCAAAAGGAGGGGGAAAAGTGACTTAATGACAGAAGAGGAAAACTGCACTTAGCTTATGTGCTTGGTAAGTGCAAATCTTTTGCAAAAGTGTCTTAGAAACTCTTTTGGAATAGCCAATAAAGCAGATATGAAGCTCAGCAAAATGAAAAAAATACCTGCCACACTAATGCCATAGAATAGTGGACTTTTAGAACACTGGAATTTTCAAGAACAACATTCACATGACTCTTCAGATGATTAAACAGCTCTCTTTTACACTTCCTACAATACAAGTGAACTAGTGATTCAGGGTGAGAGGTTTTTCAAACATGTCAGTTTCCGTGTTTCAAAACATCTATGAGTTTAGAAGGCCACCAAACATGAACACATTTCTTTCCTGATGAAACAGAAAAACAGGACCAAAAGAAACTAATAAAAAACAACTATCTGAGTCATGATCACACTATGTACTAACAATAGAATAGTATAATAACATATAAAATACTAATGACATTTCCTTATAAGTAATTTAGAAATGAATACAACTAAAAAGACTTGAATAGCATGTTTTAAAGAAAAACATTTGTGTCCGAAACACTGGAAGATGTAACCAAATCATTTTCATTGGTTTGCCTGGCATGAAAAACCAAGTATGTTCTGCTTCTATGTAATTTACTAGATGAGAATGTCATTCCACATTGTTCATCCCCAGTTTTGGTTTTATGTTCTATCACATATTAGAAGATTACTCACCAGGAATGTACTTTGTTTTTATTCTCTTTTTTTATTACAAAGACTTTGAGGGACAGTCAGCAGATGCAGCGAACAACGAACAGCTTAATTTACTGTGTCACTTGAAAGAATTTGAAAACAAAGGAGACATCAAAAGATGCAATGGGCCAAGTCATCAGAATTTGCTAGTATTCCATACACTGAAAGATTGGATATTATACAAAGCAGCCAGATCTTTTCTTGTTGCATGCAGAATTATATAGCTAACAGTCTCATAAGATAAATATCACTGAACAGAGGAGTATGCAGTAGCTACTGCCCTTTATACAAGTAGAAAATATTGGGTTTAGCAAAAGTCAATGAGAAAGGTGCTATTTTCTGTCCTATTTTGTCATTTTTAATTAAAAATGCATTTGCCTACTATATTTTAAAAAATAACAAGACTTAAAATTAAATTTCATAAATTCCCTTCTAGCACTAAAGAGATGTAAGATGATACTTCTATGGACATCACAACTCACCTCAAAATAGTGTTTGGCCCCTTTAAGGACTTCAGATACAGCATATGAAGCTGCAATTTTCAAAAAACATTCCACCCTCAAATACTGGAAAGCACTTGAGCAAGACTCCCAAAAAATCAGATTAGAAATAAACGCAGTCATTCACTTACAGGGACTTTCCGGATCATTACAAAGAAAGGACATGTTTTCAAATACCATTGCTCAGCCATGGAAGTCCAGGACAGAAGTTGTCTTTTTAAACTAAAGCTCCAAGAAGAACACTACCGATCATGAAACCTGAGAGCAAAAAAAGTGGCAATTCTTTCCACGATTGCAATGGCAGTGACCGTAGGTCAGCTCTACTATCACATGAAGTACCCTAACTCAGAAGCTCCTGAACTGTATTAAATTAGACCTCAAAAAGACCCCAGAACCACCATAGAAAAAAAAAAAAAAACAAAAACTCTTTCTCATTATTAAGCTTTAATCTGTGCTCAGAGATCAGTCTTGTACAAGTCCAGAAAAGCCTTTTCCCATACATACACAAGAGTAGGGTTTACTACATGCGATGATGGTACCTGATACTTCAACCAGAGCCAGCTTGCTGCTACAGGCCAAATTTAATTTTTCTAGACAGCAGATTAAGGGCCAGGATGCTGTGCAGCTTGTACCATAGGTACCATAGGTACAACGAAAAGAAGAAACATCCAGATCTAAAGTAAGGTAAAAGGCTCAGAGCTAGGATGCAGACCAGGAGAGGGATCCCTTTAGAGTTAGGTCTACAGTAGAAACAGAAATATTAGGAACAGCAGCCGCACTGCTAGGAACAGCCAGCTGTGACACTGCAGTAAGAACTGACCCCTGAATTCTCTTTCAATGCCAGCAGCAAGCTCGACTCTCCAGGGCTCTGGCACATGCAAAGTAGAAAAGGGCTAACAGCTATTTTGCTACCCAGAGCACCCTACTGCCCTGAGCGACTGCCTGCCATGCCTGTGGCAAAAGATAAACCTGATTTCAACAAAAACACTGAGGGGTTTGGGGTGTGTGAGAATAAACCTGAACACTAGCGAATTTGAATTACAAGTTTTCCTTTTATTTAACACACATAACTAATATCTTACTGTGTTTTTTCAAACAATTATATTTAATCTACACATGCTGAATTCCCATACTTTTTCCAAAGGTAAGCAGAATGTTGCTCAGTTTTATTACAGTATAACGTGACATAAAGCAATCACTTCAAATCATTTATCTCTCTCCGATATTTACTAATCACAAGTACTTTTCTTTTGATTAGGTTGCTGGAGTGTTTTCATTAACAGTCAGACTCTTCCACATGACGAAAACCAAAAAATGTTACATTCAACAGAAATCCTGTAACAAAACACCTCGTAGGGTGATCATGACTATTTCCAGACACTTCCTCTGCCTCTGTAAGCCAGTGACAGATTGCAGTTATTAACAGGTCAGTGAATAAATTAATTCCAGGGCACTGGAAATTATGTTCATGAAATGAAAAGTGGCCTTGCTGACATTGCATCACTATTTCTAGACAGTGTGCCTGAACACCAAATAAATCTCACAACTTGGATGAGTGCCAAAAACTAGTGACCTAGTTTCATTAGGGTGGGAAAAGACTAGCAATTGGTCCTATGAGAGCAGATTACCAAAATAACTTCACACAAAGACATTCCATGGAGAATTTTCTTTAAATCAGACATTTTCCAATCTAACAGGTCACTGAAAATCTTCAGTCCCCCAAAAATGCCACAGTCTGAGATCCATTAAAGTTAAAATGCACTTACATAACTCATGCTGACTTTCCTATAGAACATTCCGATTAAACAGAATAAATATTATCTTCTTTCCATCTAATTATCTCTTTCCATCTCATTCATAATAATTTAATACTGTTTTAAATCAAAACAGTTTTTGCATTTTCAGTGAAAAATGTAACACTTCAGGCTTAAACAAAGAGTTTTTTCTAATAAAAGCAAGTCTATTTTTAAATATTCAGCACACAGTAATCTGCTCAGTAATCTTCCTTGATTAAAAATTCCTTGGCTTCTCTTCAAAAAACACACTGAGTATGGATGAGCTCAACAGCTGTCGACATAATTTTTAGGAACTTACCAAGCATTGTTGCGTCTATACTAGCCCCCATTTATACACTACAGCTGGTGCTCCAGAGCCCCACTCCCAATTCTTCGCCCCCAGTAACATCTATATTGAGACGGAGACATATTGCAGAGGGGAATCTTAATAATAATACACAGTAGAAGATATTTCATCTTCTTTTCATCTTTCCAAAGCCTGTTGCTTCCTATAAATTGCTTTTCATTCACTAACCAAGTGCAGAAGGTAAACTGAAATGCTACAGGAAAACTATTCTTGCACTGCTAAAAATCCCACAACATTCTTTCATAAGGCCAACGTGAACATTACATAACTAATGCAATGCATTAATTTCTCCCCAGCAATCCTTGCTTACACAAGTCCTTACTAACACATGCCGATGACTAATCTGCAACTTTTCCCTCTGTGCTATGTGCAGTAAGGGTCACTTGAGCAATGACTTACACAAAAGGTCTAGAATTTAGAAGACAGCAAGATACTGATCACTTAACCTCCTCAAAAGTTGGGGTTTTCTCTTTTCCTCCAGATTCCCTTTAGATTCATTACTACTGAAACAAATCCTAAATGATGATCACAGCTTTTGCAGTCTTTACTGTGGCAAACACTGATGTCAATGGAAATTGTGATTAAACAATGACATAAAGACTTACGACTAAGTTTTGGAAGGACATACCCTCATTCAAATTTCAAAAAATGTTGTGGGAGTATCTGGGGAAAAAAAAAAAAAAAAAGGAAAACAAAAAACCTCATCCATGGATATGTTTCTAAAACCCATACTGATTATTTCTTCTTGATAAACCATTTCTTTAAGAGAATCAACAAGGAAGTTTTAGCATCTGATTTCCTTCTCATTTATTAAAAACTTCAAGATTGTACATCAAATCTGTTTTGTTTCTCTGACAGTAACCTCCTGATGTCTCTTGCACCTTCTGTCTCTGCTTCTTCGCACAACCTCTTTGCACAGATCTAAGGTCTTCCACAGACTTCATCCCAAATATACATACAGACTGTGGCAGTACCATAGCTAGGTTCTGTGAAACTGTAGACTTGTGAAAAATAAAGGGCAGAGTTAGGGAGGGGGGACATACCACAAAAGTTGTGTCAATGAAAACCACTTAAAGAATGGCTTGTGAGCTGCTTGATTCCTGTGTATGAATGTTGCTTTTCTCACCTGTGAGAGTCATGCAGGTCTTCTGCACATACTTTTTATCTCAGCTTCTGCAACTGAAAAACACATTTGATCATCACTTCTAAAGAACTACTAAAAACTACCAAGTGATATGTAATGTGATCAGCTACATACGTTCACATCCAATGTCTCATCTTCACCATCTTGTATTAAATTGTGTCTATCACTATGCAGATTAACAAGCTTCTTAACACTACAAGGAAAATTTTCATCACCCTGTTTACACATCTCATTTAGGGACAAATCAAGAACTAAAATAAGGAGTCTGTGTTTCCTGTGCTGTCAATGGAGAGAGACAGGAATGATGCACAGCAATTAAGACTTCCAAAATCGCCTATACAGTATGAATAATCTTCTTCGCTCCTTTTATATTGCTGTCTTCCACTGCCCTGGTATGTTTTTCATATACACATACTGATAGTTTGTAATGACACATTTCTGCTCGATTCTGTCACTAAAAGACAAAATCTGATTTTTCCCTCAACCCCTAAAAAAATTAGAAAACAAATTTCCAGCCCAGATTGACTGGCTCACACATTTTCATCTCATTTATCACTGACTCTTTAAGGTTAATAATTTTCTGCACTAGACTCTTACTTTCACCTGTATATTTTCTCTGCCTTTCCTAACACTCCCTAAGGAGTTCTTTCTCCTTATCACTTGTGTTACCATAGAGATAAGAAGAGTAGAGAAAAACTTGTATTAGTTTGCCAAATAGAGAGCATAAGTGAAGCTACAAGAAGAAAGGACACTATTGAGACAATAATTAATCTCCAACAACGAGCTGAAGTAGCAATGAGTCTCCTTTACAGAGGAATGTGGAAAGGTAATCAGACAAGAAAGTGGAGAACCTTAAAATGCAGAGATGCTGACCACAGAAGATGCTGAGCCTAGAATTTTGAAGCACAGGATTTCTTCTTAGCTCCTAGTCCCCCAGAAGAGGTAAGACAAGTCAGCAGATACTGAGTTTCATTTGTCTAATACTTCCTTTCCAAACACATATTTTTTAATTTCCAAAAAAAAAGCTTCAGTAAGGCAATTTTTGAAAGATCATTTTATGCAACTCTATTTTCCATATCCAGCAAATTTTTCTTTTCTTCATGCCCCACCTTTCCCCAGAAATGTCAGTTATTATTACTTCGTCTTCCTTTTGTTTTTGCATAAGCTTGAAACTGAGAAATTGAAAGTATTATTTTATACAAAACTTTACACGTAATTATGCAATTGGAAGTTCTTATCATGATCTCAAGTGGACAAGAGAGCTTGAGATAGACACCAGGTCCTGGTTTCAGGACATGTTTAGGGACGAAAATGGCAGTCTTTTACAAAGTAAAAAAGGGTGGTCTTGTACAAAGTGCATTAGGCTTCCCACAACTTTTAAAATTAATTCCAAGCTTTGTGCAAAGTCGAAATAATTTCAAAGGCATAAATGAATTCTGATGGATCCTTATGAGGGAGCACAAAACTCATTTACCTGATTAGTTGCAAATGGGTATACAGATAATATTAAATTTTTACTGGCTTTGGAAAAATAAAGGGTTCTTTACCTAGCAGCATTTTACATCACTCTTTTCTCCATTTACAATATTTATTCTCTCCTTGTCCTTTTTACTTGAGTACCCCAGGTGAATATATCGTACTTCACAGGTATGCTACAAAACCTACTGTGAATTCTATTCATACTGTCACAGTCTGCCTAAACCGTAGTTTCTATTCAGTGTCACACTATTCTATATGTGGTGAGAAAATCAGATTGCAAAAGCAAAGTTCAGGTTTGCTTTATTTTCAAAGCTTCCCTCCTTAGTCACCAATGGCACAGAAATGGTCTGGAAAAGATACAAATGTGATAGTAAACCCACGCTTACTGAAACAGTAACTGAACAGGTCTTAAATCTACATGATTTAAGGAAGATGGAAGAAGTCAAACTGTTACTTTTTTTTTCATTTTTCTGGCTGTCATTCAAAAACGAGCAATCCATCAGTCTCACAAAAAAACTTCCAAACTGATGAAAGCAAATGTACTTATATAACTATGAGAATGAAGAAAACAATTGATAACATTGCTCAGGTTGTAAGAATGAATTTTAACAATTTTACTCCAAAATTCAATCTTCATAGAAAGAAGAATACAATACACGACAAAGGTCTCAAAACACTCAATCACTGTTTGTTGCTAAGGTTTGATTTCTCCGTAGTTATATTATACTAAACTCAGGCCTTCCATGCTTTGCCTTCCAAGACCAAGAATACTTTCTCTCCTCCTACACTTCTCTAACGTGCAGCTTGGCTTCTGCAGCTTTCTTTTGTCCTTGTTTTCTTTCCCCCTTCCTCTGCAGCATCAAAGCACTAACGCTAACTAGACACAGTATGCTGGGGGTGCAGTGCTGCTCCCTACAATACTGAAGTTTCTCAAATGTCTGACTGTTAATTCTGATTTGTAAACTAGCTATCTCCAAATATAGGTCAGAAAGAAAAGTTCTGCAATCTCTGCACACAGAAACAACTAGAATGTCAGAAGTTGTCAACTTCTTACATGGAACCTGACATTTCAAATAACATTCTATACAATTGCAGTTCCATGGGACAGCAAGGATATCCCTGGATACCTCCTTTTTCTGTATGAAGTACTAATTGTATTTTTAATATGGTTTTGGGGGAGGAGGTTCTATGAATAGCACACAAAGGGAAAAGCACAGATTGTTCTGTAGATCACTCTACAAAGGTAAGTACTGTATACTTTAGGTAGATACAGGGAATAGTTCTGATGACAGGGAGATCATCTTCTCTTCTGCTGTGTGTTGACACTACTTGCAAAGTATTCTGTTTATACAGAGAGACTGTAAATAAAATTCACAAAACATTAGTTTTATGTATGGAGCTTTTGCAGTGTTCGTATTGCATGACATTTTGCCTCAACATCATCACCATTACAACTGATTATAAAACCAGAGAAAAAATGAGTCATTTGATGGAAATCGGCTTTTTATTTAAGAAAGGGAAAACGTAAGAACCACAACTCTCTCTAACTTACAGAAGCAGAACCAATTTACCTCCCTCTAGTAACATCCTATATATTGTGTTTAATTACTTTGATAAAAGAGTGGATGTTCAAACATCTGTTTTCTACACTATTAGCAATTTTTTTACTTCAGGCCATTTATTTAACACAATGCATAAAATAAACATTACAAAATACTAAAATGCAAATAAAGCTATCTAGACTTCAGATGATTCAAGAAAAAGTAGAAAAATATTCTTAGAGTAACTAATTTAGGGTTTTTACTGTATCAAATCTTAAAACGACTGTAAATGCTCAGCAGTCACTGTCGGACCTCAGTTAAAAGATAGTTTTTCTTAATTGTAAGGGAAACAGAAGAAGTTACACAGCAAATAAATTTTTATGAACAATATTGATGAAATGCAGAGGATGATGATTCAGGACCTTACTCAAAACTGTCTCCTACCAGTATTTAAATTCTGAATTTTACAGTATTAAAAATCTGACACAAGAAAATAGAAGAAATGACAAGACAGTTTATGGACTAACTGAAAAAAAAAAAAAAAAAAAAGAAGAAAAAAAACTCAAAGCTAACTGTTTCACTTTGTTTTTTCTTCTCCCCAGTCAGTCAGTTGTCACAGGATTAAAAGCTGAGCTTTAAAAAGGTAAGAGGTCTCAACTGGTGTCCTTATGTAATGCGAAAAAATTGTACATGTAAGAACTAGGGAGAATTTATGGAAAAAGTAAAGGAGAAGATGAGAGTAGACTAGTGAGGGTAGGGACAAAGATGGGATGGAGAGGTATAGGACTAATCAGGTAAGATGTATAAGGTTATACAAAACAAGCTGATTTTTATTTCTAAGTACCTCTTTAAAGGTGTACTACCAAGTAGCACCTAAATGCAGAAAGATTACATTACATGTACAGAAGCTTTTAAGCCCTACCTCAGACACTGCCACAAATGGTGCCACTTTAATTTTTTCAGTATTTGTCAAACGCATTTATTCCTATTACTATTGATACTAAAGTATAGAAATCTAAAGAATATGCTGACAATACACTGTAAGGTGCATCAGATTTCAACTTAAAATGTCTGACATTTTACTTAACCTTTACACTTGGCTGAATTGTACAACTACTGCTGCTAGCAAGATCACATTCTGCATGAGTTTTTCACATTTGGAAATTCCCCTGACAAATCTCTCATCCAAAATAGAGCTTTTATTCAGCTGTAAGAGAGACCTTCATGTTGTTTTTGAGAGCGAACAATGAATACTTTAAGAGTTCAGGAAAATATACAACGATTATCTAAACCCAGTTTTCATTCTTATGCTCATTTTCTGTCTATGCATAGAAAAAGAATTTTTCAGTGTGTTCCTGCCATGTTTCATAACGTTATAATCTACAAGTACCATAACTTCCTCAAACACATTTTAAAGTTTAGAAGAACAGTCAAAACAATACCGTTACCAAAGTAGAAAGAGAAGAACATAGAAATGCTGCCGTTAAATCTCACCCTTGCTATATATTTTAAAGATAAAAAACAGTCCAGCCTACTGTGTAACAAAGCTTCAGTTTCATCTGTGGAAAAAAGGTTTCGAAGTAACTTCAAGATGCACATCAAGAACACACAGCTTATTTACAAAGACTCTTTTAAAGACTTAATAGAGGGTGGTTTTTTTTAAAACTTTCTTGGTAAAATATGCTATTAAACTAAATGCTGTCAAGGAAAGCATGATCACAGGGATTACGTACTGGGTGTTTATTTCACCTTTAAACAGTGGAAGAGAGCTCTGTAACGAAGTAATGGGGGCTTGGGGAGAAACAGGGAGGAACAATGGCTAAACTCATCTTGATGAGCTGAACAAAGAACTGCTAATAAAAATGTCTTCATAAACAAAAACACACACATGACACTTCCATGCACAAAAATTGCAGAAAGAAAACTCGAATGTTTTATATATACACCTGTTTCTCCTACTTCTTATTATCACAGAATGCTTTCCTGGTCCAACCAATCATATTCTACTACCAGAGTAAGAAAATTTATGTATGCTGTTTACAAGCATTTTTCTCTTCTCTATTACTGAGTGGTATACAAACAAGATACTAACACATAAAAACAGATCTGCCAGCAAGGCATCATCTATCAATTGCAGGCCCAGTATGACATAGTGAAAGTCTAGAGATATACAACAGATATAAACCATAGATAGACACAGCTTTAAAAAGTTACAAAGCAGTAAAACAAAGGATTTTAGATTAAAATTGAGGAAGAAAGGGGATGAAGAGAGAAACAGACAGTCTGACATACATGCCTGTTGTGGTGGCATAAGTTCACTTGTGCAATGAATAGTGATTGGCAGACCTTCTTTAGAAAACAAAAATCTTCAATATTCATTCTCAGGTAACTTCCCCAGCACCAAGTTACCACTTCCCCTAGTTGTCTGAAGCCTGACTTCCTTAACAGACAGTGGGATGTACTGAAGAGGAAAAATGAAACAATTTTCTACTTTCTCCAGCTCACAGTCTGGCAGTTAAGGCCTTTTTTCATAGCAGGGAGAACTTTATTTAAACTTCCAAAGGCAGAAGAAACAATCCATCTTCCTCACAGGCTGAGCTGCTGGTCTGTACACAAAGCTATTGAATTAGAGGAGGCACCAATGTCACCCCACTTGGTCTTGCTCTGCTGTCTGCCATGATGAACCTTCTGAGGAGTCTCAACCTGACACCACAGATAATATACGCTCTACAAATGCCTACTTAGTAGAGACTCTAACCAGACTTAGAAGGAACAATTCATTTTGGTGTATTAGCCAGGATTCAGCTAGCTACTGCTCAACCTCAGCCTTTAGAAGAGTGCAGTACTTCTGTGTGTACTCAAAATTTCTCACACCTGAGAAATTTATGTTGAAACTCGTTTGTCACTAGACAGCTGCTGACTCGGTCTTTTGATAACTACACTTTAAAATAGGATGGAATAAAATATAGCAAAGTCTAAAACATCACAGATGATCTGCTCTGAATCTATATTTTAATACTATTAAATTCTAGTAACATTCTTCTAACACAGCATTTTGAGTGTAACTTCTTGAGGTTTTACATACAGCCTCAAATGTTCACATTAATTATCACCCAAGTTAAAATCTTCACAACTATCACATCCTCATGGCAGCTGACAGAACAGAATAAAAACTGCAGTAGCTTGCCATGTTGTAGGGACTTTCTTCAAAGAAGCAACACATGAGTGTGCTTCAGATGTATTAGACAGCAGAAACTATTGAGGCCTCTTAATGGCTCCAGCTCCCTTTCAGCTCCACTGCCCAGTCCTGCTTTGGCTCAAAGCAGATTGAAGTAAGCACTGTAAGAAAATATTCCATTAATCCATGAAGTCTATCGTTCAAATGGGCACATGTGGCTTCTCTACCTAAATATGCAAAAATTACATGCAAAATTCCTTCACTCATCCTTCACTTGCTGATGAGAAAGAGCGTGATCAGTTACTATTTGGAAAACAGGAGCCAAAAAGGGCTGAAACGTTGTCACTGCTCATCAGAACTGGTGCAAGTACAGGCTGATCCATCAGAAGTCGTGATAAATTCAAACACACTCTGCAAAAATAGTTCTCAGAAAGGTTCATAGGAATAGGGAAAAAATTCATCACTGAAGATACTCCAAAATGTTTTCAGTTTAAAATGCATTGTAACAGTGTGAAATCTGTTTTATTTTCAAGGAGCTGAAGACGTATGTCCAAACCATCATTTTAGAATAGAAAACAAAAAAACAAACAAAACAAAACAAAACAAAAAAAAAAAAAAAAAAAAAAAAGATTTTTCAAACCTCAGTATTTGAACAGCAATAAAACAGTCTGAATGAAACTCATAGTAAGTCAGTTACTTAGCATGTTAAGGTGAAAGTGTTTTAAGTCTGAAGCATCTATAATTCACTGAAGGCAAAAAAACATGAGACAACCTAAGTTGAATACTGAGAATATATGGAAAACTTGACCTGAATTTCTCAAACTGTAGAAAAACAGATGGAGGGAATGTATTGATGTACATCACAACTCAACAATAACCATAACAGAGAATTTGAAATTGTCTAGATTAGTGATAGGATGGGATAGTTTCTTACACAAAGTTCACACCAGTGATCCCACTATGGTAGTTTCTACTACCCTCTCTGCATGAGCTGCAATGGTATCCATTAAAACTGGATGAAGTGCTTTCAAAATAGGTTCCACCCATTAGAAAGAAAATTCGGGCAAAGAAAGGATATAAAGTTCCCCAGAACTTCCAGAAATCAAGGCCAAAGCTAGGTGGGCATCACAGAGATGCACCTGTTTTCACATTTTGCCCTTTCCCCAGAAAACAAGATATCTTAATTCAAGTGATAATGATTTATCCATTAAAAAAAAAACAAAACAAAACAAAACAAAACAAAACAAACAAACAAAAGAGTTCATAACACTAAGAACACCTCAAACGTTATTCATTAGACAACTTCCATTCCCCTTGAATCCAGGAAAAGCCAGTCAACCGGCCTTCCAAATAGAAAAAAATAAGTTGGTAAGACAAAAGATGTACTCACAGCTATACTTTCGGTTTTTAAACTCTTTACAGTCAATTTACAAACAGAATGGAAACACCATCTGAATACTAATGTACCAGACGTTATTTAAAAGTGGAGCATTACTTAAATTACCATTTTTGTACAGTGATAGTTAACTCTTTTTCCCTAGTCTGACCCTTAGCAAAATAATTCAGCCTTCAGATCAAGACATCAAAAGTCATTTACAGATTCACTCAATACTGACTTAGATAACAAAGACTTTGATTAAGAACATAATATAAAAGTGCCATTCCCTAAAAATGAGAAATACACTTTTTTATTAATTTTTGCTAAGCAATATGAGCAATAAGCTTTGAAACATAACATGATGCTTATTAGAAATACAAGAGCAGAAATTCATATGCAGCAATCCAAAATCAAATATCAAGAGCATGCATTATTTAGTTATCCATGGTTACAGAAGCAAAACATTCATACCTGCACCTGGAATGATGGCCAACTTTGTTTCAACTAGGCCCATTTTAGCAGTAGAGGCTAAAAAGTAGAATGTAAATCAGTTCTTACTGTAATCTAGGAGAAAAAAACTTCGCAAAATATGTAACAACGACCTACAAGATCCTTAATTTATTATATTTCCTTCATAAAGAAGATTAAATCACTTAAAAAAATATTTCTTTATAAAAAACTTTAAAGCGATTCAACAATGCCTTTAGTAAAAGATCCATTGAGTCCCAGCAAGAGAACTCCTGTACCTTGTTAACATAGCAAGTAAGCAATTACAGTGAGTAACAGAGACCTTCTTGCAAAATGTAAAATACTAAAAGACTTATTATTTAAGATCTTAAAACTGGGTAGAACTCTATATCTGATTACTATGAATTCTCTAAGGGTCAAACAGCTTTATATATACTAAATTACTGGTAACTGTTCAGGACCAAGTTTCCATTTACTTTCCGATAAATGGCTTTAAAGTTCTGACAGCTGTATAGGTCAAGGTTCCTATTTTCAAGTGTTGTTGTCACTTTTCTTTTATAACAGCTTAATTCCTTCTATAATAATGCTCTCACTAACAACTTTTGCTTTTTCCCTGCAATCTTTTTAGAGAAAATCAAATTTCCATCTAGAATACTTCAAATACAGAAGAGGATAATAATTTAATTACTAAATAAAATATCAAAACAACTATATAACCCTTCTGGCAATACTGATAAAATGGAGGCCACAACAATAAAACAAAACATGCAACAACAATCCAGCTATCAGCGGTAAGTTGTTTGAAATTAAAAATTAGCAAGTACTTAGACAGGTTTCTGCTAAATCCCTTTAAAATAATTGGTTATTAATGACATCAAATACGTTTTATAAGACTGTTGCCAAAACAAGGATTAGTCAATCCATCTGCAACACTAATAATCCTATGTTCTATAAACAGGCCTGACTTACCTGCCACTCTTATATCACAGGCTAACGCAAGTTCTAGGCCACCACCTAATGCAGCTCCATCTATTGCAGCAATAGTAGGTACCGGCAGATTAGCTGAAAAATAAAGTATCAATTAACACCAGCCTCATAAAGAACATCTCCAAAACACCCTTTCATTACATGTTATTCAAAGTACAGTCACACTATGGGAAAAAAGTTTCATAAAACGAAATGGGTCTAAAAATTGCCCGTTCAGCATCACTTTGGCAGAAAAAAAACCAAAAAAACACTCTTCCTTTCATCACTCTGTGGCTGAATAGGTTTGCAAGCCTTTTTCTCTACCTTTTGCTCACTTTTGACAAAAATCTGAATAGTGAACTCCAAAAACATACATAGCAGAGCTAGGCAAACAGTAACACAGGAATACACATACAAAAAACATCTCAGTTGAAATACAGATGTCTTATCACAATCATTTGTGATGCCAGCGCAGTTGAAGCTCTCTGTGCCTTAACATTCCCAGGCATGGTGTGGCCACCACTACACCCCCTTTTCTCCTGTGAAGGAGCAGCTAACAGCTTAATGGAATGTGGGAGAGTTTTCAGTCTGACAAACAGATGCCAGTACACATGACAGTCACAGGGATCCAGAGGCCTGTGTGACCATGGCATCGTTTGCATTTAATTTATCAGTGTTCTGACACTGGGAAGTAATTTAAACATTCAGTTTAAAGTAGTGCTCTTAAACGCCAACAAGTTTATCTTCTTCCTTCTTCATGAACTCAAATAAGTTTGATGAAAAATGTCTTTTTTACTTGAGAAATAGACTTGTATATTACAGCTTTAACTAAATGTAACATTACATTTACTACAAGCTACCAATAATTTTAAACTATATTCAAACAATACTTGAGTAGTAGATTTTTGCTATTAAAGTTTCAAAAATAGTCAAAAGCAATTCATTAGCTGAACACTTGGGTGTACAGCTTGTTGAAAGTTTTAAACCAGCTCTTGACAGCAATAGTTTTTTCTGTAGACGTTAAAAAAAGTTTTCTTTGTTTTAATGTTTCAGTTACTTGAATTCAATGACCAGTTCATTCAGTCATAAATGGAAATTGAAAAAGAAAAAAAACTGCTTCCAAAATACAAATGAAAATGAGGTGAGAGAGAGAATATTCTCTCCTTTTAAAATCTAGAAGGGTAATATGCCCAAAAATACTAATGTATTAATTACGGATAATATTTCCTTTATTTAGTGAACCTGTTAGTTCTAAATTTAAAAGTTGTGCTACCTAGTTTACCTTTTTCCTTTCTGACATATAGACTTCAGATAACATTTAATTGATTTTTTTACAAAAATGAAGTTAATCTGTATCAGCAGGAGTAAATCTGTATACGAACGGGTAGTCTGTCTCTACGTAACAGAACAAATTATCCAATTAAATGAAAGGCTATTTTTAGCTGCAAATTGACAACCTTTCATGATTAACAGTTAATGAAAATCCAACTGTCTTTAAGGAAAAAATAAAAACTTACTCATGCTTTTCAATATTATAACAGATGCTTTAAAACAAAATCCCTTGGTTGCTGGTCTAATCACGATTAAAAGTCGTTATCTGATTCAACACTCAAAAAAGAGTGTAAGCAAAAGAGAGCAGTCAAAAGAGACTACTGATACTGTTTGCAACACCAAGCACTTGCTGTCACTGTAAGAGAGCCCAAGGTATCCATTAAATCTGCCATCTACCACAGAAGGTATAGGAGACAGAGGAGCAGGTGTAAAATTTGCTCTTACTCTACATAGTTTTTCTTAGCTATATGGAAGGCAAGAAGAGAAGGCAACTCTCATTTCCAACAGGTTCAGGTTGCTGACCAAAACTCACAACCGATTTGCCAAATTGTCTTGCAATCCAAGTTCAATACTGATACAGCCAGCATCTCTCTCAAAGGCCTTTGCCATATGTAAACTAAAAATAATTTGCCTGAACTGTAGTTTCCACTACTACTCACATGTATGCTCCATTGCTCAGAGACTAGCAAACAGCATCCTGGAGCTCTATTTACATAACTTTTGCAGTACTCCAAAGCAGACTACTTTCTCTATAAGTAACTTCCAGATTTAGCTACAGTACAATTCAAGTAGACTGTTACACATGGAAAGGAAACTTTATAGAAAGAGTAATTTAAACCATCTTGGGTTTAGAATTACAGCCAGAATTCCTATCAAGAAAATCTAAAATTCATAATTCAAAGGGAGAAAAAGCAGTTTGATACCATATGTCAGAATCATCAGTTCCCAAGGATATTAATTTTAAAAGATCACCTGACATAGAAGTTGACAATGAATGAAAGGTAAAATACAAATTCTTTACAAGAGCTGTGTGCACATCTATCAAAAGAATTGAAGAAGTTAATCATTATTATGTGTTCTAATGAAGGGTCAGAAAAAGCAATACAGAAATAAATTATCAGTTACTCTGGATTGTAAACTGAGTTTCTAAGCCTCTAGAACTTACTATCAAGGGTAAAGCTTCTTGGAATATTCGTGTTTTGTAGCACAAGAGGCACTTGTTTATACTTAGCTGCACAATTTTAATACACAACTGCCAAAACTGTTCAGCTTATAACAAAAACAGAGATAATCTTTGACAAATCATGCCCTGTAGATTTAGCCGAGTTGCAGGCACTCAAATTTTAAGAACAATAAATTACATAAATAGACAGGTCAGCCTATACAATGATTCTACATTGCAAGGCTCATTTGCTATGAGTGATATAAAAAAAGTATTTAAAGCTTTGCCAAGACACACAGCGATTTTATTCTCTAACATTCCAGATTTTTTCACACTGTAAATAACAAATACACATTGCAGGCAACTGTTGTACTGCTAATCATTAGTGCTAGATTCTAGATGCAATATGGGTTTATCAATGTGCAATCATGAGCTACATAGTAAAGTCTACAAAAAGAACCAGAAATATATAGAAAAAACAAAAGAATTAAACTATAGTGTACAACACACAGACAAGAGTAGACCATGTATATACAAAGATTAATGTTGTTAGAAGTAGTTAAAAACTACTAAGTAATAAGCAGCATCACACTGTGATCAGAGAATTGCACTGAACTACTGTAGTACATTGAAGTGGGGAATATGAAGGACATTAAATAATAAGCCAGCTCATACAATGAATTAATGAAAGATTGCTTCACGTATCTATTGTATTGTAAAACATGCTGCATATTCTGTATGTACACCTCCATTCTGCATGTCAAACAAGTGTCAAAACCAAAAACCAATACATATGTCCTAACATAACATCAATGTTTAATGATACGATGAAAAGGAAGGTTCTAAGTACAGTAGAGTAGGGCTTGTTTCAGTATATGTTAGTCTTAAGTCAGCAACAGAGCCAGACATAAGACAAAAATGTATTTCTGTATTTGACATCACATGAGTAGAAGCAGAGCCTGGACTAGCTGAAAAGAAGAGAAACATGAGAAAGCAGATCAAAATACTTTTTTATGTATTAAGTTATTTGACAAATAAACTGTTAGAGCAGAAGGTGATACAACCTGTATAAAAATATGTTTATTGGCCATTCAAGACATGATACAGTTGTAGTGACCAAGAGGTAAACTGAAGAAATAAGAAATTAATGGCATATAGAAAACTTCAATCAGAGAAACTAAACTTAATAACATGATATAGCAACAACTGGCAACAATTTATACATTGGTCTTGCCTTTATGGAACATTGCATATGGCAGATTTTACATAACAGGCAATAAAGTCATTCTTCAGACAGTGTCCAAGGGCTCAAAGGAACACCTATCACTACTACAAGTCCCTTACTGAAAGTTCCTGAAACATGCAAAGGAAGAATAATACGGTTATGCAAAATTCCAAACTTTGTGATTTCTGTTCCTGGTCAACCTACACCAACTTGCTTAGATTTACTAATTTAAATCGCATGACACACAGAAAATAATTACTGCTTTACAACATATCAAATCCAAAGAGACCAACCTCTTAAGAATGCCTTTCTTGCTTGCTAAATAAATTTATATGTGTAGTATTTTCTGTTAGCAACAGTACCACATATGTGTACCAAAAGAAGAACCCTTCTTGAGCTAGGCACACAATTCTGATATATAGGCTGACATATACATATTGCCAATGAGCCTTCTGTGAGAACCATACATTTGTAGTTTGACAGCAGTATCAAACAATCAACCTGAAGAACATATCTATTATTCCTTCCTACAGCTAGGATACAGGACCCACCATTAAAAAAACTGGAAGGCCAGTAGACTTAGGACTCGATTGCAGTTCCTGATTCCCATGAATCAGAAAACTACATGGAAGCCCATTCAGCCCCTAACAATGCACAAATTGGTCATATGGTCCCTTAGATGTAACTAATTTCTATTTCTGAAGTACTCATTTACAGATGAGTACAACCACAACAGTCAGAATCTGGTATTTAGTAACATTCAAATGGAGCACCATTTTAAGTGTGCCTTTTCACTACCTCTAGCAGCTGCTGAACCAGATTCATAAGACTAGCTTGTCTTTAATTATCAACAGTCAATAGCCTAAGAAGAATTCCTGTTTCACTACACTGACTGAAAAGAAAGTAGTGAGAGTACTCTGCTTCCCTCAATAACTACGAGTCTTCAACTAACATGGAAGTAGCAAGAGAATTCAAGTGTACATGATGGCACAACTGAGTTCCTACAGAATGGAGAAATAGATTGTCCAAGTTATTTATCTCACATGTGCGTTCCTGATTATTTAACAAATAATCTTGATATGTGCACATCTTACCAGGACAAGCAACTTCAAGGGGCATTTCTAGCAGCTCAGTTTTCTTTTTGAATAATGGATTTCGTAAAAAAAAAAAAAAAAAAGCAAGGAGGATGAATTGTCTAAATATATCCTACATACCATGAGTATTACATGGATTACTGGAGAAAAGGATGCTATAAATTGCGGAATATATAAAGAATTTCACAATTCATTATTTAACTCAGATTAAGAAACTGTGGCGAATATCTGCCTACACACATCTGCAGCACATGGAGGCCACCTTATCCAACCACCATGCTCAAGCAGTGCCACCTGGAGCAAGCTGCTCAAGCCCATGTTCAGATGGCTTTTGAAGAACTCCACAACCTTCTTGGGTAACCTGTGCCAATGCTCCATCACCCTCACAGCAAATAAGTGTTTCCTGACATTCAGGAGGAACCTTCTGTGTTCCAGTTCATGCCCACTGCCTCTGGTCCTGTCACTGGAGATAGTCTAGCTTCACCTTCTTAACACCCTCATCAATAGATATAAATCCCTAAAGAGAAGATCATCTCCTGAGCGTTCTCTTCTCCAGGTTGAAGAGCCTTTCCCCACAGGAGAGATACTTCAGCCCACTCATCATCAACAATGGTGAAATAAAGGTTCAAGATCTGTCACTTTACAGAGTTTCTTTAATATCCCAAAAACTCTAAGTTTTCGGGTCACAAGCTAGGAACAAGTTTTCAAACACCACAAATGTGAACAAGAATTTTGAATCAGCATTAGTGATTATTTAAAACTACATGCTAGCTTGTTGTAGTAACTGGGAATGTTTGGGTTTTTTTTAATTTGATTTTAAAATAACTCAGTTTATAGCTGAATATTCATATCTTGTAAGTCAGAATAGACTTCTCTTCATCTGTTCACTACCCTGATTTTTTTCTCTCTTGAGCACAAAATTAAGATTTTTTCCCTCCAGAACATAAAAAGGCATAAACTAAGCCCCTTGAGTGGCAAGTAGAGGCAGTCCCTGGGTAATTACAATAACTGAAATATTCTTTATATTAGGAACATTTCAATTACAAAACTATACTTTCACATAAGTTAATTTATGTCATAGGATATCAGAAAAAGAATTGTAACACAATACTGTATCTTGATTTCACCTTTTGGGATCTTTTCCTGAAGAACAATAATAACATTAAGATGCCATACAAGCTTCACACTTAGCAACATCAGTTGTATTTCAGGCATTTACCCTGCCTTGTGAAATCTGTCATCAGGTCAGTGACTGCCACAGTTTGCTAGCATTTTCAGTTGCAAGTACTGTGATCAAAAAATGCCTTTCTATAGGAAAAAAAGCTGATAGAAACCAAATGCTTCAACAAGCACTTTCATCCAGCCTGGTTGGTTAAAGGCAACCAATGTACATAGCAACATGTGAAAGTGGTTGAGACTGTCAATCTTCCTATATGAACCTGAAGGCCAAGAAGACTGGTCAAACCATTTTTGTGCAAGGCAAGTAATGAAATGCTACAAAGCTTTACCTGTCATAATTGCAAAAAGAATGAAAAAATGGTTACTCAAAGTAACATACATTTGCATAAGTTTTAAAAATATCTCCATCTGAAAAAACATTATCACATTTTTAATTCTGAACTGTCTACGTGTGCATTTGGATACATACAGTTCTTCCCCATACATTGCTAGTTACAACTGTGAAATGCTTTTAGCTACCCTCTAATGCCTGTGCTTTGGATAAGAAGCTTAATAGGCTGTTACTGTTGATAGATGTATTTGAACATCATTATCTTTGCTTTAATACTTTCAAAGTTCAGGCAGACAATCAGCAGCAAGAAAGAGCTGCAATAAAAAAAAAAATTTAACACATGTAAAGAAATTTTGCTTTTTAATGAAGATGGTTACGGCACATTACTTACAGTTGATTATTAAGAGGAAGATACTAGTAAAGGTTATTTCCCCTTTATTATGACAGTAGCTAAAGGGTTTTCTTAAGGCCTCTCCTTCAACTCACTAATTTCCCAGTTTCCTCCAATGATCACTCACTGTTACAAGTGACCTAGAAAAAATATTTCTGAATTGATGAAATATTCTTAACACAGGAATATTCTTAATTCTAAAATTTTCTACTTGGTACTTTATTACTGACAGGTACTAGGGACAGTGTGTTTCATATTCTTGATAATAGGAACAAAAGCTGGGAAACCAAAGGGAATGAAGGAGGTGCTTTAATCAAACTCTTTAGCTACAGTCTTCTGTAGCAAACTCACCTATGGTTCTCTTTTCATATTACATAAAACAGTTCAGATATTTCATTAGTCTGTAGTGATGTACCTCAGTTTGATAAATATTCCTCAGTTTCTTCATATTTACTACTGTTTGTTCTTGTAGCATTATTCTGCCCTCAGTAAAACAATAATGAAGTAAACCCTAGATGACAGAATCTACTTTCTGTGCAAATGAAGAAAAGCTTTGGATATAAGAGAAATGAAAATTATTTCTTACATTTCTTATCCTTACTAAGTACACTTAAGAACTTATTACTCACACAAATAGCACAGCATATATTCAACCACTGAATTTACAAAACAAAAGGATGATGCTGAGGATAAACTATTTCAGTTACATTGACTTTTTTTCTTTCTTAGGAGTGCACAAAATAAAATTCAAACAACAGCTCAACTATATTCTCTAATAGCTAACAGAAGCCAGTGGGATAAGTTTTTCTTTTTTCTTTTTTTTTTTTTTAATCTAGTTGTTTGATTCCCCAGTCTAGTGCTAAAGAATCTTCATTTCTAAGTTACCTTAATATATTAAGTAATAGTTGCAGTCAGTGCATTCACCAAACACTACAACGGAAACATTCCCTTATGTTTCAGCGTAAGCATAAAAAAATTGTTCTTATAAACTAGCTCACCAAAGCAGCACATAACTAGGCAAACACCATGTTCAGTAAAAGATTTTAACATGCTATTCTGAAGTCAAAGACTAACGCTGGGCACAAGTAATGAGGTTGCAGTATAATGCTTTCGGTACCACGTCAAGAGTCACTGCCCCTTGAATACCAACTGGTTCTAGGAACAGAGCCAGAGACTGAGACAGGCAAAACAAAAGACCTGACAAACTATTCCTTCTCATTCAGAGGCTTGAACATGCAATTTCAAACCCGAATAGGGAAAGGAAAGGCTATTTTCCCAATGCATCAAACATACACTATGTGGCTCCCCAGAGAGGGAAGAGAAGCCTTGGACAACAAGTCACACTGAGGGCCTGTTTAAACAGTCATTTTGCAAACTGGCTGTGTTGAACTCCATAAACCATTCGAGCAAGCAGCACCCTTCGAGTACAGTTACTTTCTGTGGGCAGAAAATTAAAGAGCCACATCCAGAGCACAGTTTTTTTTCCTCACAGAACAGTACTTAAGGAAAACTAAACTACAGCTGATGCCACATTAATGTGGCTGTACAGCAGTGCCAGGCACCAAAGCAATGAATGAGAAATGCAAAGCCATCACCTTCCCTTATCTACAGATCTATAAGGAAGGACAATCAGGTCATCCTAATAGTCAGGTTGTCTGTTTCTAAATCCTTTTTATAACAGTTTTTGGAAAGTTACTGTTATGGGGAAAAACATGCATTAGCAACTGTGGAAGCAATGCTTTCAAATAAATATCTAATAAACATCTTGGCAGAGAAGTTTAATGTTGCATTCAATGCTTCTATAATGATACAGAGTTTAGCATTGTGTTTTTAAATTAAAAACAATCCAATGCAAATTGACAAAGTCCATAATTTCAGCTCTGCAAGGACCGTACCATTTAGGAAACAGTCAAAGGGTATCTTAAATTAATTCAACATTAAGAGAAGCAGTAAATCTACTACTGGAAAACAACCAAGAGCCCAGCAATGCATTCAGAATGCTAGCAATCTTGGCCTGTATTAGCTGTGCTTCACATTTAACTGAACAGGCAACAACGTAACACATAGAGAGCAACACTGTGCCAAAATCTGCCTTTCACAGTGTTAGCTACTTAGGGAGACTATGATGCCTAAGGATGGCTGTTAAGCATGGCACTGTTAGCGGCAAATCTGTCGTTTTTCAAAACTGATAGCTACCCATGACATTTCATTCAGCTTCCCAGAGAATGCTTTTTCAAGTTATAGCCTGTATCTGTTCCTCCCCAAGAGAGAAACCCAAATTCTTTAGGTACTTATGCCTATGTTCTCTGGAAGAGTTTTGCTAACCAAAGGTGTTTCTCACTTCTTGGAGATCAGGGGCAAACATCACTCTGAGTAATTACAAGTATTTGCCAAGTTCAAATCCTTTCTCCAGGGCTTTTCTTTCTGTTAAACAAGGTGTTTTTCCGGAGGATGAGTGGTTATAGCATTCAGCTCCATACATAGTCTCTGTTTTGCAACTGAAATCCTAACAGATAACATGTATACAATGGTAATATCACAACCCAGAAGACCCCACAGGCAGTATGAAGAAAAAACTTGGACTTAATGGGAGTCATGCCATAAAATATATGCTGAAGATCTGATCAACAATGATGGTGGTGTTTGTTTGCTTGTTTTATTTCCCTGAAGTGTCAAAACACAAGGTTTTTGGGAGTCAGGAACATTTGACTTCATTTAGTCAGGGCTGTTTTGTTGCGCATGGTTGCAAGAGATCTATTAATGCTTTTCCCTCCTCCTCTCCTGTTTTTTTTGAGGGTAAAGCCAGCCTTTCATCAGTAATGAAGAGACTCAAGGCAGAACATAGTAAAGGACAACTAGTCTTATAACTTCTTCTATTTAAAAAAAAAAATACCCACAATTCTAGTATAATTTTAGAACACTCAGCCACTGCTAAAAATAGAGCTGGTTTGATTTTTTTCCCCTTCTGAGCACAGTAACTAACAGCTCAGTACAATTTTTTCAGCTCTTTTTTTGAGTGTTTATTTTTATACCAAGTGATATTTACTGGAGTCTTAATATTTCACCTAAATTTAGCAAGAAGTTATAAATTAATCCCATAAAAACAAGTGCAGTATGCTTTTAATTTCCAGAAAACTCTCTTCTGTAGCTGTATTCCAAAATGATACTACAGCTTTTTACAAAACCACCAGCACAAGAATTTTAAATGTAATAAAACTGACAAGAACTAAAGAAAGCCAAAACATGTCAACTCTAAAAAGCTAAATTAATCCAGTTGTTCAAGATGTAATTAAACTTTTGTGTATTTTGTCTATTAAGATAACTTAATGGTTTTCTTTCTGAAAAAAATTGCTAAGAAGAAGAAACTCCTTACTAGGTCACATATCTGAACAGAAATGCAATTATCAAAACATGACCTATTTCTGTAAAGCAAAAAGTAGAACACATTTTAAATGAGATTACAGCATTAAACTTGGATAGAAAAATAATAAAGTAGGAGATTAGAAGTATTGTTTCCTGGCTACCTAGCACTCAGTAGTTGCAAATAATTATTTGAAAATTGTTTCCCCTCTTTAACCACCTCACAACATTCTGGTTGTTTCTGGGTGGGAAAAATATCATTATTATTTTCATTATACAGATTTATTGCAGTAATCAAATGTAAATACAATGTCCCACTAGTTCTACAAGAATTAAGTTCTGTAATTCCAAATCAGTCTCTGGAAGAAAAAAAAAAAAGAGAACTGAGAACCCCTGACTTGCTACAAAATTAATGTTCACTTTTGTTCATAAGGGCATCACACAACATGATGCCTTGTGCACTGATCTAATCTAGTCTCATTTAAGAATCCACTTTTTATATACTGTCTATCTGTTCCTGATGCAGGGAATCACACTTTAAATAGCTCTGCAAAGACCCTTGAGAAAAATGTTGGATCCATCTTGTAAATACATCTACTGTTTGCACAATGTGCTCAAAAACAATGACTCATACGGTTGGAACACAACATGTGACTCAAAAATAAAAGCTACCTAGATATAGCATGTGTGTCCAAACATAGCTGATAGGAAAATTGACCAATAACATCAGAAGTGATAGAAGACAGCAAGGCAGGGAAGGAGGGAGGGAGGCAGAAGGGGGATATAAAAAAAGAAGAAGAAGGGGAGAGACACGGTCACCAAACCTAAGCAAAAGTTTTGTTACAATATCAAGCAAGAGCCACATTCAAAATTCTTTCTCTATTCCAACCTGTAGCAGGTCTAATCGCTGTTACTACGTCCCCTTACAAACCTTCCTATCTAGGTACCTCACTGACCTCGATCCTGAAATATTAATTCCACTTACAATTTCATGCTTCCTTCTTGAGACAGAAATGAGCGATCAATGAATGAAAGCACTCATACTGATTCCCTAAACTTCAAGTAATTCAGTCTAAGCATGATCCACTGTAAACCTTTTAGATAACACTGAAATTCTGTTTACATATTCAGTAGTTAAACACTCTCATAGGAACCTTAATGACCTTGAAGACAATCAAATATTTGTCTAAAGTCTTTCCAGCTCTGCAGCAAAACAAAGCATCCAACCGCTATATGTATTTTCCAGTCAATTAGTGCATAATGCCAAATCCAAATACTTCTTTAGACTTTAGGATTTCTCCCACTTAAAAAATTAAAAATAGTCAAATTTTTCAAAAATATTTCCTGATGATAGGAAAGTCTTAAAAACAGCTGTTCCTATTTAAATATTAATAGCAGCTCAGAAAGTATTTCAAATAACTTCAGTCCCAGAAAGGCTGAAAAATTATTATGCTTAGAGCTAAGGAAGCCTACCAAAAATCTCACAAAGTAACTAAATGGAAAGACTTGTTGCCTCTGTCACAGCCTTCCAGTAAAAGGACAAATGTAAGCATGAAATACAGTTATCAGCTGCAGGAAATTAATGATCAATTCACTTCCAGATATTTTACTGATTTTATTCATTTAAAGAGCCTTGAGGATATGCTCCACTTCAAAGACAAGACATTAATTCAAAGACATGAGTATCTCCATAAATACCCAATCAAAGAGTCATTCTTCAGCAGTCTGTCATTTACCTGCAAAAACATACCAGTTTCCATTCCTAACATTCTGCCAAATGAAGATCTGACCCAACGGTATTAAGGAAATGCATCTAAAAACATGATCTGAGAAATTATTTATTCCTCAGAGTTTCGCGCCAAAATATGTTGCATATATACATCCAATATATAAAACCAATTTCTTCAAACTTGGTACATTTGACTTCTCTTTTGACAAAATGTATTGGCATGCCCTGTTGAGCAACAATTATATTAAAATTTATCAGCAGAGATGTAAAAACATAATTTGATGGTGAATTAGTAATGTGAAATTTACAGAGAAATTACTATCCTTAAAAACTGGTACAATTAAAATCCTGAACTATTAACAGGTTTTACTATACCAGAACAACTGCGGACTAAACAAAACTTTGGAAGGCCTTAGTAGATAACTTCCTGCATTAATTATACCAACCACAAGAATGTAATAGTAAAAACTGAATTCTGAAGTACCTGGATAATAATAATCCAGGCTTTATTAAAACAGTAGGGCACCTCTATTTCAGTCGAGATGTAGCTTTTCCCAGCATTCTAAAAAAAGTCCAACTTGCTCAGGAACGTTTTAAAAGACAGAATGGACTTTGACTCATATTTATCAACATAAGTAGTTGTGGATATCATACTTCCCGTCAAGAATCAACCATGCACGTTCATGGCATCATCCTGACCTAATCCTTCCCAGGTTACAGACGAAAATGGCATTGTTAAAGGAAGAGGTTACATACCCATTTCATTAATAGTTGCTCTTGCTTTTGAGACAAAAGAACTAACTTCACTTGAGTGCATTTTTGCTCTTTCTTTAAGGTCAGCACCTGTAAGTGACATTTCACACACACGTTAACAAGCCGGATATAGTACAGTGAATATATTTTCAAAAGTAAAATATTCCTTTATTCAAAAGAAAATATTAAGTCTGCTTTGAGACAAGGACAGTTCAAATTGGTCACATGCTTCTTCCACAGATTTCAAGGAAAACATGGACTCTTTATAAAGGAAAAACAAAACACGAAAATCAAATTCCCACCACCAGATTTTCATCAAGTATATTCTTCCCAGTGACCTTTCATATTAAAATATTTATGAACAATAGCATTTATGCTAGTATTTTATCTGACATATACTTCTATTTTCCTAACTGTGTCACAAAGTCTGATAAATACGTGTTTTTCATATGGTGCTCTTGTTATTCTTTGATTGGTAGGTCATAAAATACCTAGGGTGCATGTTTTTACATTAACAGACTACATTTATCTTAATAAAAAATTCTACCATGGACCTAGTACCATTTTTCAACTCACTTTAGTGAAATATATTTTTTAATAAATTACATATTTTTTGTTCTTCCAAAACATGCAAAAACTTGACATTTTTAATACATTTCTTCATGAATATATGAAAATAATTCTGTTTTAAAAGCACACTGTATGTAGAGATTTTTACCAAAACGTGTTTTTAAAAATTCACTGATGTGCAAAACTGACATTTTATCTCATGAATGTGTAAAGAAAAGGAGAACTGGAAAGCAATAATAATAATAGCTAAATACAGACTAAGACAGGAAGTCCATTTTTCTTACAGAAAAAGGCAAAATCTGCATATACACATTTATTCTCTAAAAAAGTGCAACACTCCCATTCAACTTAGTGTGTATGTCATCCATTTGGTAAAAATGAACCTATTCAGTTAGTTTCTTGGCATATGCCTGAAAAGGCTAAACAAGGCATATATCCAATGCTAAAAACAGTCTCATGTTTCTCCACCTCGAGAATCAAAATACTATCCATTCAGGAAAATGTACTGGACTCAGATTAAGTTAAGACTGTAACTCTGAATTTTAAATTAAGCAGTCATAGGCTCCCCCTTTTACCTTTCTGGACTTAACTCATGCTAGATCCTCTTCACACTCTTCATCAAACATAGTTTTAGATATACTTTTGTTGACAGCATCAGTTGAAACTCACAACTTCAGTGTCACAGCATTTTCTGATACACATCCAGCTGCTGTGTTAAGGTAATATGCCCAATAATGCAGCTCTATACCTCCCCTTCTACTTTCATCATAGCAAAGCTGCTCATTTCACTAAAACTTTTGTTCTCCTTCTATGCATATCAATATAAAAACAATGAAACAACAGTCCTGACTGCATTTGCAGTCAGGTCAAGTTTAATTCATACTACCAGACACCTTGCCAAAAGCTTCCAAACAACCTTCTAGGATATGCCCCAACTGAAGACAGTAGGACAGGACAGCTGAGCAGGCAATATAGAACAGGAATTACTGTGGTCAACTGAGTCTGCACTGCAGCAAAATTGCAATTGCTTCCTTAGCATTTCACAATCAATGCATGGGAAAATCTTGCCAGTAACCTGAAAAGCAAACAAAATTTGCATCCCTTAATCTGGACAGAACAATAAAGCATATAAAACTGCAGGTAACTTTCAGAGATGCATTCATGATAGAGTTGTGTAGCTAAAAGGAGCTTTATTAAAAAAAAAAAAAAAACCAAACTTCATGACAAAACCTGCTTTAAAAGTTATATCAGCAAGTGTCCAAATGAAAAAACAGCATTTCTCTGTTATCATTTAATGTCTGAGTCTAGCTTCTACAACTCTGCCCAAATCATCGCCTATATAAGAACAGGAAGAAACTGTGTTTTATGAACAAGAAAACTGTATGTCTGGGCAATCTGACTCAAAACTTCCACACATTTAAACCCTGCTCAGTGGCCATACACTTTAAAAGTATATAAAGAAAACTTCAAAAGAGAGGCACTGAACCTAGAAAATACCTCCAGCATAACTGTTAAGAAAATCTATTGTCAAGATAATGTTGTCATCTCCTAAAAGAATGAATCCTGTCTGCAACTGCTAACCTAAAGACATGTAAATCCTTTCGGTTTTAGGTAGGTCTGTTATGCAACAAAGAGAGATTTGCAAAACACCAGTCAGAAACTACAGACTCTACTGGCCTTGCAGTTGCAGACATTTTGAAGCCCACACAATCAGTTGAGTCTTGCTTTAACACGTATCTCAAGACTGTTGGATAAAGTGTCCTTTAGCTGAACATTGCTCATTATACGCTAAAAGGATTATGTAACCAATATGCAAATGTGTAACCAGTTGGCTCTTTAGGGTGTGAATGTAGTGATAAGATTTTTTATATAATGCCTTCTACTTTTCTGGCTGGCATGCTGGCTTTATTCCAGACTTGCGCAACTCTGTTATAAACAATATCTCATCTCTGTGTGTTAAATTTGGCTCATTTGTACTAATACCAGGTAAAGAACCCTGGGTTTGGGACAACAATAAAACTAAAGAAATGTTTAGGTTTTAATATATTCAGACTCATTTAAAAAAAAAAAAAATACTTTAAAAAATCTATAAACAAAAAAAAATAGACTGCAAACTTCTCCCTTCAGTTAAAACATGTCATTGAAGTTATTTACAGAAACCTAAATTTTCAACAAAAACTTTTGTGAGAATAGATTAAAAGGTAGCTGTCAATTAAAAATCATTGATTCTGAGTACTGAAAAAAAAATCTAGTACGATAGCTGATCTTAGTGCCTTACTAACTTCTGTAATCTTACGTTTCCCTTTTAAGTATACCTCCCTTGTAACTGCTAAGAAAATGGAAAAAGTTCTTTTCCTAACCTTTTCTTATTTTAGGCCTCCAAAGCATAATAGTATTAAATGAAGATTTTTCAGGGAAAAGACTTTTAGACAGAAACCATTTGGTGCACTCCAACAGAACACATGCCTTGGCATCCCTGGGTTCACAGGAGATGGAACTGCCACTAACTTAATACTTTTGTTCCTGTTATAAGATTCAACTACTGATCAAAGAATTCTTGAAGAATTCCTTGACCCACATAGCAGAGAACTATTCACGTTTCTTCGAAATCTGTTCTCAGATCAGAAGAAAAGTTTAAGTTTCTGAAGACAGCCAATGAAGGAGAGCGCAGGTTCAACCAGAGACTTCTGCTCTCTCAGCTACTGAAATCAAAGACCCTTTCTCTAACCCCAAGTTCCCTACTTCAAAGTATCTGAAAATACTATTTGCTCAACTGCTGAGAGCAACAAAGTAGCTAAGCTTTTCAAACCACAAAAACTCTAACAGAAGAAAGCTCTGTAAGTTTCTCATGGGCCACAGCTGGAATCTGCAGACAAATTCGGTCCATCTGCTGCCCCACACCCACTCCCCACAGACTCCAGAGGCTGTTCTGTGGGTCCATGACTCCACACCATGCCGGACACATGGCTCTCTAAGCCATTCTTCCCAAAGATCTAAGGGAAGGAGAACCTGAGCTAACACTAGCCCAGGCAAACTAGCTGTTGCAGATTTGTTTCTACACTGTAATTACGTCCCCACATCCATCCTGTTTGTACTGAAGCATGAATCATTTTTTTCTCCACATTACACTTTCTGGCGTCTTGATGCTTTGTCCCACGAACTGATTCTCAAACACTCAGAAATGTAGCAAAAAGCTAGCCAAAACCAGCTGTGATTTTAGGGGTCATGCTCCCAAATTCTCACCTCTCTGCTCCCAGCACTTTACGAACTCTCTTTTATAGACTGTGCAATGCCATTTTCAGGTTACCAGCTGTTAGTACAGAACAAGAGAGAAGTGAAACAGTGAAAGACTACATTGACAGTGCAATCAGCCACTTCCTCCTACAGCTACATTAATTAGGTTTAGGACAGGTACTCTCTTCCACTTCCAAACAAACTCCTCTTGAATCAACTTAAGCCACAGTAGCATCACTTCTAAATTTATAAAGAAAACCAGTAGCAGAGAAATTCCCTGCAGAACAGTCCCGTTTGCAAACCACCAGTACAAACAGCAGTCTTTTGAACGTCTGCTCACTAGTAAGTACATAAACTGGTATTTGCAGATCAACCTGTGAAACCACTGTGAGGAAGATACATGCTGTTCTAAATACTACCTACACTTCTACTGAGGTTTGTCAATCTGAAAGAAAATCTGTTTGATTTGAAACTATCACTTTCATATTCCTCCGCTCCAACACTGGAAGAATACAAAAAGCTTAGTTATTTTTTACCTTACTTCCAAAAAGTATAAAAACCCTGTTGTAACCAACACTTTTAAACATTTGGCTACTCAATGGTTGGCTATTGTACACTGTCAGTCTAGAGAGATTTTGCAGCATGTGCCTGACTTGCATTTCACAATGATGCCAGAGACAATGTTTGTTTGAGGAAACCAATGGCAATCCAGCAAGATAGGCATATTTCTGTTATTCACCAGAATTTTTCTGCTTACACTTCTATATGACAATGGTGGCTATTTAACAAGAGAGCACACAAAAACAACCCAAGTTTTACAGTGACTACTCTGACTTCAGGCCTCTTGCCTTACCTGGACATTTTCACCCACTTTCTAAATATAATTTATATACTGTTGAAAAGGTAAGTGGTGTGTTTGAAAAAAATCTGTTCCAACATCTTTTATAAGCCTCACTTGCCAAATACCATAAATGCCCAAAATTTTCTTGCATAGTACTGTTCTACACAATGCTTTAACATATACTTCCAAAATACAACACAAAAGCTGTAAACTAAAAAGGCATAAGATGTAATGGTTTATACATCATACTTAAAATGTTAACCTTACTTGGTAAATACTTTTATTTAAAAATAAGTCTTTTAGAAACCTGGCACACAAAAATTAAACTGTGAAGTTATTCTACCACGTGCTGAAAGGTGCCCACAGTCTCTTTTCTCTGAAAAGAGGAAAGGAAGTGACACATGCACAGGCATTTGAAGTAGAATAATATATTACATTTTTACAGTAGCAATGTTATTTTGAGCTTGCCCTTTGATCTTGCTATAAACACAGATCAACCAATTCTGTCAGCACACCAAAATCTGAATCAGGAAGTGACATCTGTGAGTATCAGAAGATACTCTTTTGCATGTTCTGTACAATCCTCCTGTATTTTGTTGGCAAGAACTACGAACGCTGAAAAAGGCAAAACACAGAGGCACCACCTATAATATGTTTAATAACAATGAGACAGGTTGAGGAATTTATGAAGGAAACTTACTATGTTGTCAACTTAGAGCACAAAACATACACTGCCTCACCAATTAAAAGGTTAAGAATTGCTATGTACCCACGTTTTATTCCTACACAAAGTAATTAAGAAGACTGTGAGTTAAGATCCCTCCTTCTCCACAGAGAAAAACAGACAGTTAAGATGCCAAACTAAAACACTGAGGCAAATGGCCATCTTTGAGACACACTATAGATTAAGCTATAACTAGGGTGAAAACAAACAAACAAACAAACAAAAACCAAACACCCATTGGCATACACGTAAAGATCTTTCTTCAAAGGCAAATGTGTGCATGTCCTAGAGAAGCCAATGCAGGAAATCCAAGTTTAGCTGAAATCATTAGCAGAACCCGAATCAATTTCTACGAGGTTACGAATACCGCAAGAAGGGAGCTGTACATGCATATTTGAGGACAACACCAGAGCCAACTTAAGTTCAAACTCAGAAAGATTTACCAACAACTTTTTCTCCGAATTTCCAGTAATTTCAGAGTACCTCAAAACTTCTCAATGAGGAAGGAATCCCATGACATTTAGTCTCAGTCTCCACACAGTTTTACCCAAACTCTCACATCTTCTCATACTTAAATTTTTCCTCGGTATTTATTTATATGTGTGAAAGTAAACAGACATGATCACCACTTTTATGTGGCAAGTATGACTTGCATCTCTACACTTTAGTGCACTTCATACTAGCATTTTTAAAAATAAATAAACAAACAAACACACTTTAGCAGTTTAAACAAATTAGGTGGGAAACGAAAAACACAATGACGAAGTCAGTAACATCACAAAATATTAAGCCAGTGTCTAAAATCCCTTATAAAATGGAATGAAGAATTCCAAAAGTTACATGTAAGTATCAGGAATTCTATTTTTCAGATGCACAAAATCATTTGAGAGCACACTATAAAGATCCATAATTTTTTTAAATTAATGTAAGTAAGGGTACATATGTTTACGATCATTAGGAAGGAATTTCAACCAAAAAAGTAAAGTTAGTATACTCCATGTGACCCAACCTTAAGAGTGAATTAATATACTTAAAAGCTGGTTCTGAAGCCCCAAAGAGCTATCATCAAACAGTCACTGGTCAGTCTTTGGTACAGTTACACAAACATAATAAGGATAACACATTTTTCATAATTGCCTGTTAAATAACATTTTGTGTAAGAAACATGTTCACAACATATGGTTATCACAAGGTTTTTTAAAGCAGCAGACTTCATAATTCATCTTTCATAACTTAAGAATAACCACCTACTTTCTCCAGTAATTATTTGCTTTATTTACAGCAACAAATCCTGTTGCACACCTGTAGAGACACAAATTTTGCACACACCACCTGAAATGAGTACAGAGAAAAATGCATTTACATGTAACTTCAACAAAAAAAACCAAGGTATATCCTAAATTTCGAAACAATGTAAGAAGAATGCTGCCTGCAGTCATTTTAGTCAAGAGAAAAACAGGTTGGCATGAAGGATGATAGGTATGTTTCCTACATAAGAAAGTAACGTCAATGAATAAAATTGCTTCTTTTTTTATACAGGACTATATATTCCTGAAGTTCTCTAAATGTGGATATCTGATTTTTGAATCAAAACTTAAATTTATATTCTTCCATATAAGATATATTAGCATGACTTGGATATCTTTTACCTGTATGTCCTGTGTGTCACAGAAAGGTTCCTGAGAATCATCGAACTGTGAACAAACAAAATGCCTGTAACTCCTGCGTACTGCAGCCTTTGGCAGGATGCCAGTCCTGAGCATTCGTTCTGGTAAGATGGTAGTTTTGTAGTTCCCCTCATATGGATTATCTCATATCTGGCAATAAATTACATTAAGATCAACACATTTAAAGCACTTGCTGCTAAATCAGTTCCCATAAATGGGATATTTCAGAAAGTATAACATTTGGGTTTTTTTTAACTTTTCCTTTTTTTCTTTTAAGCTTTTGAATCACAAGTTTTTCTTAAAGGCCAAGGTACTAATTCAAACAGGTTTCCTCCTCAAATCCAGAAATCGTGAATATAAATAGGCCTAACTTCATATACGAAAGTCCTGCAATCCCTTTACAATGCTTATGCGAATTCAGACCAGATATAGATTAAAGTCAGTTGGCTTTTTTTCCATCCTGTCTGTTTAGTTCTAAATTTAGAAGCACCCAACAATATTCCCCCTGTTAACCTTTTCTGCAACAAAAAAGGCAGCTTGTACCTCACGTCCTTCCTGAATTCATCTTCACTTGCATAAGAGAAAAAAAAAATCATTATAAGGATCTTAATCACAGAATCATTCCAGTTGGAAGAGACCATCAGGATCATTGAGTCCAACCATAACCTAACTCTGGCACTAAACCATGTCCCTAAGAACCTCATCTAAACACCTTTTAAACACCTCCAAGGATGGTGATTCCACCACTTCCCTGGGCAGCCTGTTCCAATGCCTGACAACCCCTTCCATGAAGAATTTTTTCCTAATATCCAATCTAACCCTCCCCTGGTGCAACTTGAGCCCATTTCCCCTTGTCCTATCACTTGCTACTTGGGAGAAGAGACCAACACCCTCCAGGCTACAACCTCCCTTCAGGTAGTTGTAGACAGCAATAAGGTCTCCCCTCAGCCTCCTTTTCTCCAGGCTAAACAGCCCCAGCTCCCTCAGGTTTGTGCTCCAGACCCCTCACCAGATTCATTACCCTTCTCTGAACCCTCTGCAGCAATTCAATGTCTTTCTTGCAGTGAGTGGCCCAAAACTTAACACAGGATTTGAGGTGGGGTTTCACCAGCACTGAGTACAGGGACACAATCACTTCTCTAGTCCTGCTGGCCACACTATACCTGATACAAGCCAGGATGTGGTTGGCCTACTTAGCCACCTGGGCACACTGCTGGCTCATGTTCAGCCAGCTGTTGATCAACACCCCCAGATCCCTCTCTGACAGGCAGTTTTCCAGCCACTCTTCCCCAAGCCTGTAGCGCTGCCTGGGGTTGTCGTGACCCAAGTGCAGGACCTGGCACTTGGCCCTGATGAACCTCATACAGCTGGTCTCAGCCCAACGATCTAGTCACCACTTGTGACTGGCCGCCACCTGGATTTGGCTCCATTCATCACAGCTCCAGCCAGTTCTTTACCCATCAAAGAGTACACCCATCCAGGCCACGAGTAGACAGTTTCTCCAGCAGAATGTTGTGGGATACAGTGTCAAAGGTTTTACTGAAGTCTAAGTACACAACATCCACAGTCTTTCCCTCATCTACTAGGTGGCTCACCTTGTCATAGAAGGAGATCAAGTTGGCCAAGCAGGACCTGCCTTTCATAAACCCATGCTGCCTGGGCCTGATCATACGGTTCTCTTGTATGTGCCATGTGATGTCACTCAGGATGATTTGCTCCATGATCTTCCCCGGCACCGAGGTCAGACTGACAGGTCTATAGTCCCCCAGATCCTCCCTCCAGCCTGTTATAGATGGGCTTCACATTTGCCAATTCCAGTTAACCAGGACCTCCCCAGTTAGCCAGGATTGCTGACAGATAATGGAAAGTGGCTTGGTGATCACCTCCGCCAGCTTCCCCAGAACCCTTGGGTGCATCCCATCTGTCCCCATAGACTTGTCGTGTCCAAGTGAAGTAGCAGGTCACTGTTTCCCCTTGGACTATTAGGGCTTCATTCTGTTCCCCATCCCTTTCTTCTGGCTCAGGGGGCTGGGAACCTGGAGCACAACTGATCTGACTACTAAAGACTGAGACAAAGAAGGCATTTAGTACCTCAGCCTTTCCCCTCATTTCACCTCTTCAAAGAAAATTTTTTTCTAAACAACAAGCAGTTTTCTTCATGACACTTTCATCATCCAACAACCACCTCAGTCACTCCCTAGTCTCTAGTACCTCTTACGGAGGCAAAACATTGTATAACTATCACAATAGGACTTGCTGCACTTTCCTCCATGGCACATGAAAGAGACCAGTACTGGTGGAAAGGTACAAGAACAGGACAGTTATCTGTTTCCAAACACTAAGTCAACACAGTATTAACCACAAGAACCACAAATACAGACCTCTAGAGTGATCAAATCATGATAAACCTGTTTGTCCCAATCTTCAAGTAATTCCTCATACAACAGCCTAGCTACTTAGACATGGGAAGGTCATGAGCTTACATGTGACATCATGGTAATGATAAAAATCAGCATTTAATAAAAACCAATACATGTTGCAATTATCATTCAACACAGACCTTTCTTCCCCCCCACCCCCCTAAAAAAAAAGAAATAAAACTAAAGCTATTTCCTACAACACTTGTATTTCTATGTTATTTCCACAATAACCATTAGAGAGGTACTTCTTCAATCCAGTCATTCTGGTAGTCTAAACATGTAACTTCCTCAAAACACTTTTCATTTTCATATTCAACCTTCACTAACAGAACTTCTACATTATGCCCATAACATGGTGTGCACTGACTTTCTGGTAACGAATAACATATTTCAAATCAAAGAACCATAAAAGCTGTATTTTTTTTTACCCCACTATTTAGTTCCCAACAAACAGTGGAAACATTCTGATTTTTATTTATTCTACATCTTCCATAAGAAAATCCTCTGAAGAAATCAGCAGGAAAGTTCTTGTTTTTTAAACAAAGAACTAAAAGTAATTTACTCAGTAGAGTAAGAGTGTATGGGTATTTTGACACTACCACTAACGAAAAAAAATAGCATTAATGTAGTACTGCATTTCATTTTTATCAATTGCACTAGCTTTTCAGTGAGTCTCCTAATATTTAATCTCTATAATGATAACTGACACAGTTTTCTACCTTCTATTAATAAGTAGGCATTCCTAAAACTTGCTAGTGGTAAGATTCTTCATCTTTCCTCTTTAACCATAAATGGTGATACGCAGACTGAACATTCTTGGTAAATAGCACGAAGCCTTTCAAACTACAGAAATATTAATACAGCCAGAATTTTGAGCAAACTGGTCTTTGTTCCACTTTAATTTCTAGTAAATTAAGTAATAAAAAAATACAAATTTCATCGCACTATTACACATGACTGAGTCAAATCTTTTGCATATACTATATATCTAACCACTGCACATGTTTTTTTAAAGTTAACAGGAATTGATACTGCTGGGTTTATCTACTTTGATTAGTAATAATTACAAAAATAGTTAACTAACAGCACACCCGGTTTTAAGAGCTGTAACGAGAAAAGGAGGAAGTGCATTATGTGGTAAAAAAGAGAAAGTCAGAATCTCTTCTGAAGAAGTCCCGAAGTCAGTACTCAGGCATAAATCCTATTAAAAAAAGAAGGAGTTATTCCTGAGAAAAACCACAATTTGAACTGTTATATCACCTGAATGTAGATCAAGGCACTGGTGAAAGCCTTTTTCTTCTTTTTCTTTACTCTCTACCCCATCCCTCAATTTGAAAGGTATCACCCAGTATCTCTCTACTTGCCGCCTTTTTTTTTTTTACAATTATCAATATTAGTCATATTGTTGTATGAGGTGGAAGCTTCCAGCATGCCAAGATTCAATGACACTGGATTCTGTGCAGCTATACAGCAAGTAATACTTCTCATGGAACATTTAAAGAAGCAGGTAACTAATACATGTAGAATATCACAGAATGGTGGGGGTTGGAAGAGACCTCTAGAGATCACCCCATCCAATCCACGTGCTAAAGCAGGTTCACCCAGAGCAGATCACACAGGAATGTGTCCAGGCAGGTCTTGAACTTCTCCAGAGAAGGAGACTCCACAGCCTCTCAGGGCAGCCTGTTCCAGTGCCCTGGCACACTCAAAGTAAAGAAGTTTCTCTTCATATTCGGATGGAACCTCCTGTGCTTCAGTCTGTGCCCGTTGCCCCTCATCCTATTGCTGGGCACCACTGAAAAGAGTATGGACCCATCCTCTCGACACCCACCCTTGAGATGTTTATAAGCATTGATAAGATCCCCTACCACCCCTAATCACCTTCATAGTCTGCCACTGGACATTCTTTGTGAAGAATATCTGTAGCAACAAACATGACTTGTATCCTCACAACTACAAGACGTTCAGTCTCTGCATACAGCAAACCAGAAACAAACGTGAGCTAACATTTGCAATAATGGCCTTAGAAAGACCAGATGAGGTGGCTAGTGAGTTTGACCACAAGACTTCTCAGGTTATAGCTGGCGAGAAGAACAAGAACTTTTGTGGGAAAACTCAACCAGAAGAAAAGCCTTCTGGGTGAAAGATATGGAGCTCAGCTTTGGTCACTTTAACTCTATTAAGAAAGCTTACATCTTGATCTCAAAAAAACAAAAAAGCAGCATTAAAATCACTGGCATTCCTGCACAAACATCACTGGCTCTATTAATACTGAGCCAGCACTCAAGGCCACAGTCTTGCCATTCCACACAGTACTGTGTGAAAGTAAGGGCTCATAAGCATTTGAGCCATGAGCAGGAACATCTCTTTAATTATGCTTTGTTCACACAAAACTCGGACAGGAAACCAGCAGCTGCAATTCTGTTTCTCATAAGCGCCAAGTGAAGTAGCTCACAAGCAATACTTCCCCGTATTCCCAGTGTCCCCAAAGGCTTCAAACTGACTCAGAAAAATAAATGAAAATGCCTGCAAATAGCAAAATTTCCCATCAATTGAATATATTTTTAGCACTGATGTTGAACACTCAATTCCATTTTCTAAGGACTACTTTAAAATAGTTCAGAGACACTTGATCTCTTCTAGTGAAAAAAAAAAAAATCCAGCAGACTTGTCAGCAAATTACTTCAGAGAAAGAAAGCAAAGCAAAGGAGATCCAACACTGGAATATTACTTGCCATCTGGAGGGGCTTAATAAATTATACAGATTGATGGTATTTGATCCCAGAGCTCAATCACTTAAAAACCATGTCCATCCACACACAGTCAGTAAGTTCCAGCTGGTGACACGAAATCCACAAAGAAATCTTAAAATCAATGAAAGACTATTTTAGGTTTAAATTTCTTACACCCTACAAAACTCTGCTGTTTCACTATTAACATAAACTACTGACAAAAAGTTGGAAAATACTGAGAGAGACATCGTAGACAACTTTGTATCTGCACCTTTCATCATTAAGTAGCTTTTTACGGACTGTATTTTGAGTAAAACAGGCAGGAGACACAGCATTTCTTTTACTTACCTTTAAATTTCTTTTGATGCAAGGTAATAAAAGAGTTGCCTGATCTATTTGAATGGAAGCACACATACATTTCTATTTATTAAAGCATACAAGATCAGCACTTCAATAGGAAAAAAGTAAAAATTTTATAAGGTAAAAATGAACATAACAGAAATTTCAGAGTTTCTTCATTTTCATATTTCCTATGTTACTTTTACAAAGGAAAACACTGTGAAAGGTACAGAACAAACGTCCACTGACTGCATAGAAAAAAAAACGAACTACATACAAGATTCAAACCATTTTCACCATGGCCAGGTCTCAACCTTATCCAGTGTCACTGCATGAACATATTATAGCTGTGAACAGAAGACCAACTCTGTCATAAGAAACCACTGTAAGCACCAGGCAAAGAACAGAGATGATAAAGTAAATTTTTTTAATTACTGGAAGTTTTTCTTCATATGTGTGGCAATTAGAACACATATACATAGTTGCATTGTGCATTGTTTAATGCCCAAAGCAGATATGAAACTAACTCTTGTAAATTGTCTTAAGATAAAAATGTCATAGATTCAGATATGTCTAAATACCTCTGATACATAATCATTTTATTGTTTTCAAGGGCAAGTGGAAAATAATTCTTTACCATGCAATGACTATTTTTGCCCTGTGTTGCGCCCATGTATTCTATTTCCAGCCCACATTACCACCAAGCACATGAGATCAGATTATTTTTGCAAGCAGGTTTTCTCAGTTAAGGATATAAATGGCAAAGCAGGCTCAGTTCCCTCACCAATAAAGAAACCAGGTGCCATAGGCACTTAGTACACCAGGGTAAAGGGTTAGTTAGCTCATAGTCTACTGTGACAACCTGCCTCAGAGAAACGTGAAGAAAAACAGCAGACTTCACAAACCAAGATGTCAAATACTGACAGACAGGACATGGATATTTCAAATGGAGCTGTCTACTTGACTGAATATTAATACTTAAAGAAGATATCTAGAGCTTAGACGTTGTTGTGGAAAGTCAGATGTTCAGTTAAAAATAACTAAGTTCCTCACTTAAGCACAAACATGTTTAACAGTGGTGTCCCGGGTAGCAGAGATCGAGCCAAAGGTTACCTTTATCAATTTAGTATGAGTAGAGGTAATAAATAATCTGTATCTTTCTTTTAAGTATTCTTCACCTGGTTTTAGATACTTTAAAGCCACACAGGTTTCAACCATTTTATATGGAGCATAGATGAGTGAGCGTAACATCTCACAAAAAATGGATTCATGTACATGCCCTGAAAGAGCAGCAAAAGAGCTAGTCAACACGTGGAATTAAGTTTGCAGCTTTTGAGAAGATGTAGGAGAGACTATGACAGACATGGAATTTACACATAATAAAGATTTGATTGCTTTCTTGTAACCATGATTTGCAGATGATTGAAAGAGTGAGAATTACATGAACTAAAACAGCCATCCTCTATCATAATCACGTTAAAATGGGTCTGGTACCATGTTAGAGTCAACCAAATTGTTCAACACCCTTACTGACCTGTTATCATCAAGCTGAGAAAAACTTGATACTACTAAAAGACAGACTTAAGACTATTAAAATCCTCCGTGTTTTCTGTGCAATAAATAAAATTCCATTTCAAAATACGCAAGGCTGTCTTGGAAATCTAAAATACATTTACCACAGAGATGTACAAGCATCTTTGAAAAACAGATGAAGTTCCTGAATTCTCTTAATGCAGGTTAGGATACTAACCCAGCTTTCAAGAGAGCTGAAAAACCAAATAAAATGTTTTCACTCTTACATAGAGAACTTTTTGTCCATCCGAAGATGTGAAATGAAAAACTTAAAGCAAAAGCACATTATTGATGCAGGTCTATGAAGACAGCCAAACAACACTCTGTAATTTAGAAATACATCTCAGACTGCAATACCATACTGTAGTAAAAACTGCAACTGTCCATAAGTAAAGCAGTGAGAATAACAACCCCCATAAGGCATTTCTCAAAGTCTGTGCAAACTGCCAACCAAGAAGAGCTATAAGTATAGAAAGAATCTTTTTTCCAAAACCTGAGTTTGTACCTCAATAGCACTGAAGATATTTTTGGATTAAAAATAGCTGAAGAGTACCTCCCTACATACTGAATTCTTGGTTAGAGTTCACCACTGCACTCTGAAAATAGAATGGGAAAAAAGAATAACCCTCCAGGGCTGAAACACCTGTTGGAACAGGATTAAAGTCACTTCAAGCATCCCACTAGCAAAGCTAAAAAGGAGTACGGTAACTTTATAGTAATGTAGGTATTCATTACCATACAGGACATTTTTGGAGCTACCCCAGATTTCATTGCTGTTGTCATGTTGTCGTACAAGACTATAGTTTTGTACTGGGTTTGACTCTGGCTGGCAGCTAAGCCCCCACCCAGATGCTTGCTCACTCCCCACCAGCAGCATTGAGAAGAGGGAAAGCAAGGGGGGAAAAAACACCTCATGGGTTGAGTGAGATAAATGCAGTTTAATAAGTGCCGGGGGGGAATACTGCAAAAGCAAACATCCACCAGCAGATCAATGCCTTGCTAGTCCCAAGCAAGGTCTGCTTTGGAAAAACAACTCTCTAGTTCTACTGCTGAGCACAATGTCATATGTCATGGAATGTTCTCTTGCTCAATTCAAGTCAGCTGTTCCAGTTGTTGTCCCCTTCCAGCCTCTTGCCCACCCTCAGCTGACTCTCTGGCAGAGTGAGAAGCAGAGGGGGCCTTGATGCTGGGCAAGCACTGTTCAATGACAGCTAAAACACTGGTATCAACACTGTTTTGGTTACCAGTCTAAAACACAGCACCATAACAGGTGCTATAAAGAAAATTAGCTGCATCCCAGCCATGCCCAGTACCAGTTTATCAAATCAGACCACTACTACTCAAAGCATTTGTTAGCACATAGGTCAGCCACAGGTAAAACAATCAAAACACCAAGAGAGATACAGAAAGCTGACACATACAAGAACATCAGCGGATCCACATGAACTGTCCTGTGAATTCAAAGAGCCTAAAGAGACTGGCAAAGACTGCACATATATTCCTGTGGCTTTAGATATTAATTCAATAGTTATCTAACTCTCATAAACCTGCAGGAATCTACCCAGCCTATAGCTAGCTTATACAATGGCAAATTATGCCATATTAAGGATTTTCCTGAACAGGAGCATCTTGAGTATACCAAGACTTTGCTCACTTGCATGGAAACAAAGACTATTCAGACACAGCATCCTCTCCACTAGTCTACCCTAACAAATCAAAGATTTCAGCAGCACTGAATCTTGCAGTCCTCAGACTTTGACACACACAGAAACATCAGAACTGGTCTGGTGATGGCTATGCACGTTTCCAGTCAAGTCTATTTTACTACAGCCAAGTTCATCTGTGCATCTCATTTGCACACACAGGTAATTATAAAAAATTCTTACATGGTGTCATGTACACCAATAGTCATCTAACTACATGCTTTGACAATACGGGATTAAAAAAGAAGGCAAAAAAAAGTGATGCATTTAAGCTAGCAGCTGTATGCTAAGTTCAACACAACTCCTAAGCAGTGCCACAAGGACTCAAAAAGTCAAATCCAACTGTAACAAGCATATGAAATGTAGGAAGTCATCTATACAAGCAACACAGAAAAAGTAGGTTTGTATAAACCTGGTAGAAATGCTAGAGAATACATTTTTAAAACTAGAATTCAGTGCATTGCAGTTGCAGTAGATAGATAATATAGTTTGCCTTTCCGATCTATACAAGCCCCAATAAGCCAGTTACACCATCAAAGACATCTGTGGATTAAACCTTAGAGAAGTGTATCTAAAAAAGATGACAAATACAGAGCAAAACTATTTCTGATTACTCTCTAGATAGCGAAATACAAACGTGGATATATTTTATACCCAGAAAGCAGAGGTTCTTTATAAGAGAAACTGCGAAAACAAACTGTCCAGCTACCTAAGGAAATCCACTGCAGAGCACAGTTTTCCCAATATAAAATGTTCTGCATTCATCTGGTATTTTTTCCAATTTAATTTACTCTGTTCTGGTAAAATCCACTCCAGAAAAGACTTCAATATTTGAAAATTCTTTATAGCACTTTAAGTAAGATCTGCATACATGTTTCACTACTTTAGGTGCTCAAGTGAGGTGCCTTTCACTGCTTTATAATCATCTTGATGAGATGTTGCTTTCACCTAAGTTCCAGGACACACTTGAAGATGCTTCTCCACAGCTCCTGCTTATGTCACATTTGCACACCACGTCACTACAAAATTCTACTCAGAACACTTCTGTATCATTTCTGTAACCATCCAAAAGGCCTTGAGTATTGTGTCAGCTTCAAATATCTCACAAAACTGCAGAAGTTCTCCAGCTGTTCAGGATCCTATTTAACTTGCTTGTTCGCAAGCCACAGGGCTATAATTATTCTCATTTATGAAATGACATTTAGTCATTTCATTATAAAATTCCTAGTTCTAAAGTTAGGCTCAAACCTTTTATTTTAAACTAAAAAAAAGCAAGCAGCATTTCCAAAATTTTTACTCAACTTAGCATAAACTAGATGTAGGAAGGGAATTCAAAATGATCAAGTATATCCTTCAGACATTTGTCTCCCTAGGTTTTCTGTACAGCTACTCAAAAGAGAGGATATCCTGAAAATAACTCTGACAGAATACACTGAATCTCCTTTCATTAGTATATTTATGCTTTGTGAGTACTTCTCCAGAACACAGAAACAAATTATTTTGTACCTAATATTTCATTTTAATTATTTTAGGCATTCATTTTGATCAGTATTTCCCACGCTTTTGCAATAATCTGTTTGAGGGTTTTGGGAAAGTCATTCCTGCCTCCTGTCACGCAACTCTGGTTAAACTGTAGCACTAAAAAAACTCCACTCTCTCAGAAACATATCTTTTACCTAGAACTTAATATTTTTAGTATTTTTAGGTTGTTTTCACAAAAAAAAAAAAATCCAGAAAATATCAAATTTGTTGTGTACATTTGTTCTAAAGGCTATAAGCCTAAGACAATTCATTGAACTACTTAAACACAATAATTTAAAAAATTATTTTTTATCAATGATCAAAACTTACCACAACCTGACTATGTTCTCCAATATCCAAAGATACACTTTAATTCCACTTTTATACTTTCCAGCACACATAAGCCAGCTGAATGACACCAAGTATAGAATAGTCCTCTGTTGCTCAAAATTAGTTCTAAATACATATATCCATCACATAAAATAACCCCATACTCCAAATAACTGAAGTAGGTGTTGGTTTGCAGTTCCATGTGATTGTATTACAGAGCCCAGCCTTAGTCTTACAATAGAAAGTACTAGCTTGATCATGCCTCTTAAATCACTGTCCACGAAAATATTGATTTCGCTTGGCATTATCACCACATAACTAGAGGGCAAATTAAGACAGATTTGTTTTTTGGGGTATATCCTAATTAATAGTATGGATCTCAAGTCAAAGATGGTTTCAATTCTAGTAGGGAAGGAGAAAGAAGAATGCTTATATTATTTGGATAAATTGACTTTTTACATTTCCATTTTTTAATCAGATGTCACAAACCACACAAGAGAAGGAACAGTCAGATGTTCTGTTTCAAGAGTTTCAAAAGGCAAATCCCAAAATTACATCAGAAAAATACTGCTAAAAAGATGGCTCTCTAGCTGGCTTTCATAGTTTATCTTTCACTAATAGCCTGATCTTAAATTTGTTATTCACCAGCTTTGTGCTCACAAATCACAGCAAGCTGTGGTCTACAGCTCATTCAAGACCAAAAAAGGAAGAAAAATGGCATGGCAATATCCACAGCTAGCATCACAGCTGAATACAACCAATTACCAAAAGCTTTTTTTTAAAGTTTTATGCTGTAGCAATATTAGCTATGACTAAAGTTGTCTCTACTTCCACTAGAGCCTAAGATAAACTTTAATACAGAAGAAAAGTACACTGTGGTTGAAAGTACCTTCAATTCAAATAGCCTTCAATCAGAGGAAGACTATAGTTTCTTTTAGACACAAATATAATGTTTTTTATAAATCGCTGCTACCACTAAAGGAGTAACCAAACTAAAGCCATAATTAGAGAACTTAAAACTAGAGAGGGATGCACAATATTTCATGGACGAGTGTTTAGAGCACACAGTGTAGGAAGAGAGTGACATCTAAACAGATATCCTACACAAGCCTGATAAAAAGAATCTTGCATCTCAAGTACGGGAGGGAAGAAATAACAAAGTAGCTACAGGTTTAGTCTCTTCTGTTGAGGTTAATCCACTTTAGCTTTGGTAATGTACTCACTACACAGCACTGGTCCCTACTCAGTCAACTGCAGTGACAGTTTCCCAACTACCTTTATTTAGCCCATTTTTCACGCAAGTTCCTCTGAGGCTTTATATGACAAGTTCATCACCAGTTTCATAGGACCTCAAGAACACAGGTCTTACCTCAGGCTTTTTTTGGATAATCTAGATGTGGTGGGTTAACACTCTGGCTGGCTGTCCACCAAGCTGCTCTCTCACTTCTCCTCCTCAGTCAGATCAGGGAGAAAATACAATTAAAAGCGCTCAGATTGAGATAAGGGAAAGGAAATCACTCACTAGTTACCATCATGGGCAAAACCGATTGAACTTAGGAAAGATCAATTTTATTTATTGCCTATTAGCTATAGGCAATAGTGATAGTGCAAAACAAAACTAAAATCAGCTCCCCATAACACTCTCTGTTCTTTACTGGCTCAGCTTCATTACTAACTCTTCTCTCCCCACTGCTTTGCAGCGCAGGGGAGATGGGGAACGGGGGTTGCAGTAAGACCACAGCACGTCACCTCTGCCACTCCTTTTCCCCTGCTCCAGCATAAGGTCCCTCCCACAGCAGACAGTCTTTCAAGAACTTCTCCAACATCTTCCCCATGGGCAACAGTTCTTCAAGAACTGCTTCAGCATGGGTTCTTTCCATGGGGTTCAGTTGTTCAGAAAAAGACTGCTCCAGTGTGGGTCCTCCACAGGCCACATCTGCCAGAAAACCTGCTCCTGCACAGGCTGTTCTCCAAAGGCTCTTGCCAGTAAGCTGCTCCTGAAAGGGCTCTTCATGGGCTGCATCTTCCTACAGGGCATGTCCACCTGCTCCAGCATGGGGTTCTCCTTGAGCTAAAGTGTGGATACCTGCTCCAGAGTGGTTCTCCACGGGCTGCAGGGGGTTAACCTGCTTTGCCATGGCCTTCTCCAGGGCCTGCAAGGGAACTTCTGCTTTAGCACTTGGAGCACCTCCTCCTCTTCCTTCTTACAGACCTTGGTGTCTGCAGGGCTGTTTCACTCACATTTTTTCATACTCCATTCACAGCTGCTGCACTTTTTTTTTACTATTTCTTAAATATGTTATCCCAGAGGTGCCAGCATCACTGACGGGCTCAGCTCTGGGAAGCCAGACATGGGTACATTTTGTAGCTGGTTGGAGCTCACTATGCCAAACACAGGAACAGCTCCTGGTCTCCTCTTGCAGAGGCTACCCCTCTGCTACCAAAACCTTGCCATGTAAACCAAATACACTGCTTTAAAAACTCTATTCCCAGTCACAGAATAACTTTAAAGGAAGGTGAATACACAGGGTGTTCCAAAAAGATGGACCGAGTATGTTATAATTACACAAAAATTTACAAAAGGTTTAACGAGTTACAAAGTTTTAGTAACTTTTTTTATAAATGCTCTATGTTCCCTCCACCTGGTGTACGGACAACACCAAGATGGTAGCCGATAGTTTGTAGCTGCAGAGATATAGTCATTTCAAACTGGGTCCATCATTTTGAAACACCTCGTATATTTAAAAAAAACCCACCTTTCCCATAATTTTCTGAAGTGAGGCACTATAATCACCAATGAGAAGGCAGACCAGTGATCTCAAAGATTCATATCTGATTAGAGCTCATTTACAGATTGCACTGCTGTAGACAGTCCCACCCAACTTCCTCCCTCATTCTTTGTGCCTGCCTCCTCAAAAGAAATGGATCACTCTTTTGGAGATACAGAAAACAAACATGGTTCTATTCCCACATTCTTATTGAAAAACTTCCTGGAAACCTCTCATTTGTATTTTTTCTGCAGCTAAAAGGTGTATGTATATTTATCTATTTTTGCAGCATAAACTAAGTGTGCCATCATGTAGTGCATTAACTACAAGCAATTTCTAATTGCCAATTTCCAAGTATCTTGTTCTACAATTAGTCACAAGTTTAAAGTAAACATGGGCAGAATAACATGCATCAAAGAACACTCTTAATTCATCTGAACTACATTCCACATAGAATCATGTAAGTGATCAATCAGGAACACAGCAGTTCTGCTGTACTTAAGGCTGAGAACAAACTTTTGTTTAAGATGAACTTTTCTAGTTCTCAAAAATCCACAGTCATTCCAATTTCTTCTGAAATTCAGTATGCCTCCTGAAGGCCGAAAGTAGAGGAGCATTTGGAGTTATTTGCCTGAGGTACCTTCAAAAGAAAGACATTTAAACCAGTTTTTCTTATTGGGATTTTTTTCTGTATAGACTAGGGGATCGAACCACAATCCTAACTGCACATTTTATTGGCTCAGTTGTTCAACACATGCTCTACAGAACCATGACAGCTTATTAGTTCTTTCAGAAAAACACCATCAGAAACAAATTAAGAAGTAAAATAACTGATGTCAAATACAAGCTGCAGAGTTCAAGCTCAACAGGTTACTATGCGCATGCTCACTAGATATAGCCATCACATGGCTGACCAATCTGATGGATTTCACATAATTCATGTTGCTCTAGGGGAAACGCAGCTGTCATTGAGCCTAGCAGTCTACAAAAAGCTAGCATCAGTTTGAATCTGAAGCTTCCTGAAAGTCCAGAATGAAAAATAGATAGAAGAACCTAGCTACAGTCTACCTCTGAAGGTATTTATTTTGGAGAATGGAATGTGTGTACAGCAACAAAAATATTTAGAAGACAATAAAATATTGTCATGTGTGATCTGAATCCTCAGAAGGGAACAGTGTAATAATACATGAATTCTTTTCTCTGTTCCTGTGCAGGAGCTGAAATCTAGAGGATCAAAATATGCCCTGAGAAAATACACCCTCTCTCCTTGCTTGCTTAAGAGCAACTGGAGAGAAAAAGGAGACTACACCCACAGTAATACTTCCCTACTACTCTTGCTAGTTCTACAAAAATAGGAGAAGGTCAAGTATTTGAGAGCTATTACGGGACCCCTCTCCTCCTCCACATCAAAACCTCCTAAACAAAGAAGTCTTCAAGTATCTGCTCCAGCAGGCTTGTCTATTTCATAAAATTCTGACAGAAAAACTACACCAGCTGGAAATGGCAGCCGGGAACCACACACCATACAACCAGTTCAGCTGTGTTGGAAACAAAATTCTGATGTAGACAAGTTATGCCAACAGGAAAAGCATTTGTGTTGGCTTTACTTGCACTACAGACCCAGACGACGCATTTTTGCTGGCAGAAAGATTACTTCTCCTTTTCCAAGTGGGGGCTTTATTGGCCAAGCTGCAGTGACTTTTAGTTGAGAAGCATCAATACCCACATTTTTCAAATTGTCTTGAAAGTTAGTTACAACAAAAAATAAGTTAACTATCCATATTCTGATACGACAGAGATTTCCAAATTAAGGTCTCCAAAGAACATTTTTTCAAATCTGTCAACTAAAAATAGCCCCAAAGCTCTCTTTCATTTCTTCGTGTGCACGCATATACAAAGCAAGGAACTCCACAATCTCAAAACCTCTATTTCAACTAGTGTAGTTCACTTTGGAGAAGCAATACTGAAAACCCTGTTTTTAACAATCATACTCTAAACATATTCACCAAAAAAATCTTCAGAAGTTACAGGTTCTTGCCCCTGAAACCTTTCCTTCTAACTCTCCCATGCAAAAAGAAATCCAGGAGTGGTCTGTTCCTCTAAGGAATCACAGCATTTCACTATCCTCCCGTATGAAACAGCAGAATTTTTCTGCATATCAACAGAGGGTGGATGGATGCACGGAAACAACTCATGTGGACTTTCAGGAAAGAAACAATCTTGGATTGGATTGGGACAGTAAAGGCTAAGCAACTGTCCTGGTTGGCTAGGCACCAGAGGAAGGAAAATAAAACTGTAATTACTCTGAACTGTAAAACAGTAGCATGGGGGTTTATTAGCAGTATAAGCTGTAAACTGAATCAATGGACTATGAGGTCAGGACAGCGTAGGCTTACATGTGCCAGGACTGGTCATACATGTTCACTCCAGAAAGGTCAGGTTTTAGACAGAGAAAGAAAGGGGTCAAGAGGTGACTCAGAGCCAGAGCACTTCTGATGGAAGCACAAGAAGGCCTCAAAGACATAATGCATCCTTAACACCAGCCAGGCTCTTCTCTAATTTCTAGGTGTCCCTTTTGATCAGCACTAGAGTATCAATGAGGAACTCTCTGCACCCATGCATGTAGCGAGGATAAGAAAGGAGATACTAAGAAAACCATAGTAAAAGATTCAAAGCAAACATTTATGGAGAAATGAAAGGATACAATTGCTGGCACATCTCTGTATTATTTTATACAATTCCTTTTTTTTCCTTCTCTCATTTCACCATGTAAAAATTCCATAATTTGGAACCATACTCAAATCTACATCAGCCATCAACAGAGTTTAAATCTTTTAATCACTCACGCTGTCATTTTATGAAAAACAGTTGGATGTCATGTTTTGTGGACTAGCCCTTAGAAAGAAACAAGACGCTTGGCTTGTGGCTTTCACAGATTTCTGTTGATAGCTGAGGAATTGCAAGATTTAAGGATCTTGGATTTCATTCCACATATAAAAGGGAATTACATTCTAGGACAAAGTTTCTCAATCTGTGGTCTGTAAAATGTCAGATGGTGGTCCAAAAATCATCACAAAAAATGTACTTTTAAAAACATACATTCCCACACATGCAAGCAGGAAGGCCTAATTGAGGCAATACAAAAAAATACAACAAACATTCAAAGCTTAGCCTAATTGAATTGTACTATAATGCACAAGAAAATGTGACAATATTTCACAAGATTATTTTTTTGACAAAGTGTTCTTGAAACAACACGTCCTTTGAGTTTGAAAACACGTTCCTTCTGTTCTTCTGAATTTCCTAAGTCCCCTCTAGAAAATGCCTTCTTACATCCAATACGTCCCTCCCTTCATCCTATTTCCCTAAGCCATTACCTGTTATGTCCCTGCCCCACTATGCTGCTTCTAGTTTCATTCTCCTTACAGATACCCCTTAAAATCATGTAGAGAAGCAATCCATCCAGCCACTGAGTTCTTTCTGCCTATTTTCATTGACAAACTCTGCCTCAAGACTTCTGCCTCACCCTGAATTTCAGTTAACACTGCTGGAACATCCTTTATTTCACAGGTTCAGCTATAAGAGCATCCTTTCTTAGGACCCTCCTTTCACCTGTCACTTTTTTTAATCACAGACACTTGGTCTACACCCTATCTCTACTCCCTGGTTTAAGATCTGGATATAGCTATTCAACCCTCGTCTTTCACACTCCTCTTTTCAGGTAAAATTTCCCTCCCTAATTTCCACACATAAACACCTTTGCATCTTGTCTACAGCCAGCCACGCATATATACTCAAAGTTGCCTTTTTTAAGCCAGACAAACAGGCAACAATGGCCATATTAAATCTTAATACCAAAACAGCTCTGGAAAGTTCGCCAACAGAGAATACTGGAGAAGTACTTGGAGCACAAATCAATAGCACACCTGAAATCCTGTGCCTCCAAAGCAGTACTTCTGCTCCCACATTTCCTGTATAACACTACTGTAAAATAAACCAATGTTAAATAAAAAAAATAAAAAAGAAAGGAAAAAAGTAAAACGAAAAAGACCCACAGTTGATAACAAATCTCATCTAAGCGCCATCTTCTTATTAGAAGTACATAACACCTAACTGGACATCCCATTTTCATGTGTTGCTCTGATGTTGCATTGTCCATCAGTTTAAAAAACACAGCTTTTAAACTTTTTCTGAATATTATATTAGTAATTGATCTTTAAAACTTGTTTTAAAACAAGATACAATATTTAAATTAAATATGGTGATTTAACTTACTTATATGTATTACTAAATGCTGAATTGAGTACTCCCTTTTTTCAAGACAATTCTTTTCACAAGTCTTATAAGTGACAAACCGTATCTGGATGAAAAAAAAAAATTCCAAACTTAACTAAAAGTACTTCTGTATGTTACATATGAAACTGGAAAAAATGTTTTGCATTTAAAACTGAATTAATTATGTTATGTGTGGCTAGTAAGCTTAATGGCTGCATAAATGATCAGAAAAGAGAAATTTTAGAACTAATCTCCTACTCGTTCCTAACAGTTCTGTTTCTATATCAGAAAGAAGACACTGACTGACGTCTGTTTTCAGTCGCAGATGGATTTAAATTAAAGTTTAACAAGTAAGACCCGGATGGGATATCTGAAAATAAGGAGATTATTCAATTGATACCCACAAAAGACAGGTTGCTTCACCTGATTTTGACATGTTGACAAATTCTGTTTCCCAGTGTTTGGTAGTTGAGAGCTTTTGTTTTCCCGAGCACTTGGTAGGACACATGTATGGCTTGATTTGTGGGTTGAACTGCATGACTTTTGTTTCTTTTTAATTTGAGAATACATTTAGTCTGAAATAACAGTCATGTTCATTATGAATTTTAAGTATGCTTCTTTAATTAAAAGTTAATTTTGACAATTTTAAAATATGGTTTTGATACATCTTTTTACACAGCTTCTTTGTATGGCCTACAGCATTATTATTTGGTCCTCATTCTGAAGTACATGCAAGACTTTCTAGAATCTCAATTACATTATTTTCCATTACCATGAATAATCTATTAGATTTTTTAAATACTTTATGACACAGAAAGAATATAACCAATATTCAGTTCTTGTTAGCAATTGAGGAAAATCATTAAAAAAAGTTTTGTTTGCTACTGAGATGAATATATACAAAAGACATGTTTCCTTGGAATCTGGGTGCTTTTTTTGTGCAATATGAGACAACAGATTTCCAGTTTCTCAGGAAAATTAAGTTTGCATACCAGCACAGAATATCCCTGGGACTTCACTCCGGAATATAACAGTTCGTACTTTCTTATCAGATTTCAAAGCATCCACAGCTTTTGACATCTACAGAGAAAAGGAGGAAGGGGAATAACGAAACACTTTTTAAAGTGCTTAATTCTAATACTTCACCTTACACTAAAAATGAGTCTTTTCACTTACCATTTTTAAAAGATTTTTGTTAAGTGCATTCTTGGCATGAGATCTGTTTAATCCAAGCACCACAATTCCTAGAGGAGAAGAAAAATGGTATCGTTGTTACAATGTAGTAAAATACATATTATCTGTGTAAATTATTATTATTTTGAAATTATAGAAAAGCATCATCAAGGTCTGCAAAAATGCTAGTGTAATTACCTAACTGCCAAGTTCTTCAAAGAAAGTAAATTTACTTACATTTTACAATATTAAACATTTCCATGTTAAATAGAAATGACATTTATCTTAAGAATGAAAACATGGCCCAAACACTTTCACACAGAAATATTGCTTACAAAGGCTGAATGTATAATTACACAATTGTATGCACAAATTTCATGTTTCTGTTGAAATGTTGACATGCAATTAGGAAACATATTTAATTGTAAAGCATACGTTTTCATATTTAGACAGCTTGCTTTCAGAGACTTCTTAAAGCAAGAAGTGCTCCCTCAGCTAAGACTAGCAATTTTTATACAGGTAAAAGGAAGTCACAAACATGGAAAGAATGCTACCAATAGGAAACATGGCCTTCTGTTTAAAAAGAAAAAAATAATAAATTATTTCTCCCATGATACACAAAAACTGTGCCCAATGCTTGGTACAAAGCTCCAATCACACACTGACAGCTCCTTTAGTCCATTTAGAGATCAGCTGTCTCACTGACTGACTACATGCACACTGGTTTGAATATTGCAGCAGAAACACTATTTGTTTGTCCTTACTTCATACCCTGTCAGCTTAACAGTCACAACTATCAAAGGCGAAAATTCTGAAAAGTTTATCTTGGTAATGTCTAAGTCTACCAAACCTACAGCATTCTTTTAGACAATTACTTCCTGAACATACTATAATCCCTGAGTTCTAAACACCAGTACACAGCAGTGTAAAACTGTTTCAGTCCTGGTAAGGTCTTACCAATCAAGATTATCATGACTTGGAGAATGCAGGGGTAAGGGGAGAAAGACAAGGGATTAAGACAGGGGCCAAGAATGAAAGACAAAAAGGAAGATCTCTATCTCAAACAAAAATGGCCACAGTATTCCCATCAATCTATCAGATGAAAAAAAGAAATTCCAGACACCCAGTATTTGCCTGGGTATCTACTACTTCACCACTCACCTATATGCAATCTGGTTCTCATAGCCTCCACAGGGTGACTGTCTCATCATCTCAGCACATACTATTTCTTGTATTTCAGGGAAAACTGTCCTCTCAAATGACTGACCTATCAATGCCTGAGCCCACTCTCCTTCCTTTTATTCCTCCTACATGTATGTGCACATGCACGCACACAAGACTAAAGAGAGCTCATGCTCCTTCTGCAGCCACCAATTTGAAACCAAAGTCCTCCATTCGCCAGCTATCACTCTTAAGACACAAGTAAAAATGGTTAAGTCCAAGTAATAGAGCATACAAGCGTCTTGCTTGCCCCCAGGGTACAACCAATTGCTATGTAAAGATACTTTCTAAAAGGGGAGAAGAGCTGGGTTAGCCCAAATAACCTTCACTCCCTTGTTCTGTAAGCCTAAATTTCCACCTGTTCATCCCTGTGGTTCGAGGTACTCATCTAGGACCTCCTGCAAGACTACTAATTCAGCACTTGCAAAGGATCCTGGTTAGGTTTTTTTAAGCAAACGGGACAACATTCAAGTAGTGCTTCTGACTGTAGCACTTTCCTTCTATGGTCACAACTTATTCTTCACTAAAGTTACACCAAATTCAAATACTCCACATGTTCAATGCAAGTAAATTAGTCAAGAGCAAAGCAACAAAACAACCCTTGAGCTGGCTTTCATTTTAAACTCTAAGACACACAGTAAATCTGATGTTCAAATACATCAGAGATGTAGTCATCCCAAACGGTTCTTCAGTTAGGAAACAACGTTCTTTTCAGAAGCCTGTTCTTGTCAACACCAATGACATTTTTTGATTACACTTGTATTCTTCTTCTCCCCATCAGAGCCCAAAGACTGCTGCTCCACCACCAATGTTAGTGTATTCAGAAGGAAGTGCCAATTAACATTAGAGCACTTTTAATATTTTTTTCCTGCGAAGGGGTGATCCTCTAAGACAATTCATACAAGTTGACTCTTCTTAGCAGTGTCATATCAAATCACAAAGCTACCACTTCTGTCTCTCCAGAAAAAAAAAAAGAAAGAGGTAAATAGCAATGACACCCACACAGCTGTTTTATCTCTTAAATAGGAAAAAAAAAGGTGAAGCAAGAAGTGCAGCAGGAGAAGCACAAAAGGCTTACAGAAAAAAAAAAAAAAAACAACACATATTGCAGTGACGCATCAAAAAGACATTCCTTGAATTCTCATTTGAGCCAGTTTTGTTCTAATATGCCATTACTATTGTATTATTAATATCTGAGCACCCTTAAAACAAATTCTTAAGTTTTTTCATACTGCAGTAAGATTTGGAAGCTTTCCCTAAATTTTTTACCAAACTACAGATAGATTAAGTACCTGCCCAAAGTCATAAAACAGAAATTGAAAAACAGACTTCTTGATTTCCAGCTGAGAATTCAATCCTTCTCCCTTCTTCAGCCCAGCCCAAGAATCTCCTAGCAAAAACTGTTTAAAGCAAATCTTCCCTATTGTGTCCATTCAACAGGATTTAAACTGCTGGAAGCTGCCTGTTACATAATTCTTAATGCATAAGAGAAAACTATCTGAAAGTCATATATAATAAAAGCAAAAAAAAAAAAGTCTTCTAGTGAGATAAAGATGCATCGTATTTCTTTCTAAACAATACAAAACAGGGTGGACCAACTTAAACAAAGTGATGAGGACCTGGTTTAACTACAGTTTCTGTCAGTATACAGGAAATCTTACCTTAAAAACTTACTTTTATCTGTTTTACCTTCTATTTTTTAGTTTCTAAAAAATATTAATCCTCTATGTTTGGTAGAAACACATTTAAGTGGTTACTTACAAATAAATCTTGTCTTTACACTCGTAGTAATTTTGTCTGAGTTAGAAAGATTCGCTATATCTGTGTAAAAAGTATTTCTGGTAATACATTTATTTCTGTAAGTATCCACACTTACACAAATGATCTACTCAAATGTACTTTTTCACAACAGCAACAAAAAAATCTGAAGTATGCACAGAAAAATGGAGCAATGATCAAAGAGGGCTAAGTTTTTAAGCTTGTCTCACTTAACAACTCAGATAAACCAAGGTCGACAATTTGACTTAGATGTTTATTACTCTAGAATAGTTTCTTATGCAAAACAAGACTCCACAGTGAGCATACCATGCACAATTCTGGTGGTTTCCATTGATCAAGAAGTATTTAAGTGTAAAATCATATAGAAGTATACTAGGCAGTATTTTTAAAAAGCTCCCAAACACTTTTCAAAATCCCATATCTGCACTTTTTTTATCTCTAAGCACCACTTAAAAATCTTGCCTGCACTTCTTCAATTAGTAGATCTCATCTGCTCAGCCCTGTCTTATTTAAAGAGAGCGCAAAAGAGGGGAAGCTTTTCTGATTTATCAGCTAGCTACCAGTTTCCAACTTCTGAATAAAGAACTTCAACTGAGACCATATTTGTTCTCCCCATTCTACATATGTTAAAATTCTAACTGATGAGGACAAAAAGCTTTCTTACATACTCTAACTGAACTAAAACCAAGTGGAAAACATACGCAGAGAGAGTTATTCTGGTGTAAAATCTAAATTTCACAAGTATTTATGTCACATTCCAGCAAGTGACACTGCAACACTTGAGTCAAGACTTCAGAGATATTTGTCCTAATTCCATTTATAAATTAAAGAGCAAAACCTTAAACTCATTAACATTTGTAATGGGATCACTAATGCAATCTGGCTAAAAATTCTGAAATGTTCAATGTTGTGACATAATTCAGCCCTAGTGATAATCAAACAGAATCTCAGATAAGGCAAACGATACGTCTTTAATTAAAAAATACTAACACACTGACATTCAGCAATACTCATAGAAAACTGATACTAAAAGTTTCACAAGTTGCAACATTCTTCAAAAATCTCACATCCTCTGTATTCTAGTTCAGTTCAAGTTTGGAAGCTAGAAAGTCTTGAATTAAAATTTCAATAACTAGCCCTTTCAAATATAATCTCATTTCAGTCTGCTTTTAACAACTTCCCCAAAACTGTGGGGTACAAGTCATGGGAAAGTGTCATGAAGCAGGACAGTTTGCTATAATACTTTGCCTGCGGGGAAAGATTTCTCTAGGGCTACAAGATACATGCCTCTACATGAGGCAGTGACCGGCAGCTTTCTTGCCTCTCCAGCATCCTCAGCTGTAAAAGCTCTGGGACAAACACATCCTTCTCCAAATAGCATGGAAAGCCTAGGTGTGGACAAAAACATAACTACAGCATAAACCAGCATGTGTGTGCCATAGAAGGCAGTCAGAGGTACAAGCTATGTCCCTGAGTGTAGTTCAAGAAGTATGTAATGGAAGAAGAATATGGCGAGGCAATGGCACTGGGGTATCACTTGGGAAGGTCTAAAGATGAGCTGGTGGAAACACAAATGGTAGGTCAGAGAACAGCAAGAAAGGCCACAGGGAGTTAGCGTCCTAATGCAGCAGGGGTATTATGTGCTCTTCTAGGCAGACAGGCAAACTTGACACACAAGGTGAGCAGGAGAGTGTGCAGTAGCAGGATGACAGGAAGCAGACATAAATGCTGTATGTTCTTTGCAGAAACATGATCTGCTCTTCGTGCTACTGAAGGAGGCATATGAAGCTTATGTCTCCTTCTGGTTTACTTCTAGACCCTTCTTCTTATCCTTCACTAGCAAACGGTATTTGTTTCTATCTCTTCTAAAAGGCAAAGCCAAAGAAAACCCCTTCTCCTGAAAAGAATTAATGAATTAAAAACATATTGATTGAGTCCTTCCTTACGACTCATAGTCACAGTTGATTTAACACCCCAAATATCATCTCCATCTTTTGGGATATTTTTAATGTCACATTTAACAAAAATGTACATTCTGAGGAGGAAAGAAAAAAAACTTCAAAAAGATGTTTTCAACAGAAAAAATGAAAACAGGTGGCCTAGCGACATGCAAAACTTTAGCCATCTCTGCACCTTTTTGTCAAAAACCTCCTCCAATTCTCTGTACAAACACACAGTATCTGCATCAAAAACACTCAGCAATGAACTTAGGATAAATACACAGAAGAAAACACCTTTGTATAATTACAAAAGTGTTAATTCCTAGCTGATAAAACAGCTGGAACACAGCACCTAATTCCACTGCTTGTTCTGCAACAGCAGAAATAAAAATCATTATCTTAAACACTACTCGGGTATTTTCTACCACTTGTTGGAAAACCACAAAAAAAGCGAAAACACTTCTTCAGCATTTTACCAACTATACTTTGCTTCTGCCTTTTCTGTTTTTCTGCTTTTGCCTCTTCCTCAGTTTAAAATAACCTCAAAAAATTAAAATAGATAATTAATTCCAAGTTCCACAGCTGGTTGAGGACTAAAGAATTATGTCTTAAAGAAAATGAAAAGAGTTTGGAACAGAACAATCATTAAGACAGAAGTAGATTTCAGGATCAGATTACATCATCAACTTTACTGACACTTAACAGTGACAGAATAACCTGACCTTTGCTGGAAGAACCCATTCTCCTCTGAAAAAGAATCACCTTCTAAATTTCATGCTAAGATTCGAAGTTTTAAAGTTACCTCTCTGTATATGTATTCAAATCTATATATAAGCATAGTCAACTGAGAGGCATTTGCCAGAAGTAGCAGCAAGTACGAAATAACTGAGCTAACGTGCTGAAAGATGTAAACTGAATTGGGCATCTCAACATACAGTTATCCCAAGACATACCATCCACGTAAAGATTCATGCGCTGCAGAATAGAGCTCCACAATATGGCCCTCTCCATATTGTCAAGTTATAACATCGGGGTCTAAAAATACATCCTCAGGAACAGAGCTTGCATCTACTGTTTCTCCACTATTCCTAGACAGCCCCGCTGGGAAGAAAGTGACAAACACCAAAGAGGTGAAACACTTCCAAAAGAAGAACACCTCCAAAATCTGGTGAGCACCAAACCAGAAGGGGAAGTACAAAGTGTCCATGTTCTGATGCATTAGCTCCAGATCACTCTGGAGCATGGATTTTATATTTTTGATTAACCAGGTGGGTTAAAACAAGACTCTTGGTATAGCTGAGTAGAGCAAAGTCAATAGCAGTTGGCAGCACTGAAGAGAGAGATGGTTACCAGGAAAGCAGCATGAGATAAGCAAGAGTGCTGAAGCCACACTTTCAGAAGAGAAAAAATCGATACAACTTCTGTGTCCTTGTCTGCCCCTGCACACAAGATGCTTGGGAAGCAGCATAATTGTATAAGTTTGCTGCCAAATTTCATTTTCTCCCCTTAGAGGTGCCAACTCAAAAAGGTGAACCTCATACATTCAGCGCGATACTCTGAAAAAGAGAAGCCAAGACAGGCCGAGCTGATCCGGTCCCGCAGCTGCCATGCCGGCAGCCCCCAGCACCCTGCGGCGAGGCCACGGGCCGAGGTGCCGAGCAGAAGGAGGAGCCGCGGCCTCTGCCCGCCCCTCGCCGCCGGGGCCTCCCCCGGGTGTTCCCCTCCCTGCCTTCCCCTCCCTGCCCCGCCGTGGCGGCCGCCCCACAGCGACGCGCAGGGTTCGGCCAGCCCGGTCCGGGCGCTGCCCGAGCCGCGGGGGAGGGCCGCCCCGCCGCCGCCTTCCCTCGGTACCTTTGTGCTCGTCATCCAGGTACCGGACCCGCAGCTCCTCCTCTTCCTTCGCCTCGGAACCGTAGCTCCTCCAGGCCGAGGAGAGAGCGACGGCGGCGCCTCCTCGCACGGGCGCCCGGCGGCCGGGCCGGCCGAGGGGGGAGGTCGCGGCGGCCGCGGCTGCCAGCCTGACTCGGCCGTGCAGGAGGCCCAGGCCGCCCAGCGCCGCCGCCATGCTGCCGCTGCGCCGCCCCGCCGCTCGCCGCCCCGCGACCGCCGCCCACGTGACCGGCTGCGGCACGCACGGGGCGCGCCGGCCCCCTCCCCCGCCCGCCGCCGCCGCCGAGGCGCGAGGACCCCGAGGGGACGGGCCCGGTCAGGGGGGGCCGCCCAGAGACGTGCGGGGTCGCCCAGAGACGTGTGGGGTCGCGCCGCGGGGCTGCCGGTGCTGCACTCTGCGGGTCCCCGACCCGCCCTACCGGCACGGACACGCACTGGTTCTGCCGTTCTGGCTTCTTGGGACGGGCGGCAGCAGCGCTGGCCCCAGCGGCCAGGGTCAGCCCCGGGAGCCGGGCAGCGCTGCGGGGAAAGGCCAAGTGACACCCACCCCGCTCCTCTGGGGCTCCGGGGGCACCGCTGCTCCACAAAAGCGAAGATCAAATTATGATCCTGACAGCTGGCTTGTGCGTTGGGCCAGAGTGTATGTATATATTAGATACAAACAAAGGCGGCAACTTGAGTCGTCCCATAGGACTTGAGAAACGTTGCTATAGCTGCGGTTAATCCCAGACGCTAAATGGGCTCCTAAAGCTAGGAAGTTTGTCTTCTTCGAGTTTATTTATTTTGAAGAATCAGGCCTTGAGAATTGAAAACGTACCTTTGAGCCACCCTCTAACATTTTCAAAACTCATTGTTAAGTTAATGATGGAAATGGAGCTGTACCCCTTCTGCACAGAGGCTCAAGTGGGGCTGGTTTGGTTGTCATTTAGGAAAACCAGCCGCTGCGTTCATCTCCTTCGTGCAGTTGCTCAGGAGCTCCTCCACTGCCTCCCTTCTGGAGAAGTGAAAGTCTAAAAATAACGCCCTATTTGTTCTTGTAGAGCACCGTGAAGGGCAAATGTTGGGGGGAGGAACTGACAGACTATCGCCTTGCATTTATTATATTTTACTATTTAAACAGGACTATAGCTTCTGATTAACAGCCTGTTCCAGCAGTGCCCACAGTACACTAAATACTTTTCCAGCAGAAAGGAATAAATAATGTGTGTTCTAGATATTTTGTTCCTAGCCAAAGAACATTTTATTTTATGAGAACGGATTTTGAAAGCTCATACCCAGTTATGTCTATAGAAACAGGGAGACAGCACTATCCTAAAAGACACAGGTTAAGATTAAAAAAAAAAAAAAAAAAGACATTAAAAGCAAAACTAAATTCAGTGAACTACCACTAATGTTACCTTGAAGCTGAAGGCGGCCGTGTCGCTCCTGTACAGCTGTCATTTGCAGTGTTTCCCACACTCAAGGACTAGCAGGGGTCAGTGTATAGAATCAAGGCTAATTTCATACCTGTTGTACAAACACCCACAAACATGATTAAAGCCGAAAGAATTCTAGAAGTACAATTTTCTTTTACACTGTGACTGTTTGATTTGACTTGCTCAGCGTAAGATGCGAAAACAAGATTTAATTTCAATGCAATTTTCTCTGCAGTTTCCCACATCTACATTGCTAATACATTTACATCCAGATAAAAAGTTTAACTTCAAATGACCTCCTTAGTGTTTTTTGAAAACAGAATGGTTGTGAAGAGTTGTAATATAACTATCATTGTAACATAACAAAGTTAAAGCTCTTGAAGATTTTTTTTTGCGGTCTACAAAATAAATGGTTTTTAAATAAATGTGGGGGTTTTTTTGCAATAAATATGCCTACTATATTAGGTCATTCTGTTCTTTGGACTGTGTCTCTCTATTAATCCTTAAAATGGCATGATTGTCATACAAGTGTGGTTTATTTGGGTAATTTAATACTACAGTGCATTATGTAATACTGTATATTCAGTTCCTCCCATTGCACTGGTATTCAAACATGAATCAGATCTCTTCGATGAAAGCAAAGTTTTCCACATTCTCTTGTTCCTTTTTTTTTTTTTCCACTGTGGTTTAGTTCTAACAACACAGCTTTTAAGTCAGCATCTTTAGTTACAGAGGGAAGGTATATTGACATGCAGATTGTTATTTAAACATATATCGTAATTTAAAAAAATTGTAGCAACTGGAACAAAACTGTTAAGTAACTACCTAAATAACATATGACATTGCTTGGTAACCTGATTGCTGCTGCACACATAAATCCAAATATTGATATTTGGTGATGGGTAAAATAAATTGATTTAGCACAACTGTATAAATCTTGACTCAGCTTCCATTATGCCCAGAGAAGCACTGTTAGCGTGTATGAAAATAGAATCAGTGTAGACAGAGAATAGCTCAGCAATTCTCTGCACTCAGCTGTTACTTTTAATATGGTCACTCAATCATAATCTAATGCAAGTGAAAAAACTTGAAGGTCCTTCACCCTAATTAATTTTACATTTGGGATCACTCTGAAAAGACCATTCACATCAGACTGCAGGTGCTCACAGTGTACAGGACTGAGACTGAGAAGTGAAATGTGCAGCCCCTTTTTTAGCTTTGCTCACAGCTTTTGGTTTTTTTGTTTTTACATGGTTGGTGAAGAGAGGTTTCTTCAGAACATTATTCAACATGCCTCAGTGCAGTGTACCTGCCATGGTTCGTTCTGTAGAGGAACAGTCTCTTAATTGAATATAATGGAGGAATGTGGCCTCTAAACTTAAGATCTAAATTGTATGCCTAAAACCAGGGAGTGTGAAAGTGGATGTTCAGTTAGGTATCTAGTATTATTTAAAAATACTAATAAAACATTTTAAATGAGACAGAAAAATAATTCCATGTGTATTTACACCAATGTGCAATTTTAGAGGTAACAATGAAAAAGTGCAGGCAGTATATATGATGAAGTGGGAATAAGGACAAGAAGGAATCTCACCTAGTTCTGAGTTGCTTTCATTTTCTTGCATTGTACATGAAGATGAGGTGTAATAGTTTCATTTTCCCTGGACAGGCAAGTCAGTGGCAGTGTATAACTAAAGCGAAAAGGGAACATGTTTTAGGGGAAAAATGGAGTACTCAATTTTGGCTTCTTGACGTAAATATCTTGTCTTTCTTGCAAGTTGGAAATTAACTTTGCTGTAAATTGAATGTTGATATTTGAGAGTGAGGTCCATTAGCTACCTGTTTTCTAAGTTGATTTATAAATGTTTTTTTCAATTACACACCATCCACCAGGAACTTTTGTCTCTTCTAATTTTCATATATTTATTTTTCATTAGGGACAGAATTTTACTGATTATTATGTTATCCACTTAGCACACTTCCATTTCCAATCTTGATTTTTAACATTTTTTAAAGCCTTTTTGGTCTTCTTTTAACACTGATACTGCTTAAGAAAAGTCCCTCATTGTTATGTATTATTAATAAGCATGTAACACACACAGCATGTTCCCTTTCTGGCACCATGCCTATTGAATATGTTTTGCAGGCAGCTGTTTCCTTAGATTGTCTGTTTTCTTTCTGCTCAGTGCAACTTTGAGATTATAATGCTAAGATATATGGTGCTTTTGCAGCTTACATTATATCTTCAGAAATAATTTTTAATAAACTTAGTCTACTTAGGTATGCTTACAAGTTTGTTCACGTGGCATTTGTTACCCAGTTCCAGCACATGTTGTTGAAGAATATGCCTGTGTGTCACTTGTGCTTTGGAACTCGGGACAGATTTTTGTATTTGCATTCATGCCAACCTTACTTATTTGCGTGCATACTTTTCCATCTTGAAAATTGAGACAACTGCATTGGATTGATTTTGTGGACAAGCACCTGGCATACGTGAGCCAATTACACAAGGGACTTCTTAAAATCCTGCTCCCCAAACATGGAAGGTTGAAACAAACAAATTGTCTGCTCATTCTCTGCAGGTCACAAATCACACAAAAGGGTAAAACAATTACAGGAACATAAACATGCTGAGCAAGGTGTTTTGCATGAGTAAATTGGCAGTGGTTGCCACAGAGGTACAACCATGTAGTACTGGAAGATCAGAATACCTAAGAAGTGCCTTAGGTACTTGTAACAAGAATTGGGAAGATATTTAGTAAAGAAAATGTACATAATGTTTTCTTCTGGGGCAGGGCACACTATTTATCCCAGAACGTCACGAAATAAAGCTGTTTATGGGGCTAGATGTAAGCGAAGATACTGGAAATAGAGAATTGACCAACAGTGGAGATTCCTAAAATTTGAGGTATTTCTATCTAATTACAGCTCCCAAGTCTTTGAATGCTGTTATGTCTCCTTTGACAAAGCTTTTAAAAAGTTTTCTTTTTTTTTCAAAATAGCTCAGCAGAACAGACATTCACCTACTCCGTTAAATAACTATGCATTCAGGCAAGTTGCAACCAAACTGCAACATCATTGAATGCCTTTCTTACAGTGAATGTACCCTTTTCACTGCTGATGTAATTGGCATTAGATTTAAGATAGCTGATATGAAATTCTAGTAGAAAATGAATTTCCCAATTTTATCAGAGTGTCTTTATGTGTGGTAAAAAATTATCTGGGCTGCTGCTCCAGAGGCAGTAAAACAACCCTGTGGAATCCGTGCTATGTAGAAGATTGAAATAGAAGTAGGTATTAGCCCAGAGGAGGAAGCTTTTTTGAAAAAAAAAAAAATTTACTAACTTAATAAAAATATTATCTAAATGCGGAGAGTGGGGTTTCCATCCAAACAAACATTTGGTGAAATAAAGGGGTAATTCATCTGAATAACATTTTGTTTAGAAGTTTTTGAATTAATTTAAATTAGTAAAGGGCATTTCAGCAGAGCTCTCAATGAAACAAAAAATACTATCATGATTACAATCAGGACATGAAAAATATTTTAATGCTTCTGTCCTGGTGCAGTGTGATTTCTAGTCGGAAGGACTTACCGAGAAACTCTACACTGTGTAAAGGTATGAAATCCAAGTCCCTACTAAGAGCTAAGAGAAACCTGGTATTTTATGCTCAAGTTATAGAATGTTATATAAAAATCAACAGCACTTCATAGACTGTTTTTGTCAGATGTAATTTTTTGTTACTGTGCATGAGCAAGCCAGGAGTTAAGAAGTATATTACATTTCTGGTTGCATACTCCTTCCTTTCAGCTAATTTCTTTTCCTTTTTTTTTGGTTTTGTTTCTGTTTTTGGGGTAGTTTATGTCTCAACACAATAACTGTGCTTAGAGTGGGTGTACTGTAGATAATGTGTGAAGTTTAAGATATTGTTTACCTTTTTGCTAAGAGCTGCGGCGTTTTTTAAGAAAATCAGTTGCATAGTTACTGCTTGAACAACATGACACATTATGCACGAATCACTCTGAAGATACATTTTAAGATATTATGATGAAAAATGTATTTATCTTCACTGCTTTTCCTTTTTAATCTTTTATGATTAACAGTATGTAGTACAGAGATCTACTGAATATATTTCTTCTTTCTAAGAAATGCCTCACATTTGTATTTATGCCATGTGGGGAAAATACTGGATGCTTTTTTGGTCTTCTATTCAGTTTCATTAGAACAGATGATCTTTTAATGCTCTAACCTTAAACCTATTTTCCTACATTCTTTACTCTCTACATACCAGTGCAATTAAGACAGTCTGATAAGCTGAAGAAGCATTTTCAGTGAAAGCTTATTCTATCATATATAAGAACTCATGTCAAAGAATCTGAATGACCTTATAACCTGAATTTCGTGGACAGAGCAAAAGATTCAATGGTCTCAGTCTCTGTATCTCTCATGGGTACAAGAATAGGTGTATTGTGTTCTACGTAAGCTAAGAAGTCCATGTTTTGTCAAAACGGTTTCGTCATAACTTTTTTTTCTACTTAAACACCCCAGCCTAAGTCATTGCTCTGTGTAAGAAAGCAAGATCAAGAACAACGAACCTAGCAATTGGTATGTGGAAAAAAGAAAAATATATACCAAGTGGCAAGTATTTCATGTGTCTAGACACAGACTGAATGCAGAGTTATTCACCAATACCAGTAAGCAGCTGTTTCCAACACAGCAATTTTCTGACTTCTGATTTCTTAACTTTAAGACATGCTTTTGTAGATCCTCAAAATCAGGATCTCATCTAGCAATCAGATATTGGAATTTGTGACATTAAGCATCAATTAAAGAAAAATTATCTAAAAAAAAATTAACCTGACTTTGGGTAATAGTTAACAAGTTCTATGTATCTAAGCACCTCTAAAGTGGAAGACTTAAAAAAACCTAAACCACGTTTCCAAAAGTAAGCTAGAATGTTAGACTTTCATTGCCCACAGCCTTCTATTTCAGCAATGGCCTGTAACTTTCAGAATTTTTGTAGTATCTGTGCTGTTTCAATAATGTACCTGAAAAAAGTTAAAAATACGGTTTCCTTCTTCACTGAAGTCTTTTAAACGTGCCATTTTCCTGTGCTATGTGCAGTGTAACAATAGGTGGAAGAAGTAAATATATGAACCAGAATGGGATGTTTCCATGTTCTGAAACAGTATTTTAAAACAGCTTAGTGGAAGAAATTCCCATGGGGTTCAGAAAAGCTAGTAAACTGTGTAGACTGGAGTACATATTTAATAAAATTAGGTTTCTTGGAACAGTTCTTGGTGTTATTCTTAAGCCATATGTTAATTAGACTCTAATTATGACCTGAAGATCCATATTTCTTGCAGCAGAGATACAGATTATCCTTGGCATCTTTGTCCCCCCTCAGCCTGCATCCTCTGGCAGTGATGCTTGGAGGAGGCATGCTGTACTTCTTCAGGTTCATACATTTGGACAGAGCAGGCCTAAAACTGACAATCCTTCCAGCAGCCACTGCACAGGAACATAGAATACCATAGCTTCTTTAACTATAGAATATAGCTTTTGTAGTCTTCTTTGTGGTTTTGATATCACCACAGTGTCTGGTTCCTCGGTGACTACATGAGCCTGGTCAGTATAGCTTCAGTAGAGCTACGCAGTACAGGATGCAGTGGGAACAAGCTGGAACCTCTGAGATGTCACTTCTTACCAGGATCTGCTTTGACCCTGGAATTAGATTTTTAGTAAAATTTCTAATGCAACCAGTAGCCTTTTTCCTGGAAAATGTGGAGTAGGAATTGGACACAACTGAAATCCACATGTCTACATTGTACTCAAGACACTTCATAATAACAGAATTCAGCTAAAAGGAAGGTTATTTACAGAAAACAAGATTTTTTTTTCATTAGATAAATAAGATTGTACTGGACTAATTATTTTTTTTTAAATAAGTGTTTTTATTATTCATAACATGTTAAACCTATGGCATTTCTTAACACAAACTTACTATGACAAATTAATGTACGGCCGTATTTCCAAGCATTTGCCTGTGTTCCAGTTTTTCAGAGTTCAAACGGGAATGTTGTAAGCATGTTTTTTCAGAGGTGATGAGAACTTACTACCTCTGCCAAGCTTATTTACAACTGCAAGTAGTCATGAAAACCTACTGTGTCTTACATCAGATACATAAAAACAAGATAAATGAATATGTCTGAGACTTTTGGCAACATCTGAGTGCCACAGATGTTACATCAAATCTTTTGAATATGTGAAATAAATAATGACAATGTATGGACCATCATGCAGAACTGTTATGTTAGTAAGTGGAAGTGTGTTCAGCATTTACATTCCTTTATCCACCTTTTTAACAGAATACTGTTGTGCTTTAATAAAACTTGCTCACTCATAGTCTTATCTTGTTTTTACTCAATCCTGCATTGAATTAATCATAATCCTATGTTTAAAGCGTCAGTCTGTTGCCATGGAAATTACTGATGTCACAGTTCAGTTAGAACTTCGTGACAGGATCAAATATAAAAAGAAAATGGGGCTAGAGAAGAAGAAAACTATTGTTCAATAGCAAAGCTTAGGTAATAAGCTAAAAGGAAAAAGTACACAGGGATATACAAAGAGTAAGACGATTTATTATTCAAGTCAGTTGGAGGAAAATCCTCCTTTAAAATTTTTTAGAGTCATATATAAAAAACATATACAAGTATACCATAAAAACAAGCATTCTCAGCTTCTACACCTTGAACTATTGCATATACCAAAACAGAAGTACAAAATAGCCACAACAGTGAACAGGAACTGAAGATAGGTAGATTTTCTTAATGAAACAAATAGGAAAATAAATAAGTTTTAATTTAGAGATGATACACATATTCTTTATCCATTACTGGAAAAACTAATTGAAGCATTATTTAAAGATTTATTCAAATTAATTTTGGCATGTTCACTAAGTGACATTTTTCTGAGATCAGGTTCTGCACCTTTTTAGTAATTTTTACTGTATCTGAGACTTCAGTTCCATGGGCTGGCTGAAAACTTCTTACTGGCTGTACAGCTACTACACTTTTATTCACAGAAAACCAGCAACAAAGATAAGAAACAGATTAATCATAATTTCTTTCATAATTATAGGACTAAGAAGACCTGTGAATAAGATAAAATTTAAAAAATATATTGTCTTCCTCAGTATTTCCCTATTGGGTAGCTTAGATTGCCACTTATATTTCTTTTTTGATATCCTACTCTTAAGTCTTTACCTTTTCTCACGGACATGTAGGTTCCAAATACCTATAGAACCCAGCAGAGGATCTAGGCATCCTAAAAGCTGGGTGTTGAAATGTTCTGTATCACGATACCCAGCTCACTTTTTGAGGAATTCAGCATTAAAGTTCACTTTTTATGCCTGAGGAAACTGACAAATACACTATTTCTAGAGAGTAACAAAGGCCACAGTGTTTACATTACAGATAAAGGCAGACCTCTTGAAATATGCAGGTGAAGCATACTGTAGATCCTTTCTATTCCATCTCCTTTCTAACAGAGGGACAAATATGCCCAGGTCTTGCCTAACCTTGAAGCCAGGAGATAGAGGGTGCAACTAGACCTGAATAGGTGGATGTTGTGGTTTAACCAGGCAGGCAGTTAAACACCACACAGCCATTTTCTCCCTTCCAGTGGGATGGCAGAGCAAATCAGAAAAATGGTAAAATTCACAGGGTAAGATAAAGACAGCTTAATAGGAAAGAAAAAGAAAGGAAAATAATAACAATAACAACAGTAACAGAATATACACAGCAAGTGGTACACAATGCAATTGCTTACCACCCGCTGACTAATACCCAGCCCATCCCCAAGCAGCGGCCACAGCCTCCTGGCCAATTGCCCCCAGTTTTTTTGTTTCAGCATGGTGTCATATGGTATGGAATATGCCTTTGACCAGTTTGGATCAGCTGTCCCAGCTGTGTCACCTCACAGCTTCTTGTGCACTCCCAGCTTCCTTGCTGACAGAGCAGCATGAGAAGATGAAAAGTCCTTGACTTAGTGAAAGCACTGCTCAGCAACAACTAAAACATCAGTGTGTTATCAAAATTATTCTCATCCTAAATCCAAAAGATAGCACTATACCTGCTACTAGGAAGAAAATTAAATCTGTCCCAGCCAAAACGTGGACAGTGGAGAAAGAGCGTTTACATGTGATCTAAGAAAAAAGAATCCTCTTGTCCTCTGTTCGGTCTTCTGGGTTAGATTATTGTACAAGATAAATTTATAAAGTACTTCTTTTTATTCATTTTGTGCAGTATTTGAAAATTTACACTGTATTAGCAACAGCTGCACATCTAAGACCCCAATCCAAAACACTTTGTAATTAATGGGGAGGTGACATTAACTTAAAAAAAATGTTAAAAGGAAAAGCTTGTTCTGTAAAACAAAAAATGTCCTGGTAAAGTTATAAAGTTGGGCACTGTGAGGTTGCTTATAGCTTACAAATTCCATCTTTGTAATAAGAAAGAGTTTATGCTATATAAGGTTATCTTATTAGTATCTAATTGGAAGACAGACATAAACTTATTTTAGTCAGCACTTCATTAAATTTACAAGCATATCCTCACACATTTGTGTGGGGGATGCAGAATAGAGATATTTAACTGCTTTGAGGCTGGCTTTGGCACAGAGCTATTCATCCAGATTTTTTTTTTTTTCTTTATGTATGGGAAGGGCAGCAGCATAAAATTATTGCATATTATAGTCAGATGCTGCCTACATTTCTACACCTGTCCACACCACAGAATGGTTTGCAATTGTAATAGATGTGGCCATTCAGACTAAGATGTGCTGTGCTGAATGCCTGCCTCAGGCTTTGGTTAAGTTTAAACTAGAATGGCCCAGTCATTTCTAAGATTGGCCTTGGAGGAAATGAATTGTCTTGAAAAATACACCAGCTGGCCTTATGTGTCCTCTCCATGCCTTGTTATACAGAGCTACACTTTTCCAGTGACATCCCTGGAATGCCGGGGGTGTGCCTTTTGCTAACTTTTCACCTTTCTGTCAAAAGTCATGCAGACTGGTGAAGTTGCAGTATTTGTATCTTGGAAGGCCTACAGTTCAGATGTGAGCCATTTGAACAGACAGCTATGTCCTGAATAAAAGTGGTGCCCTGTGGTAGTATAGAGGCACTGTCATTGCAAGAGTTAAATCCATGGAAATATCTGTTACATTTTTTTCTACCCTGTTTGAAATCACTTTTAAAACTACATTTTGTACATAGTGACTTGAACAAACAAAACAATCTACTGTCTTTATACATTGCTGCTTTTTTTCCCCTCAGTGGAGCAATGAACTGCTCTAAAGTAACAAGTAAATCATATAGCTATGCAAGATTCTCAAAAATAATATGAATAACATTGTGTGACCTACTAGCATCAGTTCAGGTCGTGTCATCACATGGAAAGTTTGCAATAGCTGAAAGATAAATGTGAAAAAATCTTTTGCTTTGAGATGGCATAGCTATCCATATGAGAGACATCAAGGATGGAGGGAAGAGACTTAGGAAACTCACTCAGACTCTTGATTTGTGTTGTCCAAACCCACCTCATAAAAGTTTTCAAGCAATAAGGTCAAAAATTAATTAATTATTTGGAATACTGGGCTTGTCAGTCATAAATTGCTTGTAAATTTCTCAGGGAATTTATAGGTCACCTTGTTATCTCCCTTAGTCTGCCTCTCGAAGAAAACCCTGTCTACAGGAATCCTAGGTAACAGGATTTCCACGGGCCCGCATGGAAAGACATAGATATCTTCTGCAACAACTCAAATACCCCTGGCAAGACTGTTATTACAAAGGAGTCAATACTTTTTCATCCTCTCGCAGGAAAATTCCAAAAGAAATTGCAAGACCTGCAATTTTCCCTTATAATAAGTGCTAAAAATATAGGAAAGGACTTTTTGTAAAATTAAACTTTCACCTCTGACCTACATATTTATTTTTCTCTTCCTAATGACAAATTACACAAGCAAAATGACATGCATTTGCTAATGCTTTTTTCCCTTAAATGGTTTCCTAGCATGCTCAGATTCAATTCCCCAGCTATGCCTTAACATTGCTGGATATATTTTTGTTACGTTATAATGCTACTGAATTATTTTATTTTATAAACTTAGGCATTTCCAAAGTTTTCCAAAGAAAATAACTCTTTTTACAGGACTTGGCAGATGAACAACAAAACAATTTTGGAAAAAGAGAAAAACAAACTAACTAACTAACTAACAAACTGTATTTTAACTCACGAAACAGAAAATATATACTCAGTTTTTATGTAAATGGGAATTTTTTACTATATAACACCATAAAATCATTAATTTGTGGTTTAAAATTAAAGCAGACAACTGAAATTGGATCATTGTTGGACAATTCATACAATGTAATATTTTTATTGATTTAGGTCTGTAACAACATAGTAGAAGACCTCCACTGTGTCTTTAGATGAAACAAACTTTAAAAGTATTGAATATGTTTCAAGATAAACACAGTAAAAATCCTGCTACACTGAACTCAATGACTGTATTCCTTTTAACTACATTAGGGCCAGGATTTCACTTTATTTTATCCTGAAAAAAATATTTCCTTAGTTTTTTGTGTATCATTTTAATCCAAATTCTGAATATTTCTTGCGCCACCTCTGTCTTTCTGCTAAATTAAATGTATTTTCTCATAAACCGTGTTACTAGAATGACACAATGCAATTCCAATCCCCTCCATTTGAAAGTAATTGCTTTAATCTGAGTAGACAAAAAGGTCTTATTTTAGAAAATTTCAGTTCCTTACTCTGAGAAAGCCATTCTCCTTAAAAGGTAAAGTAAATGAAAAGGGTTGACAGATATAGAAGTGGAAAGTGAAGATACTGAATCCAAGCAGATCTATGTTTATGGTGGTACATGGTACAGTTAGAAAGAGAAAACTGTTTAAACTATTTTCTTCATATCAATGATGACAAGTAAGGGAAATACTACGATAGGAACAGAAAATGCAATAATTTGACAATTTTTAGATTAGCCTGGAAAATTAGTGAAGAACATGTTCTTATGCATTGATAGTAGGTGTCATTTGACTGGATTTTTCCAACTGTACTGTCTGTGATTCATCGTCTGTAAGGAAGGCCCAGAAAAAAAAATAATGTCAAAGGAGTTACAAATTCCTTTCCTTAAGAGTTACATTTTCCAAAAGTAATTCATACTTTTTTTACTACTAAAGCCTAGTTGATAAGTTTCAGAAACATCTTGGTTGGACTGTACAACTTTTTCACATTTTAACTGTAAAATATCCTATCTGGTATCTTCTCTGATATCATATCATACCTGTTTAGCTGAATTAACTAAATCAAGTTCCTAGTTAGATCTGTATGCAAATTTTGATCCAATGAACTCAAGCTTTTTCAAAAGAGAACTGAGTCTTCTTACCAATATAATTCTTACTGCTATGCAATAAAATAATAGTAGTAATAATCTGACATTTTAAATGAAATTGATGAGGTGATAAAGTGTTTAATTAGGTACGAATTGGATATAGGTCAAGACATGATAGCAACTCTAAAAGATAATGAAAATAATTTGTAAGTGAAATAATTCCTTCAAAAAGTGTGATAATAACAGACACATATTTCTTAAGTAGAACCATAATTCAAAAAGCACTCAGAGAGCAGAAATAGCTAAACCACTACCTGACATTTTCACGTGTTATTAGAGAACAGTAAGTTTTCAGTAGTGGCTGGAGTAAAATCCAGAGCAAATCATAATGGCTATATATGCATTTTTTATGTGTTACAAACAGAAAATTTCATCCAATTATATTAAACTTCATTCTGTAAGCTTTTATTTGCAATGCTATTGATAAGCTGCAATAAATAAAAGATTTGATGAAATGGAGATATGAGGAAGAGTAAAACACTAACATCTAATGGAAGCCAAACTGGAAATAATACGATGATCTTGTCACCTTTCAGTAAGGATTGGGAGTATGATTCTTTATTCTACGTGCTGGTGATTCCTGCAGCATCTTCACTGCTATGTATGTTTTTGCCATTTTATTTAGTTTTAGACAGTCCCTGCAAGGAGCAGGGTCCCTTCCAGCTTGAGATATTCTATGACTATGTTATTACTGGCAACAGTAAATCCCTGTACAGCTGAGCTTGTTCTCAAGTAGAGAGATACATGGTTTGTATAACTACAGATAAGCACATCAGTTTCTTGGTGATATTGATTCTTTGATTGGACTCATAAGACATCAGTCTGATCAGCACTATCCCCAAGTACCTAGCAAATATCGATTAATTCTTATACATAATGATTTTTGAGGCAGAGAAGGTTTGTTAAGGGGATAAGCAATAGGATCAAGACAGATTACAGAACACACAAAGGTAGGGCTAAAGGAGCTTCAAGGAATAGACCTATTTATGCCATTAAAACAACAACAACAACAACAACACATCCTGAGACATCCTTATCTAAGGTGCCTTTAAAAATTTCCAGCAATGGAGACCTCATAGCCCCTACAAGCAATCTGGTCCAGAAAAGTGATCTGGTCCAGTGCTTCTTAACCCTTTCTGTGAGTTTTCCTCAATGTCCAGTTCTAATTTTCCTTGCTGTCATTGGAGCCTACTACTTCTTATCTTATCCCTCTTTAATATGTAATAATTATAATTACTTTGTTCTATGGAGCAACATTTTATGAATATGAAAATTCTTATCTGTGTTATTCCGTGGTCTTTTGTCTTTCTTAGGTTAGTTAATTGCTTTTTCCCCAGTATTTCTTGTAGGTCCTCATTTGATGAGCTCCTTCTCGTGGCACTATTCTGGATTCTCTGCCACTGGTTGGATTGTGCTTCACGTTTTTCGTGAAGGTAGTGTACAAACCTGAAAACACCTGAAGGCTTAATAATACAGGGTATCTTGTGTGCTCTTCTCCTGTTTATATGTCCCAATATGCTTTTTTCCAACAGCGTGGGCTTTTTAACTCATGATCAACTGATAATCTGCTACAAGTTACAGGTCACATGGAGGCAGCTGCTGCTCATCATACAGTTGTGCAATTGAACATTCTTGTCTGAATATAGTATCTTAGATGTGCTGTTGAATATCATCCATTTACTTGCATATCCTTTCTCCAATTTTCCCAACATAATTTTGAATCTTAAATCTGTCTTCCACTTTACAGACAGTCTCTTCCAGCTCCAAATTGTCTACAAATTAAATAAACAGATTATTACTGTTTCATAGTTTTAATGGAAATATTTAACAGAAGAAACTAGCCACAGGCTACTGCAAAATTCAACTCGGTCTTACTTTTGTTTAGTGATGAAAAACTGTTGACTCACCGAGAGGTGTTGTCATACTGCTGCTTTTTGAATCCCCATTTTAGCAATTTCATCTTGATCACACTTTCTTAGCCTAGTATGCATCTGTCATTGAGACAGAAGACTCATACAGTAGTCAAGACATATACCATCTATTTATTCTTCCCTGCCCCACGACCTGTTCCCCTGCAGCAGAGTAAGGTAGCTTAGTATGTTCATTATGAACTGCTGTTTGTTCTCACCTGTTTACTCACTAGCTTTCAAGTGTTTGCAAATAGTTTGTTTATTTATATCAAAGTTTTCTAAGAAATAAGATGGATCCATATTTTTTCAGTTTCCTTCCCATTTCTGAAAAAACAATATATTTCTTTTTTTCCAGAACATTGCCACGTTTCTCAAGAACAGTTGCTGCAATATCTGAGATAGCTTCATATGGTTGTTTAAGCAGAATCTCACAAGTCCTTATTTTGGATTTGTAAGAATCCAAAGTTGAAATCCTTTGACCTCTGCCAATTTGAAAGTATCCAGCTCACTGAAGTATTCTTATGCTATCCTGTACAGGTATTGTCTTGGCCACATGCTTGCATGAACTTTTTTAGGAATGCTAATACAAAAATATTTAACCTTTGCATTTTTTCTGCATTGTCTATCATCGGTTCATCCTTTCTGTCTTGTAGCAGAGCAGCAATTGCCTTCTCAGTCTTGTAGTGCTGATGTGCTTGTGTGCTGCTTGTTTCTGTTGAAGCATCTAGTTCATTTTCTACCTCAGACCTTCATCTCTGCTTATGTAACAGAACTTAGTTTCCACTTTCTGTATGTTTCGGTTATGCTTGTTGCCAGTGAAACCCATCGTTAAGCAAATTGCTCCCTCCTACATTCCCCATCTCCTGCTTTGTGTCCTTAGTATCACTTCTTTGACAGACCTACTTCTTTGACTTGCCTTCCTGATTTCTTAGTTTTTTCAGTCTGCTGATTTCATTTTACACTGCTCCATCTGTTTTTTTAAAGTGATGAGCTCTCATGTCACGGTCACTCTGAACCACTTTTGTACTCTCAACATTCTCAAACTCAAACCCAACTTTAAAGACTCATTCACTATTTGCATATCTTGTTGTCTACATCAAAACATTATTACTAACCCATTCCAAGGACCTGCTGAGCAGACTGCATACTCTCCTGTACCTCCCCTAAAGTCACACCAAATTTCTGCAGAATTTAATTGAAGTTATCTCTGTTAACCACAGAACATATTTCTCCTGTGAAAACCCAAATAAAGATAATTGCATTCCTTGATCTAACATGTACCACCCCCACCCCCCACTCCCCCAGAGGTTTTTTTTGAGAATCAGAAGCAGAAATATTCTTCCCATGTTTGGAACTATTTTTGCTTGTTCCATACTACCAACCCTTCAAGCTGGATGGTGAGGGAACATAAGCAGGAGCTTTTGTCACCCCTACAAGGAGTAGGGGTTGATTGGTCTTGCTTCCTTCCTGCCATATTTTGGATACAAAAAGGAGAGTCCAGTGCAAAGTTAACCAAACATTAGCCTCAGATCTCAGTGCATATCATAGCCTTAATAACAGCAGCATGAAACAGAATATTTGGTACATTGTACATTTGTAGGTTTTATCCACATGCTTTAATAATGGCATAGGAAACTAGACCAGTTGGTTTTGCTAACATCTGGAATGTGCCTTACTTTGTAATTTACACAATGAAAATAATGAGGTGATAGACCCTATGATTATTTTCTTAAATATACATGATATTTTATTCAGTAGGGCATGACTTTAACCTGGGGTCTGAAAGACTAATCAGTGAGTAAAACTCTCTAATTAAAATGTACTCGTATTTATAATGTACTCTTCATGTTCCCTAAATCTTTAGCTGATGATTGAAATGTTGTTTTGATAATAACACATGATATTTTATCTAGTTTTATTTTGCTCTAGAAACATCTGTGAAACAGAAGGGATGAGACTTTCTCTTGAAAATTGTGGGAACACATAAAATATACAGTACACTTCCTGTTATAGAAGGCTATTTATTAGTCTAAATACTTGTGCAATATTTGGCAAATGATCAAAACTAGTTTCTCCTGATGTGTTTACAATGTTCTAAATTAAAAGCAAAGCCCATTTTCAAGTGACATTTGTCATGCAAACTGAAACGTTTCTCTCATGCTGCATCTGGTTATACTTTCTGCATGACAGGATAAGCTCCAAATGTTGACTACAAAGTTTGCAACAAAGTTCTTGCGAGAATTAGACTTGCCATCTAGCAATTCTTCTTGTAAGAAGAACCAAAAGAGTCTTTCCCCCAGTGGAGGATTTTTTTTTTCTATGACTGTATGTTTATTTAACTTTCTGCCTGATGCTGTACTTAATCAGCTACACTGAGAGAAATTATTTTGATTTCATTGCATATTCTGCTGCTCTTTACCCCATTTTAGTGTTCTTTCCCATAACCTTTGAGTGGTAAAATGGTCACAGACACGAACAGAAGAGCTCCCATTTCTCTAGTGAATGCTTTAGAAATGTACTAAGGCATAAATTTAGCAGAAGTTTTAAACAGACACTGTCTTCTGCATCACACTGTGAAAAAATAGCTTGGAGTGCTACAGAAATGCACTTTCAATGTTACAAGAACTACTCAGCACCACATGCAAAACATTTTCTTTTCAACTCATGTTCAAAACCTGTTATACAAACCAGTTTATTAATTATCATTGTTGTTTCCTAAGGGTGTTTGACAAGTTTTGAGAGAAAACTGGGTCAGTTCATAATAGCAGCTTCAGAGTGTACTTCACCATTACATATGCATTCAAAACACATGCAACACTTAACATGTTGCACAGGAAAAAATTTGCTTGGGTCATGTTTCATGTTATAAATAGGCAAACAGGCAAACACATACACTGTATCATTTCCAAGAAAAACACTTCATATTCCAGTAACCTCTCCCTGTTTTCGTATCTCAGATTAAGTAATCTTTTTACTGAGTTGCAGACTGCCCTTGGACTTTTAGTCATCCTTGAATTTAAATAAAAAATATTGGCATCTGTAGTTTTATTTCCTTTTTTTTTTTTCCTCTTTACCTAAGTGCTTTAATAACCATGAATGGTCCTGATTGAAATTCAAATGAGAGAATCTGCTGAAGTTCAGGAAAACCACCATTTGCCATATGCAGGCAACTGCCCTGTGGATATTTTAGGACTGTAGCTTCAGCTGAATCAGGGATACTTGGAAAGAGAATTTAAAAAGTGTGTGTATGCAGCCTTGGAAAAAAAAAAAAGTCTCGTGTCCCAACCCTGGAGTTACCTCTCTAAGGAGCACATTTTGCTTCCTGTTCCAGAGCCTTCAAGTGACAACAAAAAGATTTTTTTCCTATGAAGTATCTGCAACATAATTAGCTACAGTTTTTGGAGCCGAAAGATTCTGAGATGGTGCAGGAACTATTTAACAAAGCCGAGTCAGACAATCCAAGCAAATAATACTGAAAGCTGGTTATTACACCATGTTCTGTAAAGAAAGACTTGCATAATAAATAACCAAATATGGCCCAAACAATCAAACCACACTTACATGAGAAAGAATACACTGTTGTTGGTTTGCTTCTTAACATTCTCCCCATTGCCAGCACCCCTATTACGTTGTACAAAAAGATTCTACCACAACAAAATGAAATCCTTGTGGAAGGCTGGATCCCATTTCCTTCATCTGATGTAAATATCAAGTAAATACAATGTTGCCAGAAAATTTATGCCAAATTAGAGCCACACTAAGGTAGTAGAATTGAGATGAACTCATTACACAGGAGTCAGGAAAAAAAATTAGATGGAAAGCATTCTGTGTATATGAGAACATACTGTAATATTCAAATTGATATTGAGAGATATAGTCTGGAGGGCAGGAGTAAAGAAGGAGGTCAAGTTTCTTTGGGCTCAGCTCTAAATACTTTCATTTTTACGGTATAGTTAGTATTATTCATTAATGCTTAGATACCTATAAATGCTTTTTGAGGATAAACCGATAAACACAATAAAGATGCAGGTAACTGAAGAACTAAATGTTTCAAACTGTGCAAGGACACTGAAGAGAAATGGCCTTGGCTAATTTGAGATTTTGAGTCAAGAGTTGCTCATGGGACTGAAATAATGACCCTGTGATTTCCTTATTTTAGGAGACAGCTTCAACAGCTTATGGAAAATTTGAGCATCTGGAATCTGAACTGACTGCAATGGATGGGAAAACAAAACGGCTTCAACTAGATCACTACTGGTGCGGAGGGAAGCTCTCTAAGATCTGCCCATGGGAATCAACAGGAGGGAAAAAAACATCTTAGTCAGTGATTGGGGAACACGCAGTAATCACTTGAGCAGCAGCAGTGTATTTTAGGCCATTATTAGCCTGATAACACTCAAACATTCTTTTAGGAAAAAATGTCCACTTCTGGCCACACTATAAACATACAGTGCAGAGAGAGTGGACTCTGGCATGGAGTTTCTGAAGTCTCCAATCTCTTGAGGCCACACATGAACAGAAAGAGTGTCTTCCTTAAGGAGCATTACTGTATGAGTTTTATGTGAGCGGGATTATCAGAAGAAAAATAAACATTGACAAACACTGCAGACTGACATGAGTGAAAGCATCAGATTAGCAAGTGTCACATGGACAGGCTTCGACAGCTAGTGATAAAATGGCTCCAGGAGAGTCTCAGGATTTTCAGAAAGAAAAATTCACTGTATCACATCCTACTTATAGTCTTCTGGGAGCCAGACGACTTCTTGTACAGTCTGACATGCTACTTATCTGTTCATCACATCAAGAATGATCATAATACATAAAAGTGAGGAGTTTGTAGCTCTTTCTTTTAAGGCAGAGAGGTCAATTTCCTCCTCAACCACGATCTTGCACTTGTTAAGAAGACAAGAGATTTGTGACAAAACATAGTGGTTTATAAAGAATTCAGTCTGCAGATGAGTTTTTGTTCCCTCTGCATGTAATCTACAGGCCACATTTTTGGTTTTTTTCCATGCTTGAAGCGACTACTGTGTAGAAATGACATAAACCACATACCGAGGTCCAAGCAGAGATGCAGAAAGTTCCATAATTGATTCTGAGATACAATGCATTCTTTTTAAGTTCCATATGTCTCTCGCCATATTGCTAGGATTTACAGTGAAATTTGTTGTTGGTCTAGAAACTGATGTAGATTAATGCATAAACCAAAAGACTGTACTTCCATTCCATACCTGTTAACACTGGCACTGAGTTTTTCTACAGACATTTAGGAGAAATCTCTGGACCGATAGCCTTTGTCCTTATGGGAGACTTCAACTTCCCAGAAATCAAGTGGGAATGCCATGCTGCTGTGACAAGCAAGTCTGGGAAATTCCTGGAATTGATTGTAAATAATTTCTTTTCACAAGTACTCAGTGAGCCAACTAGGAAAGGTACCCTCCTAGGCTTGTCATTTGTGAGTAGGGAAGGACTCGTGGGACATGAGTTTTTGCCACAGTGATCATGAAATGGTTGAGTTAAAAATTTTCAGTGTAATGAGGAAAAATTTCATCAAAGTTGCTGCTCTATATTTCAAGAGAGCAAACTTTAAGCTACGCAGGGAGCTACATCGCAGTGTCCTCTGAGAACCTGTGTTTGAGGGCTTAGGGTTCCATGAGTGCTGGTCAGTCTTGAAGAACCACCATTTAAAAGAACAGGAGCAGGTCATCCCACTGTGTTACAAGTTAAGAAAGCAGGGAAGAACACCAGCTTCAGTGAACGGAAAACTCTTCTTGGAACTCAGGAGGAAAAAGAGATTGGATTATGTCTAGAAGCAAGGTCAGGCTTCACAGGAAGATTACAGAGCTGTTGCTCAGATATACAGAGAGACGACATCAAATGCCAAAGCTTGACTAGAGTTGAAACTGGCCAGTGTTGTGCCAGACAACGAGAAAGGATTTTTAAAGTATGTTACTAGCAATAGGACATCCAGGGAAAATATAGCACCCATACTTGTTAAAGATGGTCCCCTACAAAATAGGGATGCAGAAGAAGCACAGCCATTCAACCATTTTTTTGCCTCTGTCTTTAATACAAATGATAGACCTTGGTCTGTCCAGTCCTCTGAGTTGGAGGACCACATCTGCTGGAACAGTGACATTACATTTGTGGACACAGAAAATGTAAGTGGCCAGATGTATCAGTTGAAGGTTCATAAGTCCATAAGACCTTGTGGAATTCATTCCGGAGTACTAAAATATCTAGTGGCTGTGATGACAGGACCCCTCTCAATCATCTACCAGTCTGCTCTTGGGAGTCTGAGGAGGTCTCCGCTGACTGGAAGCTGGCTAACATTATTCCAGTTTACAAGAAGGGCATGAAGGAAGATCCAGGAAACGACAAACTTCGTAGTCTGACCTCAGCACCTGGCTAAATGAGGAGAAGATCCTCCTGGGTGCTCTTGAAAGGCATTTGAAGGACAATGCCGTCATCAGGAACCTCTGTGTTACCTTATACGATAAGGTCCTCTGCCTTGTGGGTGAAGAGAAGGTGGTGGATGTGTTTTTTCTGAATGTTAGTAAGGCTTTTCATACTATCCCTCACAGCATCCTTCTGGACAAGTCCATCTGTGAGATGAACAGGGGCGCAGTGCACTGGGTGAAGAACTTTCGGTTGACATCAGGAAAAATTTCTTTTGCAAGAGGGTGGTTAGACACTGGAACAGGCTCCCTAGAAAAGTGGTCTATGTCCCACACCTCTCAGTGCCTTGAACAGAGGCATTTAGAAAATGCCTCTCAACCGACAGAAAATGTCCTTCATAACAGGTTTAACTCTTGGTTTAACTAGATTGTAGCAATAGGTTCCTTACAACTGAACTGTTCTACCCTAAATAAATGTTTGTGAAAGCTGCTGAACTGCATGAAAACAGAAAGCTGAAACCTTCTGGAAGTTTGCACCTTTGGAAATTTTTGCTCTGTTTCCTACTGGCAATGCTTCCTCTTCCAGGACTTCGTTGAGTATTACTTCACAGACTTGTGATAGTTGTGCTGATAGGTTGTGGCCATTCAGGTCTTGAAGACCTCCAGACTCAGGAATCCCACAACCTCCCTGGGCAACCCATTCCAGTGCTTCATGATACTCACAGGGATTTGGGGTTTTCTTCCTTAACTCAAGCCTAAACTCTGCTCTCAGGAGATGCCACTGCCTCTTACCCTCCCAACAAACAGTGCTGGGAAGAGCCTGTCCCCATCCCCTTGATGCCCTTGATCCCCTTGATCCCCTTCCTACAGGCACCGGGGTGTGCTGTAAGGTGCCCCAACACCTTCTCTGCTCCATGCTGAACCAGGCCCACAGACCCTCTTTGCCTCCCCTGAGCTCCTCTGGTTTGTCAACATGTCTCCAAAACCCCAAAGAGGACATAGTGCCTGCATGAGACCTGCTGCGTGCTGAGCAGAGGAGATCACCCTTGTGCCCTCTGGCTAGAGGACTTTAAAAACAGGAGAAAATCCATCAGACTGAGCCAAGTGTTGCATGTGACCCCCATGGGAAGAAGCAGTGGAGACCAGAGGGCTGGCCAACACTGTTGGGCTGTGGGGAGAGCCGGTGTGTCTTTGTCCTGCAGCCTCCCAGGGAGGCACGAGGTGCTACTGAGTGAATGCTCTTGTCATATGAGCCTGGAGATGCCTGTTCCAGACAGACTGACCTGGCAGGGCCCTGGAAAGACACAGCCGAGGCCTCAGCATGAAACACCGATGCTGAGCATAAGACAAAAGATGGGGGGACGGAGTAGGCAGTGGCTCTGCGGCAACCACAGACATGTGCTGTGCCCCACTGCTCGTCACCCCAGGCCTGTCCGTCTCCTCACCGCAGCCTCTGCCTCCACATCCCGGGGCTCTGCTCTCCTACCAGCACTGACGGTGCAGCCTCGTTACGGCAGCATCCAATTCCCTCCTCCTGTGCAGAGTCACAACTTGGTGCTGCTCTCTGCATCACCTCAGGGTGATACCCTGCCAAGGCAGGAGCTCCACCAAGTTCAACAATGGCAAGCTCAAAGTCCTGGCCCAGGGAGGGACCACCCAAGGCACCAGCACATGCAGCGAGCTTCCAGCTGGAAAGCAGCCAGGGAAAGGTGACCATGCTGCTGCTCTCAAGCACAGTCTTTCTTCCCACTCTTCCAGATCCAGCCTTGACGCTGGCATTTCTCCTTCTCCACTTGGAAAGGATCCATCTTTGGCACATGCTCATCAAAGGGATCCCAAGCAGCTGAGGACTGTGGGTTTGTCTAGGCTGGAGAAAAGGAGGCTGAGAGGCAACCTCACTGCTCTCTACAGCTTCCTGGGGAGGGAACATGGAGAGACCGGTACTGACCTCCTCTTCCTGGGATACAGTGACAGGACATGTGGCAAATGGTTCAAAGCTGTGTCAGGGGAGGTTCAGACTAGGTATTAGGAACCATTTCATTACCAAGAGCATGGTCAAACACTGTCTCCTGAGGGACATGGTCGATGCCTCATGCTTCTCAGTGCCTTAAAAAGTGGCGTTTGGACAGTGCCCTTAGTCGTGTGCTTTAACTGTAGTCAGCCTGGAACTGGTCAGGCAGTTGGACTAGATGATTTGTGTAGGGTCCTGACAGCTCAACTATTCTCCCCTCCCCTCCCCTCCCCTCCCCTCCCCTCCCCTCCCCTCCCCTCCCCTCCCCTCCCCTCCCCTCCCCTCCCCTCCCCTCCCCTCCTCTCCCCTCCCCTCCCTTCCCCTCCCCTCTCTCCATCTCTTTTTCTATTGTAATATCCCATTGGCAATGGATGTAAATGTGTAGGCACTAACCCAGAAGTGAAAGCAGAAGCAAGCAGGAGCAAGGCACAGCTCTCCTTGGGCTCTTGCTGAGTGACTCCGCATGGGAGCTCTGCTGGGCCCTCCAAGTGTTGGACTGCAAAGCAAACTGTTTCCATGCCTTGGTCTGGTCTAGAGACAGCCCAGCTTGTCTCACTCTCAGAGTTGGGTGTGTACCAAAGGAGCTCTACCAACAGTGTCTCAGAGCCCTGGTGGACACTGAGCTGTGCAGGACCATGTCCTGCAGCATGGTACAAATGCTTAACAACTCAAAGGGGAGCAAAGAGGTCTCTTTTCAAGACCAGGCTGGAGAAAGCAAGCCCTGAGCCACAGGTTCTGCCCTCCTTGCTGATGCTGCTTTGAGCAAGAGGATGCACAAGAAACCTCCTGGCATCCTTTCCAACCTGCCTTTTCCTACAAGCCCATCAATTTCCATCTCTCATTCCACGTTGCTTCCTGCCCTGTCCAGATGGACCCGGTCACTTCTCCTGCCATTGGATCTTCCCAGAGACATCCCAGGATGAGCCTCGCGTGTTTCCTCAAGCCTCTGAACACCATGCCCCCAGAATGTTTGGGCATACCTCACCGCCCTTGCCCTGCATCCTGCAGGAACTCCTCCAGCACTGGAGGCAGTGACCCTCTTCACCCTGCTAGGCCCTCACACAGAGTTTCTGGTGCACAAAAGGATATGAGGGATCTGTTTATCCATGATCTGAACGTCAGCCAGCACTGTGCCCTTGTGGCAAAGCTGGTGGGTGAGTGGTGTGCTGGGCTGCAGCAGGATTCCTGCCATCAAAGCTTGCAAGTACCTAGAGCTGATCTGGTGAGGGCTGACAATGACAACCAGAAAGGCATCCCTAAATCCTGAAGTGACAAAGAGAAGACTAGGGAAAATGTGGGCACATTGCTCAATGAGGCAGGAGACCTGGTGAGGACTTTGGGTTTTCCTAGGCTGGATAAAAGGAGCCTGAGGGGCGACCTCACTGCTTTCTACAGCTTCCTGGGGACTGGACATGGAGAGGCCAGTACTGACCTCCTCTCCCTCACACACAGCAGCAGGACATGTGGCAATGATTCAAAGCTGTGTCAGGGGAGGTTCAGACTTGACATTAGGAATTATTTCTTTAGCGAGAGTGTTATCAGACACGGGAGCAGGCTTCCTAGACAGGTTGTCGATGCCCCATGCCTTGTAGTGCCTTAAAAAGAGGCATTTGGACAATACCCTTCATAACAGGCTGTACCTTTTGGTTGCCCTGGAGTTGTCAGGCAGTTTGACTAGATGATTGCTGTACGTCCCTTTCAACTGGAACTGTTCCATTTGACTATCTTTCGATACCACAAAATCAGCAGTTTGCCTTTCTCCAATTTTTGTATTTTTCACTGCCATAAACATCTGATGGAGGCACAGCTTAACTCATACTTTTGATTCACATATCAGCCCCTGAGAATTTATTATTTCACTTTTGCTCTCCTCCAAACTCCCTCTAGTATTTCTAAATCCTTAAAGGGAACACAGCGTAGAGAAAGGCACTCTGTGTTCTGCTACAATGGCTCTCATTGCATTTTATCACCTTTTCAGCTATTTCATAGGATACAGGATTTTGCTCTGGTATTTTCTGATTGTTATATAGACGATTAACACCCTGGCTTTCAGAGTTGCATAGCAAAAATCTCGTGGAAATCAATGCAATATGTCCTCAGTATACGCACAACTTAAGAGAATTTTTAGAGGTCCATATTATTCGAAAGAAACATATTCAGTATCATGCTTCAGAAATTGATGCTGACTCCAACACACACAGATAGCAGGGTAGAATGTTCTTTTTACATATGTAAGCTATTAACTTAAATGGCCAATCAGGCATTTGCACATCTAAGAGTCTGAATAGCAGGAGAAAGTGTAACAACTGCCTGACATTTTAAGTTGTGTGGCCATTTGTAGGGGGAACGAGAGACAGTGCAGGAAAAATTGACCACGTTATCTAAATGTTGGTAATATTAGGTGGCCATTTAGCTTCCCCAGAACCTTTGGACAGAGATGCAGACTTTCTCAGATCAGATCTCTCTTGGATGCAGTACAAACAGGAAGGATGCTTGCATGCAGGAGATTAAAAACCACATGACAGTTGCAGGCCCTGTACTTAGCCCTCCCAAGCATTTCTGTTTGTAATCCTGTGGAGCTCTGTAGTGTTTAAGGATGAGGAATCACCATCACTCTAGTCATGGCCCTTGGAATTGGCATACAGGTAATAGCTAGTCAAATCATAAAAAACACAAATGCGTTCCTGCTATTTTTCTGAGTACCAAACCCAAATGTCTTCTGGTGCTTTCTCTTTCAAACAAATAAACACTATACCTCTACTCTGAGCTTTTGCTCATAATGCACCACATCCTTTTAGACCTGTTATTGAATAACTAATAGTTTAACATCTCACTGCCTTCTTTTTCATACATGAGCAAATTCCCTATAACTCCCGTGATAAAAATATAGGGACTCATATACCACCGTTGTGTCACAAGGTTTGAGTTAGCCTTAGAGATGGGAAAATTAGTAGGAATCCTTGCCATGAGTGAACTTTAGAGATTATGTCTTGGTAGTTACTCATCGTAAGTCCCTTATTGCACACATAAAAAGTCTGCTTCACAAAGGAAAATAGGATCTAATAGTGAGTTAAAAGCCTTAGGATTTGATCTTGTATTTTTAACTTTTAATTTGGCACTGTAATGGAACAATATGTACTACTCATTATTGCACAATTAATACTAAAAATAGTTTTGTTGTATTCTTGTAGTTACCAAGCTCATATTGTGTAATAAGTGGTAAAAATACTATAAAACCAATATGGTGTTAATAAAGGACATTAATCGGATTCTCTGTACATTTTCTGCTAAATTTGTTGTACACTGCCCATTTTCAGGAGCATATTTATGTACCAGCAAGTAGAAAAGATTTTTAGAAGTTGGCATGAAGAAAACATCAAAAATAATATGAGATTAACCAGGAATTGCCAGTTACCTGTCTCCTCATGAACAAGGAGATATTTGGCTGTACAGAACATTAATAAGATGTAAATATATCCCATGCAATATGTTTTACTGAAGGCAGGAAATTGAGAGGATTCAGAAAATTGTAATGTATGGGTTCATTATATGTATGGGCATATCCACATTCAGTTTTTGTACACACCAAAATACAGGTGTTGACAGAACACGAGGATATATCACTGTGTTTATATGTAACTGTTAGGCATATTTAACAAAGGACCTAACACACTTCACAGTATTGATTGGACACCAGCTGATGTCACTAGTAAGAAAACTTACACTGCTAATCAACTGTGGTTTGCAATGGACTTTTCTTATAACTTTCCCTGAAGCCCTTCATACTAACAATTATCACAGGCAAGGTTCAGGACTAACCAAATCTACCATGGTACCTCCTGTGTTCCCATGAAAAATGACAATTTGTATTGGTAAGTCTCTGGAGTTCCCAGTTTATGTGGTCTTCCTTAATATTCTCATTTGGAGGCACACTCTACAGTAATTTTTCAGTTACTGTCTAGTAATCCATGTTTCTTCATATGAGAAAGATTCCGCTTCCTGCATGTTTTATGTTGTCAGTTAATTGCTAAGCCTACAAGAGTTTTTATAACTTACAGGATGTGATACCAGTTTATATCGCCTTAGGTAAAGCTCATTTTTTTGTTCAAACCAACATTCTGAACTCCAATGGAGAAAATAGTAGACCAGCCAAGGATATTTTTTCCGTGGAGGCTGCTCCTGCTCTCTGCAGCATGGGAAAGGCAGGCTGGAAGAGCACAGTTTTCTGACCCCTCAGCTCCTCTGCTCATACACATTTGCAGCTCTGCACCAGCTGGAAGCTGGAGCAGGGGAGCAGAGTCCCACTGCCTTCTCTCCCTGTCACCAGCCAGTGTGACTCTCCATCTTTCCTGGTACCACGTCCTGAAGGAAAACAAGCTAAAAAATTGTGAGGAGTGTGAGGGTCTTGGTTTAAGGGAACCATCTACTGCAGTTGAAGGCAGTTCAGAGTGTCTTCTGGCAAGTTTGCAATTGTAGCAAAGAACGAGGCTTTGTATATACCACCCACACTCTGCATTGTGTAACTTTATAATGTCTGTGAAAGATACTCCAAGTATTACGTGCAGAAATAGTAGCTTCAGCACAGGAGGATTTGTCATCAACTGCAGCTAACACCTCTGGGTTGGACTAGGACAATGAATGTAATACAAAATCATGTTGTAATTAGACCTGGTTTTGAACAAAAGACAAATTATTTATTTCTTTCTTCAAATGAAGCATAACACTAAGGTATAAAGGGAGTATAAATAACATCTGATTGTGCTCCTAAGCTCCATGCTATAACTTTCTTGCAATGACATCCTTCAACAAATTAACTACATCATTACTGTTAAGTATTAATTGCACAAAACAGATACACAAAATATATAATGAGCTAGAAAGAGGACAACATTCTTCCATTATGACAAACAACTGCAACAAGAAATGGGAAAAAAAAAATAGATCTAGGCTTACACAGATGGCAACACTGAGAGTTTTAAGTCCTCTCCTTGAACACATTACATGTGATAAATAATATGCAAAATATTTAAAGAATTTTATTGTTGCTTACAGAAGATACTTAGCAAGCTAAAAGACAGTAGCAATCACTGCCTCATGTTTCATATCCCCATCATTCAATGCAAATTTTTACATTTCATGCAATAATCCTGAGCTTATTTTCAGTAACATTGAAATGTCATCTATATTAATTACCAAATACATACAGAGCCCAGCTATGGGGTCTATTGTATTATTAAGGCATGAAAAAAGAATAACAGTTTATTAACTCTGAATACCACAAATACAGGACAGCAGTTAGAAGGCTCAAAAAAGCTCAGAAAGTACCAGTGATTTCTGTGCCAAGGTCCTCCCAGAATGTGACTGTGAATCATCAGCTCCTGAAAAGGTACAGAATCAAATCCTGGCCTTACTGACATCAGGGAGTTTTGCCATTGCCTTGACTGCTGGACCAAGCTTCAGAGCTATCAGGAGTGACTCAAACTCCTCTTCATATCCCCAAAAAATTGAAAAATTTCCTCTCACTCAAGTCAAGTATGAATTTAAAAAACAATACCTACTGTTTTCTTAATTAGTATTCTAAGTCTATGGAAAGGTTGCATTCATTATACAGTATGGCAATTAATAAAAAGCCTTTTCAGCAAAAGCTTACTTTTCAGTTTGAGTTATTAGTACATTAAAAGAAGGGGGAAGTTTCAAGAAAAGAACCTCTGCCACATCTATGCTCTAGTTATAAATTATTTTTAATTTTAAAATGAAAGACTTTGGTGAGTCAAACCAAGGACATGTGATGCAAGTCTAGTCTCCATGGTTCAATGGCTTTTCTCAAAGACAAAGATCACTGTAGTCCTGTCCAGTCATCAGGTGAAGAACTTATAATCTGCATAAATTGCAAGGGATATGTAGTATCTGGATTGAGCAGTTCTTTACACAGTCTGCATCTTACATTTAAGAAGTCCTTGCAAAATGACCCATAATGAGCCAGGGTATTCCAGTTCAATTAACTAAGCCATTGAACCCAAGGCCAAAGTGGTAGTAAGACTTACTTCATACTTAAGAGTTGCATTATGTCCCACATTAGGAGCTAAAAGAGCAGATGATCTAACTCTGCTATTACTATTGCCTGGCCCTTATGTAGATACTTGCCTGGTGGGCTCAGCATTTACAGATCCAGTAGCCTTATCCTTCACCTAAAAGTGACCCATGGTCTGCCATGGAAAGAACCAAGGTGTGCAAGGCAGACAGACTCTTTTGCGCAGCCTTTTTGCACACTTATTTCTATGCCTGCAGCCCTTGCACACACAAGCCAACTCTTGAAAAAGATGGTGCTGTCCAGTTCTGTCACTGCAAGGTTCTGAAAACTTTGCAGATGCACAAAATCCAACTTAACTAATTTAATCTAAAACAAGTTCTAATATTGAAAAAAATGGTTTGTCACAAACCACTCAGGAAACTCATTACTGTCTCATTTGAGATACAAGAAACAAGGCTGTTGATATTAGTTACTGGGTTAGAATTTGCAAGGGTTTTGGTTAACTTCTTCTAATAAATAAGTTAGAGAAGGCTAAGGCTATAAATTGGTACTGTTTCATTTATAAATATCCACTTTATTTCTAGTCTTTTCTAAAAAACGTGTTAAGAAAAAAGGTGGCCAGAAGGATTACATGTTGTAAATTGTAATTTGGTTGTTAGGCTGTAAAAACCAAACACATAAGTGAAGTTGAACACAGTGTAAGAAAGAGCCAGTTTTTAATTAACAAGTTATTTACAAGTTCATAAAATCAACTGAACTGTAGTAGATGTTGTGTGTTTGTCACCAATATTTTATTGTAACTGGTAACTTGCACACTCTATAGTAGAAGAACAAAAAGAAAGTTCACTATATACAGCCTTTGTACAGGCTACTTGACTATACACAAGGCATAGTGATCATAACACAGCCTAGTTTTCATAATAATTTGTGCACAAAAGGACACCAATCAGACGTTATGTGAACATTACAGTGAAATGACATCACAAGTCCAGTGAAAATTCAGCATAATACAAAACATATTGATCTACTGCAAATGACATCCTTTAAAACAATAAGCCTTTATTCAGTAGTAACTTAACCAGAGTCTGATGCAGAGATTTGTTGTGTAGTTATAAGTCTTTTAAGTGAAGCAACCTCTGCAGATAAGTTTGCTATGCCCTGCTTCAAATACAGGTTCTCTGACTCAGAGACATTGTAGATATTGTCCTTTATTTCAACAACTCCAGCTTTGCAACCACTCTGAATTTTTACATTGAGTTCCTTCTGATGCCAGAGTTCTGGTTTAAGTGACCAGTCTTGGATGTTAGTCACTTGAACCGAGAAAGGAGTGTGAGAAGCATGCACCAAGTTTTGTGCACCATGTTTTTCAAGCTCAAAATGTCTTTTTGATGACATGTCAATAGGTGATGACAATTTCTGTGTTGCATCATAGTCATTATCCATTGCTTCCACTTTAACTTGCATGGCTTTGGCTTTAATTCGAAGCTTGTGAGGCAAAGCTGATGAATTCACTTCTGGAACTTTAACTGTTGCATGAATATTTTTATGTTCAACTGGGGAATGGATTGGACCCTTAGGAACCTGCTGTTCATCTTCTCCATCAGATGACTTTCCAACTACACCATCATCAGTTTCTGATGTTCTGGGGGAATTACTGGAGGATCTATTAACTTGCAAAAGAGGAGGAGAATGTGAGTACATGTTAAAGGTAGCTCCCATGTAGCCTGGATATATGGATGCTTTATATGAACCTCTGTCATCTCTTGGTTCTCTCTCTAATTCCATGGGCTCCTGTTTTATAATCTGGAACTTATTTTCGGGACTTCTGCAGTTGCTTTGTATATGACTTGGTTGAGTATGCTCTACGGATGCTATTTCGGACACATCAGACATTGAGCTTTGAGGAGAATGTTTAATGACAGAAATACAACTACTGCCAACTATAGATGGTTCATGTTCATCTACAAATGAGTTAATATTTGATTTGGAACTCTGATAGTCTTGGAAATACACAGCTGTTGAGCTACTGAGTTTCTGTATCTCTTGGGCATAGGCTGCAGAACTAATTAAACCAAACTTTAACTTCAACGAAAGCAGCTCCGCCTTCAAAGTGGCATTCTCCTCTCCCAGTGCAATTAGTTTGTTCTCTAAGACAAGGTCATTCAGTCGTCGTTTTTCACGAGATCTTTTGGCAGCTTCATTATTTTTCCGCCTTTTCTCCCAATACATAGCATCTTTCTTTTCATCTGGAATGAATTCTCGCTTTCTCCGGCAAGCTGAAGATTTGCTTTTTCCACTATTTGCTTCAGTAAGTAGTATCTCTTCATTTGTAGACAATTCTTCAGACACTTCTGCTAAAGTAGACTTAAGTACCATGATTTTGTCCACATTGCTACTTGTGTCAACAGGTCCGTGTTCCTTTTTAAGGGTCTGCATTTTTCTCAGCTGCATCAGAAACAATTTGTAGTAGATCTGCAATGAGCAACACAGCAAGCTATTTCCCCAGTGCTTCTCACTCCACAACTTGATAAATACAGTAATTTTAAATCCACACACATTCTTCCTTTTCTTTCATATTCTCAGACAGAAGTGTCTAGAACAAATTTTCTTGGCAGAGGCAATATGAATAGTCTTTAAAACCTGGAATAAATAGATAATTTGATTACTATTTAGGAACTGCTGGTTCAGGACATGCAAAAGTAGCTTTTGATAAAAAGCTTAGACTAGCATTTGGTTCATTAAACTTGCTGTAATATGAAGACAGCTCAACACTGAAACAATTGATATTCTAAGCTTTATGATACCTAGGTAGCAGATTTGGTTCCAAAACAAATACAATATGATTCAAAGAAAAAAAAAAATCAAATAAATATTTGAGTTTTGATTCTACAGTAATGTTGTCACAGAACTTTCCAAGATATTTCTGACCAACCTAAACGTCCAACACTTAACATTGCAGGCCCCTGGGCACGTTAATGAGCATTACTGGAAAGTATCTTGTTCTTCCACATTAAAGCATCTGTTCTGAAAACAGCTGTGGTGTGTGACTTAGAAATGCTATATATTTGGGTCCCTCATGGATTAAAAATAACATAAGCTGATTTAGAGAAGCTGGAGTGCTTTCTATTGTCTTAAAATAACACCACTAACCATTAAAGCTATTAAAGATTTAATCATTGTTTTTGCATCCTTAAAAAAAAATACATATATACAGATATATATCTGTATATACAATGTTTATCTACACACACTTAGAAATTTAAAATTCCTTTTTAATTGATCTTATCAGTTCAAACTAATAAAAGCACACACATAATTTGGGCAAATACCTAACAAAATATATTGTCAAGAAAAATATGCATTATGTCTATGTATGACTATTTTTCCTAGGTCTTACAAAGAAAACTTTAAAGTTAGTTTTGAAAAATATGTTAGAGAAATAATATTTAATTAATAATTTGCATTGGAAAAATAGTCTTATTACATCAAGTAAAGTTTAATACCATTGAGGCATGTACACCTTTAGAAAACAGCATTTGCATTAAAGTGGGAATTTAGATCTAAAAGTCTTACTGTTTACACAGGAAAACTAGTTTAACCTTTAGCTTCATACATCGTAAACATTAAATTTGAACTTGGCATTTAAATTGGCTTTTGTTTTATTTAGTCCCTCCTAATGCAAAAATACTTTAGTCTCATAGGATCATTTAGTCTTGAGCTGAGATATAGCTTCTCAATATCTCATTTTCCACAGTCAGTCATGTTCCTGGCAAAATAAATGTAGTATGTCAAGAGCTTTTATAGAACTGACTATTGAGTCAGCAATGATTCTTGCCTGCATAACAACAAATTTTAAAAAAAAAAAAAAAAAGCAGCCACTTCAGATTAATGTCACTGTTTATTGGGAATGTTTTTACAATGACTAATGAAACTAATTTGAACATTATCAGTTGGGAAAGTTATAAAAGAATTAATGAACTCTATTCTGCCAGTTTTTCTTGTCTTTTCCAGAAGGAAAAGAGGAGTGAGTGATGTAATAACAATTAAGCAGGGTCATAAAGATTCAGGTTTCAAGCTGGGTTCTGTTCCATCAAACCATGCCAACTCTTCTGTCATGAAAAATTAACACATTTAATAGAACAGCTAAGTAGAATTTCCTAAAATCCATGGTTAATTAATGACATATAACTATTTGCCTTTGATAATACAGCCTTAATGGAAAATAGAGTTAGAAACCAGCCACACCAAAGACAGCATCTCACATTTTGGTGAAAAAGCAGCACCACAAATTGCCATGTTTGTAAAGGAGAAATATATCTCTAATACACCAGCAATTACATAGTTAGATCCTGATCCAAAATTCAAACTGCAGTCAAAGGGAGTTTTCTGTCAAGTTAAATGTGAGCTGGATCAGGTTTAAAAACAAAACAAGCTCCACAACAAAGCAACATCAGTTTGTTCAAACATTCAGTATAATATGATATGCTGAAGAAGCTGTATAGCTATTCTGTCCATTTCACCGCTACATATATTCAATGTTTAATTAATATGCATACCATTTTTAAATCGAGTACAACCCAATACCTTAAAAAAATGACTGCTGAACACACAGAATTTAAAAATTAAAAAAGACAAGGCCACCTGTATTTTTGTGGCATTTGTAGAATATTCAGTCTCTGTAAGGTAACTTTACCTTAAAAGAAGAAAAATACTAGGATTCTATTTCATTACTCTGGAGCATTGGGGATGCACAACTATCGATCCATAGTTGTCTTGGTATACTACAAATCACTGTGTTCACCTGTACCATTAAAAACTTCTGTCTTTCTGAGGAAATGCATACACCTATAGCATACAGCAGTATTACATGCTCTGAATACCTATGAAATCTTAGTATGGATCTCAGCCGACTTTCACCCAAGTCAAATGGTGTCAAAACAACTTCTGTGAAGTTTCAGGGCCTTACCAATACAGAGATCATACTGAATTTAACATACTAGAGTACTTAGAAAAGGGATACTAATATGCACACATCATTCTTTTCTATAGATTTATCTTCCATATACTATGGAACATCTACACTTTCACTTGAAACACTAGCAACAGCAAGGAAGTACTTAAAGGATTTGTGTGTACAAAACTATACCTACACAGATTTAATACAACTTTTTAATATGCCAATTTTCCATTTCCACACTATGTAGAAGCAATACATTCAGTCTTTAAAAAGACTGTTTCAGGATAAGAACTATAGCTTTGTGTCTATCTGCATGGTGTCCAAACTCAAAGTGATCCCACTTTGACATTTGGCCAACACTGTTATCTAGCAAAAGTACTAATAATGACAATAATATTTAGCAAAAAGTTGTTGGATTTGTTTTGCCTAAATGAACATAGACTAATGGCATAGTTCATCACTATGATCATCTATATATCACTAAAAGCTCAACTGCATGTTCAGTCAATCTCCTGCATATTAAAACTGGCACTGAGCTGCACTTAAACAACCCAACAACCTGCAGAGTTTATGTCCCTTGCTCAATGGGACTTCTGCAGTTTGGGCTGTTCCAGTGCACAATCTGCTCACTGTAGCACTGATAACTCCTGTTTTGGCCAATTTCCCTCCTGTACACATTGTTCCTGGCACAAATAGACAGAACATAAGTAGCATGCAAGTCTACAGCAAATATTAAGTGTGTATCAAAACAACCATGTTTTTCCGTGCAGTACTCAACTTTGCTCTCTGCCAGAGTCCATCAGTAAAGCTGCCAAGAGAGACATGTAACCCACTGACATACTCTTACTGGTTTGCTATTTATGTAGTTAGTTCTAATGCTATTACTTCAGTGGACTAACCAAACAACAAGCACTTTTATCACGGTAACTGGAATTACTGCTTTACAAACAGAAGTCAAAGCCCTTATTTGTTAATACTTCTCTGTGTGGATCAGCCCTATGATGATTTTTAAACAAGTTAAATTCCATCTGACGATAATGGCAAAATGCTTTCAGTGAAACCAGCCACTTCACTTCACTTGCATTTTATAATTCCACTGGAAAACATCAGTATTTACACATAAACTAATGAGCTGTAATGATTCCTCTGACTATATTTCAAATTCCAATATTTTCCCTTATGATTAATTTTTCAATTGCTTTATCACTCCCTCATAAAATGTTATAAAACCAACATTTAATACTGTCTTACATTAGTCACTGTTAAAGATTTTTTTTTTGGTTGGTTGATGTTAATGGCATTGAGTGCCAATTCAACAATGTAATAACACTCGACCCTATTAACTTAATTACAGACCCAGTCTTGCTCCCACAGCAATTTTGCCATTGGCTTCAATAAAAGCAGGATACAATCCCAGACCCAAGTATTAATGAGATTGTTGTATAGAACTCATGTTATTGAAGCAAGGAATTATATATGCAGAAATCATGAAAAGTTAATTTATCCATGAACTTCAAAAAATACTCACGTGATCTGATTGTGTCAAAATAGTACATTAAGGATCTGATCCTGGGGATTTGTGTATTCACACTATAATAATTGAAATGTTTCAAAAGGTTGAAGGACAGGGCTGCAATCTTTCTCTCTTCTGTACAATTTAATTACACAAGTCATTTCTGCTTTAGAGAATGCATGTGGGCTTCCCCATGTATGCATGTTTCCCACAGAGTAACTGCATATTATTACTTGTATTTAGCAAAATAATTCATGCTATCTCCAAGCACAATTTTTCAAACACATCCTAAAATGAGATAAATAATTGTTTAATTCTATTGCTCTAATGTTTGGATAGTGATTCTATTAAACTAAATTAAATCCCATTTCTAGCAGTCAGATGCTCAAACACAATTCACTTTTGTAATGCCATTCATCAAAACAATTTCTCTCTCGATCCTTCAAAAATGGAAGAAAATACTGGCTAAGTACAACTTCTTGTTTTTAAAAAGAACCACACCTTTATCACTATTACCACTATATGGGAAACTGCAGAAAAACAATAAAAGCTCATATTGATACATTTCTGTGCATATTTTTCATTGTTGTTGTCTGTGTTTTTGCATAGATATCATTATGTTACTGCTACCGTTCTGTCACAGGTTAACTATTTTGAAAATCTGTCTGTATACCAGAAGAATTGGTATAGAACCTGCTCATAGATATCAAAATTATGACTTTGCATTCCAATATTTGCAAAACTGAAGAATACAGTTTGCACTTCATCCTCAAGGTGTTTCAAAAACACTTGCTCTCTGTCCTGAGAGTTTCATAAGTTACAGAAAAAACATGATCCTCATTGCACATGCATTACAGGAAGCTGAAGGTGGTGAACACAGCCCGCCTAAATGCTTCTGAAATTCTGCACTTCTCAGGTCTATCCTAAGTCACAAATCCTCTCTAACAGAGGATGTGGCTTATGCCAACCTCTACTGAAATCCTTCAAAATACTTTTTCTTGCCTTTGATCTAGCACCATTAGTAAGATTATATTCCTGTTAAAGAAAAGTTTTAATGCTGGCTCCACTGACAGAGTGATACTATCCCTAGGATATATTTGTGGGCAAGAGGGTCTAGGCAATGTAAGGCAAATGAAGCTCAAACTTTCTGGAAAAAAATAGGTGACTGCATTTTATGCTATGATGCATGGGTTATCCATAGTCACAAAAGGGAAAAGCATTTATACCATTAATGTTACCAGCAGTTACTGCCATTATGTAGTTGCACTCAAGAGATCATGAATCCATTACAGCAACATGGAGCAATACACAGCTATTGCTGCCATACACGGTTTCCTTCTCTTACAACTTCACAGGCATCTTAAGTGCTTACGGTTTCAGGATCAACGTGTAATTAGGTCAGTGGAACACTGATGATGATAGCTTTGTACAAGATGACCCATTTTTACTAAAAAGTTGATCATCTTATTGAAACAAAAAAAAAGGGGAGATGTTTATACAATATAGTCCATGGGAAACATAAAAAATAAGCCATTATGATACTTTTCAACAAAAAGCAAAAAAAATTACTAAGATCATAGTGGAACTTGGAACACTATTGCACCTTCATATTACCCACCTCCAAGCCGTACCCAGAAAGCTGATGTCATATGTAATTTTTATAAAAGGCTTTCATTGTTAGGAAAATTACTTAAGTTACTGTTTATCTTAATAACTGCAAATTAACTCATTAAAGTACAGCTTGCTTCCCAAAGGTAAATTACACAAATCATGCAAATAAAATTACTATTTGTAGAGCATGAAACATTATGTTAAAGGTAGCTGTTATTCAAAAAGGTCAGTCAAGGTTAATAGGTGTAAATTTGACCTATATTTTCTTTCATTTCCTTAGGAAGACAGTATGATGTATCAGATCTGTTCAGTTTTTCCAGAGCAAGCTGTTTACTGCTCTGATTTAGGTAGAGAACTACAAGGAAGCAGGGAGTGGGGAACAAAAATCTAAGCACTAGGAAAAGCTTTAAACAGAAAAGCAAAGAAAACGTATATATAACTTGCGTAAATATTTAATTATATAGCATGTGCATATAAATCATGACATTTTAAACATCACATCACTTTCCAGTATTTTTAATAAAACCCTCATAGAAACAATGGTTACTGAAGTTACAGGACTATGACAGCATGCTTCTCTTTATTTCAATAGCTACCTGACAGCAAGAAAAACTAGACAGCAAAAAGCCATAAGTTAACGGTAACAGTGTTCTGGAAATACAGCCTCAGCTTTCCCCTAGTTAAGAATCATTAAAAAAAAAATCAAATGTTAATTATTCTGACAACAAATGGCTATTATTGAACTGTGTTCTTAAAATGCCAAGCATGGACCAGACCTTCAGCTGACCTAAATTTATATAGTGCTATTTAAAGGCATCAGAATTATGTCAATTAATCCCAGCTGATGCTCTAAACATCCATCTTGTTATATAACAACTGAAGCACAAATATGTAAAACAAACATTGCCTGTAAAATGTTGGTATCTATCACTTACTGCAAACAGAAAAGAGAAATAGCAATCTTCAGAGCTCTAATTCTATTCGATGGCCCAGACAGGAAGATCACTGCCCACACTGAGCACCATTTTCTTTATTGGGTTGCATTCCACCCATAAGAGGAGGTATTGTAGCACTGGCACCTATACTGCTAACTGCTGTGCAGCCACCTCTGTGGCAAAAATTGACTAATTATCCAAATACTTCAGAGCAGACTGAAAATTACACCAAGATGGAGCATTTCAAGAAAGGAGGGGAAAAAAAAAGAAGAAAACCACACAACGCAACAACAAAAACCCCACACATAGACATCACCACAACTATCTTAAATAAGGCATTATTTCTGATAATAGTAGATCTGTGTGATGTCTGCCATCAGATTCAGTCTCATAGTACGCTAATTTAGACATGGATCAATTCAGCATGTGAACTGGGAAAAAAAAAAAAAAAATCAGGATATTTAAGGAGGTCCTAATACTAATTTCAGATCTATCTTTTAATATAAGTTTAAGAATGTTGTTTCTGTTACAGAGTCAAGTCCAAATATGCGCTTGCTTACACAATCTTCTTTTTGACAGTGATACTTAGCACCAGTATCAGACAGTTACATATACCTTGTGGTTTTTCTTAAAAAAAAAAAAAAAAAGAAAAAAGAAAAAAACTTTTAAAAATTATTATTTTCATACACTGTAAAATACTGTAACACAAAAATCAATTGTCATCTTCTTTTAGAATGAACTCCATAAATTGGCCATCTATTTGCATTTTTTTTCTATTACATATTCTAACCACATTTATATCTCATAACTGGCTGTAATGATCATGGCAAGGTCACCTAGAAGAGTCAATTAAGCTGATGAGTCAGATACATTGCTTAACAGTGTGTAATAAGACTCAAACAGAGGATTTTATTGTTCATACTATTGCATCATAGTGATGTTATAACAGCAGCGAGATTGCTGTCTGGAAAAAAACCATTGCATAAGAATAGTTTGCATAACTATTTGTTAAAATAAGTCAATTTAAAATGAGCTAAAGGTTGATTTTATTTACAAGTTTTATTTCCAGATAAAGGATTGAAAAAAGTAGCATGGTACTGATACCTTTCACAGATTCTATTTAGACTGTATTGTAACAGAAAGAACGTCTGTATGTTCTACAAATTTCAGCCAAAGCATGGCGAATACTCTTCCTTCTTAGGATGAGATGAACTGTGAAGAGGTCACATAAGTTCATATTGCTCATAGGAAGACTCTGAGCTTTTTGACACCTTTCAGATCAGTTCCTTAAAAAATAAAACATCAAACCAGCAGAAACTTGAGGCTTTGAGGTCAAATCCAGGAAGCTGCACATTTTAAAAGCAAGTTAAGAGTCCTTTGGAGAATAAGATGAGCTAAAAATATAAAGTAAATAAAACTAGAAAGTAGAGGCAGATCATTCTAAAGAGTGTTAGCACAGTCAAAGACATCTGTAACATGAGAACTTCTGTAACAATAAATGCTAGTGCCATCGATATTAAGGATCTTTATTCGGTAATCCTTGAACTTGTTGGTTTAAATCAGGTCTTTGGGCCAAACCCCAATTCCTTATTCATCCAAGTTTCCCATCAAAGTCAACATTTTGATTGAATAAGGATTGAATAAGTGATGCACATTGCAATATTTTAAACAAGATTGTGGACTGAATTAATTACTGAGGACAAAGATGACCCAAAGTAATTACATACACAGGAGCAAACACAATGAAACTGAGGGCAATCATTCAATTTACACAGACAAGAAGAAAAACTCATGCTGTTTTTAACACAACAGTAACTCAAAGACAGTTTCAAAAGCAAAGCTTTACTTGACCCCAACAATCAAGTAGCAGAAAAGTTTACGGATGTTATCGAGAATACCACATTTTTAAAATACTTCACCGCTACTACCTATGCCAGGTAAGACAGCGGTTGTGGTATTTAATTTGAACTTTGGAGGTTTTGGTAACAAACACAGTGGTTTTGTCTACTTAGAGGACTGTATTAGTCACACACAAAATTCATCATATCTTGACAGCCAAGTTATGAGCAGCAACTTTAAAGCTATGTTCCCGTCGAGGACAGAGCACAAGCTGACCCCAGAGTACGGAACGTCCGTGAGCCATGGCTTTTGCCACTGCAACACCGAAGTGACTTGGCAGAATAACAGAATTGGGCAATGGCCATTTGTTGTTGTTGTTGTTCGTTACGTAAGGAGAAAGCCGAAAATACTCGAGTTGCGGCAGTGGGGGTGTGCTAGGCTACTTTATGCCTACCTGCGAGCTGTACCCCTCTGGCGGGCAGGGGGGACCTCTGTCTGCCTTCAGGAGGCGGTGGGACAAGGAGGGAAAGGGGAAGCGGGGCTAGTGACGCTCCACGGGGCGCGGTGCGGGAGGTGGAGGACGCCGCCTCCCCGCAGCTCGGCCCCGCACCGCGCCCGCCACAAAGACTCCCCGGCCCGGCGGGCCCCTACGTGACCGGCGGCGCATGGCGCCCGGGCCGCTCCCGCCTCAGCACGGCCCCGCTCTATCAGCCCGTCGCTCCCCCCACCCGCCCGCCGCCGCCCCAGCCCAGAACAAAGGGCTGAGGGGGAGCGCCAGCGCCCCCAGCCCTCGCTCGCCCGCCGCCGCGCGGCCGCCGCGCCCCAACGGCCACCAACGGCTCCCAACGGCCGTTGGGGAGACGGCGACCCCCGCGCACGGCGCGGCGCAGCGCAAGCCTGAAGGGAAGGTGTCCGAGGGATCGGGCTCCGCTCCCCGCCGGGTCTGTCACACTGACCTACTTGCGGTGCTGGCGATTGCCCCCGGGGGCCGGCGGCACCTGGCCCCCCGTGGCCGTCAATGCACGGGCGGGACGGGTCTACCCCTCTCCTCCGGCACGGCTAACATCTCCTAAACGCCTTCCTCCCTTAAATTACACGGGTTTGGTTGTTTGGTTTTTTTTTCTTTCTTTTTTCGTTTCTTTCTTTCTTTCTTCCTCCTCTGTCAGAAACGGCAAGTGAAAGCCTGTACCGGAGAAATGGCTCAGCGTCTGGGCGAAATGCCTTCCTAAAAATACAGCCTTATCAAAACGTTTCTGAAGGCATGGAGTTAAAAATCCAAGCAAATGGCCTCGAACATCTACACGCACAGCTCTGGAGAAAAGACCACAAATAGTACATGAAGCCACAATTGCTAAAATGCGACGGGGCTAAATATAGATCAACACAGATCTCGTTTTAAGGCACCCGGCACGCAGGCGGTAAGCCCGCCTTGCCTCCCCACTTACCCAGTTATCTACTTCCTTTATTAAACGCAATTTAACAAAATCTGCTACAGTTACGGGGGTTTGTTTGTTGGTTTGGTTTTGTTTTTTGTTTTTTGTTTTTGTTTTTGTTTTTCCTCTAGGAGAGATTGTCCTAGTTTCTTTGTAGCGAGATTATAAAATCGCATAATTAGCTCCCTCTTCCCAGCCCGGCTGCCAGCAAATTCTGTGGTTACATAATGCAACATTTCCAGGAACTATTATGCGATCGGTCCGCAGTGCCTGAAAAACAGCGACAAAAGTGACGAGAAGGGCTGAGGCAAGAGCAGCCCCGCACGGCACGGCCGGGCCGCTGCCACTAATCCCGCTTGGCCGCGGGCAACATGCCCCAGCGCCTCCCGAAGAAGGGGGTGCCGCCGGCAGGCTCCGGCAGCACGCAGCTCCCGGTGTTTTGTGGCCGAGGCGCGGTCGGCGCCCAGGACCCAGCTCTCCGCCTCGCACGGCGGCCGCCGCGGTAGTCCGCTCCCCGCCGGCACATTATGCAACGTGGGAGAGCGGCTCCGGCAGCGCTGCCCCGGGCTTGCTGTGGGAAGAAGCAGGGGGTAGGACGGCTCGCCAGGAGCGAGCACCTCCCCCCCGGCCAGGGAAAGCCTTCGGCGGGCATCTCCCGAGCTGCTTCCCCTCTGCTGAGCCAGGCGCCAGCGCACAGAGACGGGCCGCCCGGCGGACCCCTCCCCGCTCGGCGGCAGCCGGAGCCGGCTGGGCTGGCGTTATGTAACAGCCGCCCACAGCCGAGGAGCGACGAACGCCACAGCCCGGGCGGTGACGCTAACTTCGTACCGCGCACCGCTCCGCGCGTACGCGCTCCTTCATACCTGCAACGCACCGCGAGGCGCCGAGCATCCCCTGCTCCGCGCCGGGCCGCGGGCGGGGCGAGACGAAGCGGCGGCGGCGTTACGCGATGCGGTGCTGTGCCGCACTGTACAGGCAGCAGCGGAACAGGCGGGCGGGAGCGTGCGGCGACAGCGGCGGCGCGGAGGGATGTGTGTTAGTAGGTCAGGGCTGCGCGGCGCGGGCTCATAGCCCGCATGCCAGCCGCGCCGCGTCGTGACTGGCGGCGACACCGTCCCAATCGGCGCCGGGCGCTGCCAGAGGACAGCCAATGGGAGCGGTCAGGGGCGGGGCAGGGCGGGGCGCTGGGCGGTGTGGGGTACAGTAGGTCTGTGTGCTGGCGATTGCATAACCGCCGGCGGGGCGGGGGACGGTACGGGGAAGGGGGGAGAGCGGCGCGGGGGGCGCCGGCACTTACGTAACCGCCGCGCCGCCCCACGGCATCTCGCGCAGGGGGGCGCTCGCCCCGCGCAGCCTCCGCAGGGGCGCAGTCCCGGGGCACCGCGCCCGATCCCTGGCAGCGGTAAGGCTGCGCAGAGGCTCTTCGCGAGGTCCGAGCGCCGCCGCCCGCGCTGCCGGGGGAGTGGGAGCGCGGCGGGGCTCGCGTAGCCTTACCGCTGCCGCGGTGCGTGGCGTCATCAGGCTGTGTCTGCATGGCGTGTAAAAATCAAACGCGCAGCTCCGGGCCGAGCGTTGTAGTCTCCGAGCAATCGCGCAAGAGCCGGGAGCCGCTCTCCCGAGGTGCGTACCTGCCACCTAGCCACGCACGCGGGTAATCTGCCGGTCGATCGCGCTTCGGCTTTGCCTCGCGGAAAATGGCAACAATAATCGTAAATGAGAGAAGAAAAATACAAGGGGGGAAGGAGCCCGCGGGCGGTGGCCAGGCTCCGCGCTGGGCGTGCTCCCCGTCGGTACGGCGCTTGGCGCTTGGCAGCTGGGGCTGCAAGGCTCCTCCTGAGCGGCACGGCGGCTGCTTGCCTTCAGTGAGCGGTAAGGGTGAAGGATTTGACAACATTTCTTCTGCCGGCTTCATCTCTGCCCTCATCGCCGAGGCGGCTCCAAAGCAGGCACACGTTTTGGAGAAATTCGCCCACGCTGCTGCTCGCCCCCCCAGGGCGATCGCCCCCGGGGTCGAGGGACGCTGCCCGCAGTCCCGGCTCTCCCGCACCGTCGAGCCCCACTTCTCTCTGCGGGGCATTACACAGAACGGCGATTCAATCAGAGAGTCTGGTGCTGGTTTGACCCTTGTTTAACCTCTGTTTTAGATAATGATGCATGGGCCACAAAAATCCAATTCTCCTCTCAGAACATGTTTCAATGTACACACGTTTGATAAAGCATGTGATATGTATCTTCCTTATTTTGTTCCTTGGAAAAGGTTTGTCACTCCCTTTCTTTTTTCTTTCACAAGTAATATTTATGGGGACAACAGAAAATTTTATTTATTAAATCCTTATTTCAGAACATAAATGATTCCTGATTTTCTTTCTGTTAAACACTCTTACCAAAATAACACAGTTCTCACTGACATAGCCCTGTTACATTACTCTGTCATCCTGTATTTATATGTAAACAGAGATAGCCCTCTGGAGCAAAGCAAGCCTAACAGAAAGCAAATTCAGACTCTTAGTTTATCTCAGCCCTTGACCTTTTATCGCACTTACCCATACCATCCCTCCACAATAAATCTAAGTGCTTTGAATTCATTTGTATGTATCTCTCCAGATTATTTATTATGCAAGTCTAATAACCTTTACTTGCATTGATTTTGCCACCTTCCCTCCCTGTTTTTAATATCTAGAATATTGTTAGTTAATGCAAAGGGGACTTAAAAAGAGCCCAAATCTGAGAGATCGACCATTGCCTTCATCTGGGGATTGGATGGTCATTTTTTTTTTTTACCACGCTTCTGCTTCCCAGTGGATGCACACACATACAAAGACAGCATGCTACTGGAAATGTCAGGCATGAGCTCAAGCAATGAGCTTGAAGACCTGCTTGCTCCTAAATATTGGAAGTCTCCTTATGGTCTTAGGCACACTAGAGAACCTATGAAACTTGTGCAACACAAGTTACGTCTCATACTATGCATATTGTACTAATACAATGCACAGAGAGTCTCCAAAACTGTAAAAAACTAAGGTAGATCCCAAAACTTCAGACCATTTTTAAAATGGAAAGGTACGTGTCATTTTCACCATGGAAAATACTTGTGATGAATCCTGGGCATATACTTTTAACGACTTTAAATCTCATGTTTAGAAGAAAAAAAAATGCAGTAACTCAAATCTGCCTTCATAACTTACATACTTGAAATATAACAGGAAGTCTCCAAGGCAATAATACCCTCCCTTCATGGGTGGACAGTCCTGAAAATAAGATTCCAGATGGAGTTTGGTTGCGTCTTGGCTTGTATGTTTGTCACTAATTATAACCAGCCATAAAACCCTGATCTTTCTCCCAGATTCATAACAAAGATAATTTCTATATTTCAGGTTACTTTTACTCCATGGGGTTCAGGAGAGTCAAAACATTCTACAGCAAAATCCGTTCTTACTGTTCAAATCTTATGGTGTGTGCTTGGTAAATCCAAGGATAAGGTGAGATAGGGGCCTGAATACTGATGTTGCTGAAGGGACATATTAATCATTTTTCCTCCTCTCCTGAGGTACAGAAAAAATACTAATAGCACAGATGAAAGCCATAGCTAGCATTCTGCACAAAAGCAAGTCTAAGGCTTTCAGGAAAACTCTAAAAAGAGAATCTTTCTATGATTATCCACCTCTGCTGTTTTTTCTACTGGAAGGATGAAGTAGGTCATTGAGACCTTTAGCTAAATTCTCAGCTGACTCCAGCATGGTAGGATTTATACTTGCTTTTGGACAGCACAGTATTAACTCCTTGAGATTCATCGGTATTTAGTACTATATGATTTAAACCCTCTTAATGCTACCTCTGATTTTTGCTTAATGAGTATTGCTGAGCCTATACTGAGTCACAGTACTACACAGAGGGTCTAGAAAGGGGGTATTTGGCAAGTAATTAACAAAAATGCAACAAAGTAAGGTCTGTCATGTCTAACATTGACTGACTCCTTTGCATTCGCTTATGTCCATGCCTCTTGGGCTTTCTGTAATACAAGCTTTGAGTGTGACCCAGCCTGAAACTCAGAATCAGTTGAAGTTGACAGTAAAAAAAATCTCAGTGCCTCCAAAGTGGAAAGGCTTTAATTCGTTGCTTTATTATAGTTCACATACAGTACAACATAATAGTTGAAACAGCACATAGTTTGGAGCAAAATAAGAATAAAATACTTTTACATATTATGATCTATTAAACATTTTAATGATTTATATATATATGGACACACAGAGAGGAATTGACTGAAGACACGGTGACTTCTGCTGTAATCCTTGGTTTCCTTGCATTACGTTCTTTAGATCTGTAGGAGGTTTACTACATAGCAATGAAATCACAGAAAACTATATTAACGAATCTTTTTATATATTTGATGTGATCAGTGCTCAAAAATGTTTAATACTAACCAAGTCCTCCAGGGCTTCCTGCTCAAGATGAGTAGTAGTGAAAGTTCCAAAAAATAGATATTGTGATTTTATGAAGATCAAAGCCAGAAATAAAATACATTAAAGTAAAAAGCAAGTCATTTGACTACAGTTCAAAGTATTAATCAAAATATTTCCATGCATCTGGGAACATTTGTGGAAACTGTACTGGAAAAATATTTGTGCTGTAATGTACTCTTGCTTAAAGGAAACCCAAGAGAAATAGATGCTCACATTGTAACTTAGGCAGACAATAGTGAAGCAATGTTTACTGGAGCTGTTAAATGTGAGGAAACACCAAAAATTGCACAATAAGTATGCAGACTAAATAAAGAAAATTTATATGATACTTTTGCACTGCAACAGCCAGCTGAAGATTAATGAGACATTCATAACTTTCACATGACATGGAAGTAGAAAAGCAAATTCAATGACTATGAATGGCTCTCACATTCTGAAGTAGAGCTACAATGTAAAACACAAAAGTAAGAAGGTTGTGATAATCAAGTATTTCAGATGAGTCCAAAAGCAAACAAAAATGTCCTGTTTCTTAGGACACAGATAGCAATTCTATCCGCAGGGCTGCTAGCTTGTTACACCACTTAGATTCAGAGACAATCTAGAGAACAGCAATATCTTCAGGACTGAAGGAAGTATCTGATTTCACCTGAATATTTTAAACACAAAGAGAAGTGTTTTCAAAATGGTTCTTTTAATTAATGAACACATATGCCACTAATATGTATAACACTGCCGTTACTGGAACTATGAGGTAGTTCTGCCAATACTGTGGAAACCAGAAACATGTATCACCATTCATTTTCAAGATTAGACTGAAAAAATCACTGGAAAGTGCTCAAGAATGTAAAAAAGTGCTGTTTTATGAAGAGTATAGTGTGTATATAGAAAGCAGGGAATGCTATGAATATTCCTTAAAAAAAAAAAAAAAAAGAGTGTGAGTCCTAGCTTCCCTTTACATATGACTGAGCAGCTGACACGATCAGTAGGAAATCTGGAGCACAACACATAAAAGTACTGGAGAAGAAAAGCCACCTTGCAGTGACTGAGAAGGTAAGGCACACCTTACACCCACACGTTTGAAAGGAATGGGGACATGACACACAGGTAGGGACATCAGCAATTTCTCATGGCCAACAGCACAGGAGGGAGACAACAGGCTTGCAATGTCACTGGGAACAGCTGTTTTCAGCCTGTGGTGAAACAAGCCCACCAGGAAGCTACATTCCAGTGTCATGGCACCTTGCTCAGAGGTTGCTGAGGGCCAGGGAGATTTGAAATGTGTATTTACTCAGAGCTGCCTGGCTGCTGACATTTGAATCATTCCAATTAAGTGAGACAGGCCAGTAATTTGCAGGATTTCTGATGTGAAGTGCTGATTTCTTGAGAAGAAGTAAGATGATTTCTACTAGAGAGAACCTGGAAGTCCCTCATGTCCAGAGGCTTTCCTGATCTACAACAACTGAGACAATTGCTGACAGGTTCTAGACAATACCTCCAGCAAATGAAGCTTTCTGACACAGAACTAAAACAAAACAAAAAACCACAAAAACCAAAAACACACACATAAGCAATCAAAAAAAACCCCCCACAACTGTAAGTTTTCACATTTTCCCTTTAAAATAGTTTTCTGTCCATAGGTGTCTGAACAACCTTATCTTCAAACAAAATAAAAATCATCTTGCATAAAAGTTACCCAAATGACAGTTAACACAAGCCTGATTCAGTTAGTCACCTAAATGAGATTACTCAAAAATGATGATACAAGTAAAAAACTTCATCATCTAACATCATGATTTAATCCAAGCTAGCAATACAACCATGATAGCTGCTCACTTACCCCATCCCCACACTCCCCAAATAGGGGAGAGAATCAAAAGGGAAGGGAGAAACTTGGATTGAGATAAACACAGTTTAATAAGATGACAAAATACTAATACAATACTAGTAAATATATGTATGTAAAATAGAAATAGAATATAAAATAAAAGGTACTTAATGCAATTCCTCACTAGCTCTGTCCACACCAAGCAGCCAGTCCCAGGCAGCAGCACCTGGTCCCAACAGCTGATTCCAGAGAAGGAAAAGGAAAAAAAAAAAGGCAGAAAAGCCCAGAGGCCAAAACCAGGATGGCAAAAAGGCCAAATGAAATGTCCCAAACAGAACTCCCTTAGCTCTGACAAAGAGAGCAAAGAAAGCCAAAAAAGAGGGAGAAAGAAAAAGTAGAAGATCCTGACTCTCCTTAAATATGAAGCATGATGCTAATGGGATGGAATACTCTGATTGATCAGTCTGGATGTCAGTCAAACTCTGTCCCATCCGTGCCCCCTTTCCTTGATGCCTCACACCTGTGGGCAGAGTGCTCAGAATGACCATGGCTCCCAGACCAGAGCAATTAAAAATGTTAACTCCGTCCTGGGCTGTTATCTCTTGTTCTTAAACTAAGCCCGAACAATGACGGTGCTACCTATGAAAAAGAAAGTTTTCTAAACTGTATGAAGAAAATTAACTAATTTTCAGTCAAACTGGCACACGTGGTCTCCAGCAGAGTCAAGACAGCGGAAAGTCAAAACTCTTGGGCAGAGTTTTTTAGGTATGACCTAACACCATTTGCCCCTACTTTTCCAGTCATCTACTTTTCTGCTTTATTTGTCATACTCCAAGGTGAGAGATGTGTAAATAAACCAGTGGGATGGGGTTTTTTGGTAGTAATTTCTTATACACGTTTGAGACTTGCTCTTGCCATTTAATCTTTGTTCACATTAGTCATCCTATTGACTTAGACGATTTACATTTGTGAGTAATATTTTCTGAAGTGACAGCACTAAATCTGTAAGAAATGTGCTTCACTTGATTTTCACCAAAATGTTTGGAAGTCTAGTATGCTTGACCACTGAAGGCAGACAGACATTGAGGACTCATATTTTTCTATGACATTGTGCTTTGAGAAATTATCTTGAGAGCAAATATCACATCATGGATTTTTACAGCCACCATAACAGCTAATAATAGTGAAATGTGTATTAGAATACTAAGCAGTTGGCTCTCCTATGACAGTAATTATCAGTGAGTCATTTGTTGAAGCCACTATGCTTTGCAAAATAGTTGGAAATGTGTTCTGTTGAAGTGAAAATTGAGTAGTAAACTCAAAGACATCAAAAGCTATAAAAAGTTTGTCACACAGCAATGACTAGCAGAAAGACAAGAAGAAACCTTTGTTCTGTGCAGGGGATGTCTGTGCTACTGTTTTATATTATTGTATGCTAAAGCTGGGCAAGAACTGGGAAGGCTAAATAGCCTTGTAAGAGAATGGAGTCTTAGACTCTCACTCTCAAGAACTGCATAGAGTCTGGAAAATACCTGTAGCAGGGATCACTGAAAAGCCTGCTCCTGGTTGTTTGACAACCTTTGTTGCATGAATTTTATAACTTAAAGTCAGGCGGATGGCTTAATTAAAATTTTTCCTTCTGAAATTCTCTGCTCAGCTACTCGGTAACCTTGGAGGACTAGAAATAACATTACTATCACTACTTTTCACCCTTAGCATGCTCAGATGACTGAAGTTTCTCCTGTGCATGCAGCATGGAGCTGCCCTTCTTGCAGATGAGTGCAGCTGGGGCCTAGAGATGTGGGAAACTGGGATCTCTTCTACTTAAGTCCAGAGCAGGGCTTTGTCTTATAGAGATATGGCAAAGTCTCTGCCAAATGCTGCTTGTATAAACTCCAGTTGCACTTGTGGCTTCCTCACTCTTGGACTGCTGAGTTCTAAAACTGGCATCAAGGATGGTGGGTAGAAAGCAGCCTAATATGCAGAAAAAAAGGGTTTAAAAGTCACCAGAGGAGACACAGAGAGCAAAAGCGAGCTGGCCTTTTACAGTGTAGCTATCAGGACATTCACCATGGGAGAAGGGTATCTGTGTTTCATTACTTACTTCAAGCACAGTTTATGCATTGAGTGGGCTGGACCTGACCCTGAAGAACATCCTGTGTTATCTGAGGTAAATAGTCATTGTGGATTTGTGCAAATATGTTGTATTTATTCATTCTGTTGTGAACCAATCTTGATTCCGTCACAGAGAACCACATGCAAAAAACTTACTTATTAGCTGGCTCAAAACCAGTTCTCTAAAAATAAGTATGACGGAGACTATAGACACAGGTTTCTTCATTGTGTTTCTTTTAAAAAACAAATGGCAAATGCAAAAAAAAGATCTGAATGTAATAAGAGAGTAGGGTTGGGAACTATGTAGTCCAATTAAGTCAATAAGGCTCAGCAGTCTGTAAACAAAGCTATTTCAGTCGTATCTTATCTGTTAATGCCTGTGACTTTCCTTTAGATAGGAGATAGAAGTCAAGTGTGTTAATCTATTTCTACTACCACGCTCTTGTTCTTCATGCATAAACACCAATCCCTCAACAATATTCAGTACAAATCTCTTACATCAGAACAGGTAGACATGGATAAAATCTATTATGAAATTATACTGGAACTAGAGAAAAGGAAATCCCAATTTAGTGTTCCATATACCTCTGTGGTTGCAACACTTAAAGAGTAACAAGTATCTTCTCTCCAGAAAAATTAATGTATTTATGACTTCAAAGCTGCTGCTAACACAAGTCATAGCAACACAGGAAAACACCAAGCTTGATTGTAATCCTCCTTTTACATTGAGATGTCTGAAAAACAGGGCAAAGTCTTGAAATTGTGCAGTAATGATTTAAAAAGCCTGAAATGTTAGTGGCAAGCTAGCTTTACATGGTATCGCTAGCCATCCAGTGTTCTAGTGAAATATTTTATATATTTTTATATTAGACCAACTAGAGAAATTATTTGAACTGACTCTAATAGCTGAGTTGTGTCCCATTATTATTGCCTGTGTGTGGCACACACTCTTGCAAGCACCCAGTCTCCCTTTGGAACATGGCAGAATCATGTCTGCTAGTGATGACACATCCTACAGGAAAATTTTCTTGAGATCTGTTCAGTTATCTTCTGTAGTGCCTTTCCTCACGTTCAAACAGAAAAGGAGACACCAGACAGGGAGAAGTACAGAACTGAGGAGAGTTGGTATTTGCCCAAGGGCAAAACCTGAAGTAGGTGCATGGGTTTGTGTTTGAAGTATGAAATACTAGCTTTGAACTTCTTACTGAGTGGTGAGAGAACCATTGTTCAGAATTAGGTCAAGGGGACAAGGCTTCCACTACTGGTAATGAGAAGTGAAAGAAGATCCAGAAACAGAATATTCTCTAAACTGTCTCCAGAAAAAAATCTGAAAAATAAGGGATCAATGAAGCAAGAATTACTGAGAGTATTTGACAGTGTGTAAACATGGAAAGAGTAAGAGCTTGTTTTCTTTTTCCAGGCTAAATCCCAAGTGCTTTCCATACTACTGGTAAAAATAAGCCTAGAATTTGTCTCCATAGTCCCTGTAAGTTCTCATGTTTACGATTTGATTTTACTTGTGTTTGGCTCAAAATATGAGTGAGAAGATAAATGTTATTTCCGTGGTACAAAAAAATCTTCTCACACATTAACCTTTTCACTTTTGAATTGAGTGGATGTCTAGAAGGCACAACACACACCATCTTGAGCTATATGAGCTTAGGAGTAGCGTTTCCATGCAAAAGTCATCTAGGTGGTAGATGATGCAGTTGTAATCTTGCCTAGTGTACATAAGCTAACATCTGCTTGGGCGAGTTAGCTGTAAATGAATGTTGCCAAGTCTCAGAAGAATAAGAAGTGTGAACAATTCATTTCAGACTGACTTACTATTTTCTAACAAAAAGCAATTCTCATGAAGATGAACTGAGGTTAGTTCCAGTGCCATTAACAGGGATGAAGTAAAATGGTCATGAACACTTTTCATCCAAATCCCCAATTTGCCATTTTTTTATTGCTCCTTGGATATTACTTGCAGAATAAAATTTGTTCCCTCACAGAACAGAAAGAAAATAATAAAACCTACTAAAAAGAAAGATTAAAGAAATGTTAAACAAGACCATTCCTGAGCCACAGGTTCTCAGCCCTCATTGCCACCCCAGGCCTTGAATGACCTGCTGTGGTACCATTTGTGAACCGGTTTTGTGGGGAAAACTTGGGATCAAGCAGGCAGCAGGTGATGGGGAGCTGATTAGTTTGAGACTGGACAGAAGCCCACTACTACCCACCAGCTTTTGTGGAGATCCTTCATGTTCTTGTCCATTACATGACAAAAGCACATCCTTTAAAGGACAGAGGAAACAGTAAGAGGCTTCAAAGTTGCAAATAAAGATAGACTACAGCTTCCAGAATGCCTCACCAGTGTATATGCTGTTTCTTTCTATGTTCTGGAGCAGTTCTTGAGAAAATAAGAAGACTACCATGGACAGGTCAGTTGAATTGCTACTAACACTTGGGATCTTTCTTGGGTCAGTCGCAGACCTGTGCAGCATAGAGGGAGCATGGTGAGTCCTCTGCTCCTGGGAAAAACTTGGGCTACTATCCACATGCAATGCAGCCACTCTGTGGTACACATCAGTAAGCTGAGCTTGGTACAAGCCCACCATATGACAAAAAATGGTCTCTGCTGCTCTGTCTTCCTCAACACAGAAAGAAGTTAAACTGAGCCTAGCGGAAAAGAAGGTTGAAACACTTCTTTGCATACACAGTTTAATTGATAGGGGTCATAGAATCATAGAAGTATTTTGGTTGGGAAAGACCTTTAAGATCATCAGGTCCAACCGTTAAATCAGCACTGCCAAGTCCAACACTAAACCGTGTCCTTAAGAGCCTCTTCTATGTGTCTTTTAAACACCTCCAGGGATGGTGACTCAACCCCTTCCCTGTGCAGCCTGTTCCAATGCCTGACAACCCTTTCCCTGAAGAAGTTTTTCCTAATATCCAATTTAAACCTCCTCTATCCACTGTCCTCATGCAACTTGAGGCCATTTCCTTTCACCCTATCACTCCTTACTTGGGAAAAAAGACTGACACACTGCTCCAGTCTTCAGGTAATTGAGGCAATTTAGTGCTCCCTTCCTCAATCGGTATTGGATTCAGAACCCTCAGAAGAGGGTCAGTGGAAGGGCTAACCAGGACAGTAGGAAATTGATGTTTTGCTGTCCTTCTCGCAGGCCTTATTCCTCCTCACCCCTCATTTACCACTCCTCTTACAGAAGTCCCAGGCACATATATTTCTTGCCCTTCTCAGGGCAGGCAACCCTGGTCTTGCCCACTTTCAAGGCTGATAACCAGCCTAGCTTTGTGATGGACAACCAGCAAACCCTGCATCCCCCACCACTGGGACACTTTGTTCAACAGACTGCCATAGCACTGGGAAATCTGAGGGCCTGGTCTCCCCAGCAGACTGCCGGGCAGACTGCTAAGGAACTGGGTTGGCAAGCTGGCATGAAACCAGGCAGGCTTTTGACTGAAACCTGCCTGGCAGGTGAGTTTGGAAACGTGCCTGTGTTTTGTCAGAAGATTTGTTAAAACAGACACATTCCCACAGAATGTTCTGATTAATCAGCATTTCAGGGTGGGTATAATGTTCCTCTGTAACACTTCTGACCACCTTCACTGATGATAAGCTGCATGTTTACAGCACACCCCATCTCAATGATCCTTCAGTGCTTCCCACTCAAAGTGCTCATGCCGACAACAGACCAAGTGCTACCCTGCAGGAACGCTGAGCTCCACTGTGCCCATCATGAATAAATGCAGGGTATGGCATGGGCAAAGGCTCCGCACCTGGGCTGTTTGACATTAGAGGAATACTTTGCAGGGAGAGAGCGAGAAAAAGCCTTTCCCATGCATTAGAGTACTTCACAAATATTCATAATTATGAGTTGCATTGCTGAAGTTACTTCATCTCACACAAACTTGCTCTTCAGTTTGCAATTTAATGTTATGAGTTACAGGCACTAGAACTGCTGAATTAGGAAAATAAGGACGTGGAAAACATTATGCAGGTTAAAGAAACTCCTATCATTCTCTGCTTTCCTTTCCCTGTTCTTGCTTCTCATTACCACCTCCCTCTCCTCCCCAATCCACTGCCCTCCCCCCCCAGTGTCTGGTATGCATTTTAAAAGCCAATGTCATATGTTTTGCACCTTGTCTTTTTCAGAATAAAAACAAGGTTCTGATTGCTCTGACAAACTGAACTTATTCTCAGGACTTCTATTTCAAAGCAGGATTTGACACACAGGAAACCCAGAAGAGAATAAGCTTGTCACACTGTTTTTCTTTTCGGTTTAACTGATTCATTTATTTTCTTTTGAGATATTGTAGGCCATGTAATGATTCTCCTGCACTTTCTTGCATCTGTGACTCATGAGGTAGGCTGGGTCTTACAGACGGGCCAAGCCACAAAGTTCACATACAGATTCTTGTTTTTCCAAGGTCTGAGGAAGTTCAGATTTGAGGGTTTGGATTTGGATTGTCTCAGGAATGTACAAGGATTTGGTTCCTAACTAAGTAATTTGACACATTTCTCTCTCCTTTCCCTACCACTCTTACCACTTTGGATTTTATGTCACTGATTGTGTTAGCCATGATTGGAAAAATAAATGAAAAATCATCAGTATTATATTGTCTTTATTCTGGGGATGTGGAGGGCAGAAGAAACAGAAATCTTTCACTTGATGATAATATTTACCACACTTGCAGCCTATCTATGGCTAACCGGTTATTGATACTGCTATTTACCAACAGTGTCTGAGTGTCTCACATGTAGCATCAGTGGCAATGACAAAATCCCTGACAGACTGCAGAACCATTCAGACTCTTCTTTTTCAGGTCAGATATCTCTTTTGCTGGGGAATGAAGAAGCTAATAGAGTTTGGCAATGAAAATATATCTCTGAAAGGATGTTTATGACAAAAAGGCTATCTCAATGTAGAGAGTTGTTCTTGTTTCTGAAGACTGTCAGTCTCAAGGCTTTCTCATCTTCTCTACTGAGGTAACTTAACAGAGGACATTTTGTTTCCATTTCTCAAGTACTTATCCTGAACTTTGAGATCCACATTGGCCAGAGGTACACAACTGTGTTAATGCATGGGCTGATTTTGATACTACTGTGAGACACGGTGGAAGCAGGTAGCCCTACACCAGAACTGTTCCGATACCTTCTGTCCAACAAACTTTTCCCTCTTGAATCATCCTTCATTTTGAAGTAAGTTCAACAGAGATCAATACCACCTCAAAATATTCATGTGAGTATCAGAGGCTTAGTGCTCACCTGTAGATCTTTGACTAATTTAAACATGACTACATGTAGAGCATTAACCTGCTTTGAATAAAGACTAGCTGATGTGAGCTGAGATCAGGCAGCAAGGTTACTCTGAAAAGGTTCATCTGAAAGGCACGCTGGTCTTGATCAAAATAGCAAGAGACCCTGGCATTTGTATACCATGCAAGGACCCCCAAATGCTCTCTTCCAAATTCAGTGTGATTAAAAAAAAGTCATCTCTCTGCTTGTGAAGAACCTGTCCATCAGGAGATTCATACTGTGGTCATTTTTAGGATGGATGACTGTAATATGGAAGATAATGTTTGGGGTCTAACACCCATTGTGGCTGTCTGCCCTCTTTCTGACTCAGGCCAGCATAATCAAATTAATCTAGAATTCAGGTTCTTTTTATGGTTTCCACTCAGATTTTAATGCTAATTTATGAATTTGGTAAATTTGTGGATCAGGCTTCGACTTCATTGAAGACCAATTTTTGATGTAGGCCTAATTTTATTTTATTTCTCTCTAGTTTTTGTTATTTTCTGCGGCAAGATATTAGAATGTTAACTCACCATAAAATGTGCAGGTGCTGCTAGTTCTTCTGTATTTCATTTTCTGCATGTTGCTGTGTAATGCCCTCTGCAATCCTTTTCTCTCCAAAATCACATATCTCCATGTACATTTTTGAAGTATGTGATGAGTTTCTTCAGGCATATTTACTTTTTCACAAGTTGGTGGAAAAAACATTTTGTGGTAGTATAAAGTTTGGCTCTAGTACATAAAAGGGGAAATAGCAAGAACTGGAAGTTTAAGAGGAAAGAAGTAGAGCTGTGTGGAATCAACATATTGAAACATACCTTGGATGTTAAAATCAAGAGAGTAGTTGATCCTGATGATAACTCAAAAAACAAGCTTAGTTTAGGAAAAGGCTAAAGACCATGTTATGTTTGCCATTTAGCATTAATAGAGAAGTATCAACTAGTTTTCGTTGGCTAGAGGTAGCATCAGTAACGTGGCTTGGGAGATGAGTAACTATGAAAAGTAGAAAGACTGATGCCTCTAGTACAAGTGCATGATGTAGATTTGCAGATTGCGACTCAAACAGAAGCATAACCTCCGAAGTAGAAGATCACACTATGGACTACTATGGTCACTATGTTGACGGCCCACATCAGCAAAAGAATCTAATGGGAAAAGGAGGCGGGAACTCCTCCAACAGATGACATGGCCAAGAGGTAATTGTTTGGAAAAAAAAAAAAAAAGGTAGAGGAAGTAGTAAATTGATGGTGGTAAAACAAGGAAACAGGTGTAGCAGGAGCAGGAGGCTACAGAGGTCAGTAAAGATACCAGAAGGAAACTGGACGCACAGATTAACGGAGCTGGAGTAAATGAGGCTGACTAATGCCACCACTTTGAGTAACTTACAAAAGGCAGGGAACTTGACTGTGAGAACTAGTCCAGTATTTGGGGAGGAGAAAAAACCTGGGGTAAGAATATCAAAGACATGGTACAGGAGAAGCACCACCAACCAGTAGGCAAGCAAGCACTGAGAGTATTTACTGTACAACCTGGCTACAGATTATGTTCTTGCCATGGTCACTTTTCGCAGCTGTGGTTCATAACTCAAATTCACACAGTTTATTCCAGTCATAAATCTTCTCCATATTCTTCTGTAATTTGAAAAGTATAAGCCATAGGCATTCTGAAACAAACCAAACCAAACCAACCAACCAAACAAACAAACAAAAAAACCACCCTTGTAATAAATCATATCACTGGATGTAGGAATACCGTTTGCTGTATCATTCTATTACAATTTACAAATTAACAGCAACATAAAAGGGTTTTGTCCTCCCATTCTGTTCTATCTCCTTCCTTCTTCTTTTATTTGTAACCAATAAAAATAAATCTATTTTAACAATAAAATAACAAATGTTTGTCACACACTAGTTTTGTGCAAGAAAGTAAACAAACCATCAATGTCAACATTTGTGCCCTGACTGGCTCTACCAGCCAAGCCAATATCTAACTGACTGTTCATATGGAGTCTTTTTTAATGAACCTTATGCTCTACAGGGTGAAGCAGCAAGCAAGAAAGAGGATCTTATGCTCCTCTTTGCAGAATTTAGTGGTTCAGGAGCGCAAATTAGAGGAAACATCATTATTGCAGCAGGTATGAATCTTTTGACAAGGGTATGCTGTGGTACGTCAGGAGCTGACTTGTCACCTGTTATCCAGGAACATACTCTGCTACTCTTGGGTGCACAACCACCCTCTGAGTGCGGCAAAATAGTTCTTGCACTTGCCAGTAGTTTTTATGTAATTCATGGCCTCTACAGAGCAATGGCCACACCTCCTCAGCAGCAGGAATTATGTCAGGCTCCTCTGTATCACAGCATATGTCAAGTTTTAACTTCAAGGACACCTAATGGCTAAAGAGCAAAAATATGCTTTTTCAGATTTGCACACCTCTCTGTAGGTCATGGCGGAATAAACCCCATGAAAGGTAACTTGGTGTTGATCAGATGCAGGTTTAGCTGCCTTCTGTGTGGCTACCTGTGACCGTCATGTCTGTATAATACTACCAGTTTTCATACTTTGACTGCAAATAGGGATTTATGCAGTGAACATCGCGTCAGCACAGTGAGTTTTCTACTCCTCTCAGCTGTGCTAGTTGCAAGCTGAAGTGCTCTATGTTATTGTTTGAAATGGTCACGGTCTGCACATAAGACCAAACCTCACCCAGCTGAAAATGTTGTGTGTTCAGTGCTGGCTGTGGGCTAAGCCAGTAGGTGTTTCACATCCAAGCAGAGCGAGCTCCAGTTTCCCATTGTGAAGCACCGAAGTCTTTATTACAGGCTCATTAAAGCAGATGCTTTGTGGGTCGGGCAGGTATAAACTAGCTATTGATTACTGTTAACCTCACTGCTGGTTTAGCTGGTGTTCTTACAAACTGCAGGCTGAACTTTGGAGCAGAGCCAGTTTGGCATTTGTACTTTCTTAAGAAGCAGGTTTCCGTCTTTCTGTTTCTGATATGTCTCACCACAAATTTAACCCCTACTCATCTTTTCAATCTGTCTGAATGTGGTCTGTCTATGGTTATTGTCATGGCTCACCAGTAGGGCTTTCAGGGAAAGGGACAATCAGAGATATGAAACTGGTCTAATTATCATATAAATATATGCATGCTGCTCCAGATCAGAGGGAGTCACTAGTATCCAGCTTCCTCGCAGGTTCACAGCAAACTTTGCAATGGCTGTAAGCTGTGAGTCACTCCTTGACTTCAGGGGTGAAGCAGATCAGCCTCTGACTTCAAGCCGGAAAAACTACCGTAGCATCTGAGGCCAGCACCACAAGTTCCCTGGCAGCTTCTTTGTCTGACACATTTCTACGTTCTGTCCCTTTGTACAATACATGCATAGCTCTGAGTAACATGGATTCGAGCTTTTGTTTGCTCTCTAGAGTAGTATCAGGTGCGTATTTCCATTTCTGGGCTCTGTTTAAGTATCTGATCGCCACCCATGCACAGATGCCAGCAGTTTCTATTTCCTTTTTCAAAATGCTCAAAGAAATCTGGCCATTACTAGCCGTCTGTGTTTGTTGCTGAAGCTGCAACAACGTGCCATAGACAACTGGATGTTACTGGGCGAAAAGTCTCCAAGAAACAGGTTCCTCTTTGTCTACAAGTGATATATGTTTCCTACAGTCACACAGGGTTCACTTTTAAAGTGCCTTGTTGCTGTTACAGAGCAGGTGTCAGAGATGCTACTGCACAGACAAAACTCCATACTGTCCTGGGCACAATTTTATGAGGATGCCCATGCTGTTTGTCATGTGCAAGAAGAGCTAGCAGAATATTTTTATTTTCTGAAGCCTGCAGTGCATACAGAGTCTGAGAGGCATGCAGGGCTGGAGTCAGTTGAGTTCCTTCCCAGTACCACGCTCCAGCTGGGATGTGGCACCTCAGGTGCCCAGTGAGATGGGATGCCGTCAAGCAGCAGCCTCAGCATGGCTTTGTTTTTCAATACAGCATGTCCCAGGTGGTATTAAGCACTGCAAGGAGAAACTCAGCCAGGCAAAGCTAGTGCATGGTCCTTACCACTGCGTGGGAGCTACTGAATCCTGAAGGGTCACTTATGCCACTGTCTCCATTTTGCTACTTCATCAGCTTGCTCAGCTTCTTCACTCATCCAGTCTTATTTCTTTCTGACCCTCAGTGAAGTATTTCAAGAACAAGGATCATTACAGTGGTTTTACATTACAAACTTTGTTTTACACTGCAATAGTTCTGGGTTTCATAGAAATTTAAATAAAGAGGCTAATTAGATTGGTGAAAAACTGAAGAGCAGTAACACGATGAAGAGAAAAAGAGGAAAGAAGGTGTAGTCAAGAAACAGCTGGGATGGTGGAAAGAGGTGTCTACACCTGGCTGCACAGGTGATACACCCTGCCCAAACCGACCCTTGCTTAGACCATATGTATATACTTCTACATATATACAAACTCCCCTGGTTCTATTCACCATTTGGCCTGCAGCAAACTTGCAAAGTAGTTGATATGGATACAGAGGAGCTTTGAATGTACACAGCCTGGTTAAGGTGAGTATATTTTCTGAAAACCTAACCACCATGCCAGTGAGCAATATTATAGAGCAAATTTCAGTGGGAGGGCACTGATGCAATGGCAACCATGATTCAGGAACTCCTTGCAATGATAAACTGCCATTTTCATGCTCTGCTGTGACAACTGTAGTGGGGAAAAGCACCATGAGATGACAGAGGTGAGGCTTAAAATTTTTAAAAATGGTTGTAGAAAGTGTTTTTTTGTGATAGCACAATAACACAGCATGTTCCTTTATCTCTACAACAAGGAGCATGTTAATAATTTTGACCTTCACGCCATGAGCTGCTGAATATTTCTGAATATCTGTGTTTCTTAAACATAGCCATGTTGCTCATCGTGATTTCCTGGGAATCATGTGTTATTACTATTAGTACTGCAGCTAGATTAGATGCACAGAGCTGTTGAAGCTGTTTAATATAGTGACAGCAGAGCAAGTAACTCCTACTCTCCTCCTTAGACCAAACAAAAGCTTCAAGTAGTCTTGCAAGTTCTTTAGTTTTAAAGACACACATGAAGCACAGCTTTCAGAAATGTCTTCAAAACAGAGGTAAATTTAAAGAAATAAATTGGATCTTCCTTTACCATTTTCTGTGTTCATAAAAATGAAATTGCCGTAATACAAACAACAGGGGGAAAATAAGCAGTGAAAGAAAATCACCATTACAGCACTAATCATGAAGCTGACAAATGTATTTTCATAGTATTATTTGAGTTCCAAAGATAGCTCTGAAAAAGGAGGTCAGCCTGGAATTGGGGCATTAAAAAAACGTTGGTTAAAGACAGGAAAGGCCACGACTGTTTGCACAGTGCTCTACTTTCTCCATTAAAAAAAAAAAAAGGCAGTTAAGGAGAGATGATGATTCAGTGCTGGAGTAAAAAAAAGCAATGTGTGTGATTGGTGAGCACACTCGCCCCATCTATGAAATCATCTACATGCGTGGCTAGATGAACATCTGCTGCATAAAGTCAGCACTGGTTTCAGTATGCCACAAAACAATTTGGCTGTAGCTTATTTTCTGAGGAACAGCACAGGAAGAATGTATGCTATACCCGAGTAGCTAATAATGCAGCATTTAATAATGACACCAGTGAGCAAGCAATGCTAATAAAATTCAGTATCTTTGTCTCAAATGCGTTGTTAATCCAACATGATTCAGAAATGGATGAACGGGGGTGGGAAAGTAATCAAGCATACTTGTTTACGTTATTTCCTCTATTCTTTATCAAGAAAACTAAATGCCAGCATGTGATCAGCTCTGACTACAGCACACAGTGCATTTGCAATGACTGGTTTAATAGACTGCTCAAACTGATTGCAGAACGAGAAATATCATCCAATAAATTCAGCATATACATACAATATAAATCTGGGCTGTATTTATCAGCGATTAAGTATGACAGGGAGTAGTAGTTTATCCAGGAAATTCCATATGCTAGGTGGGCCAGATCCTCAGGTGATATAAATCAGTTTAGCACCGATGAAATACTACCAGTACAGTAGGGATGGTCATATTTGCCAAATTTGATGCTGCACCATGTGTGATGTTCTTTGCCAATTATTTAGCAAGCTTACTAGGTATTTGCATCTAATTTGCATATAGCCAACTTCCTTTTGAAAGCCTGCACTACTGCCATGGAGGTGGAAAGGAGTCCTGCTGAACAAAACCCTCAGCTTAACTACTGAGCAGTCACCTGTGGAGGTTTTCATAGCCACTCACCTTTCTGTAGTCCCTTCCCTGTGGTCAACAAAAATGATGGCAAGGAATTTGTGTGTAAGGGTTGCAACTGAAAGTCCTTGCCTCTTCTGTCCTGCTCCCTGTTCCCAGCCCCAAAATCCTGCACCCTATAGCAGCCATGAAACATCAATTACATGTGAACAGGTTTAACTCTATGGATGTAGGTGAGATTTATGCTAGTAAACTACAGTCAAAAGATGATAATCAACAGTGCTCCCAGGCATTTAGTCTTCTAACAGAGTGCTAGTAACCTTTACAAGAGACATATCAGGGGTTCTTGGGAAGGTTCCTCCGTGGAAGTGTTGTCTGAAATTTGGAAGCCACCACTACACAGACAAACATTATTTCAGTATCTCTACCCCACCCAGTTCCTAAGAAGGAAGGTCTCATCAACCCAGATATAAACAGCAGTGTATGATCTGTGAAAATTGACCTCTATAATGCAATACCTACATCACAGGAGTATATGTTAGGATTCTGACATTTATACATTTCTCTCTTTGCTATGGCTTTGGAATGACAACCCAGAAAGGCGTTGCACAGTCCTCCTGTATTCTGCCAGCAGATGAAGTGGTGGAGAAAGTCATGCAATTATCTGCTGGAGAGCAGCCCTCCAAGTGCAAATGTTGGTTCCTGGGTTCTTTCCTTGCTTTGGGAGTAGATTACAATTTAACTGTCAGAGATGCTTTTGGGTTTGGGTTGACTGTAGGAAACTGGATTCAGGAGAATTCTTTTCAATCCATAGAACTTATCACTTGACAAAAACAATCATGCACATTAAAATGGAGACTAATAAACAGCTAGGCTCTGTCTAAGCAACTAAGAATAAAGACCTATCCTACATCATGAGCTTGGCTCCTTACTCTGACAGCCAGCATGGCAAAGTAGGGGAGAATGAAGCCTACAATGACTGAGGAATAACTCTAACTTCCTCTGGAATCTGACTGTAAAATAGATGAACAGTTGCTGGCTTCCTGATTTGGAGCAGGATCCACTGACTGGCAAGATCATGAAGTGCCCAGGAACACAAGAAGTTGACTTTAAAAGCTGTAGTTTCCTGGCTTGTGTCTCGTTACGCTTTCTTCTTAGGTTGCAGAAAGTATGGGAAGAGCCCCCAGTCAGCAAAAAATGAATGGCTGAGCACCTCTTGCAGAAGAGCTAAGACATGTGAAGGCCATATACGGCCCCCAACCTCAAGCAGGTTTGATGGGAGACCAGGCTTTGAAATACTCCTCAGTGAGCAAGGGCATCACAATCTGACTTAGATGGGAAGCTTGTCTGGGAGGATACCAGTGATAATATCCCAGTACAAATTATTACAGCCAGAGTTAACTGAATATCATATGTCACATTCTTTGGAATAACAAATGAAAATAAGATTAATGCAGCAGAGATTTTCTTCAGCTGGTGCTGAGACTGTCTGCTGCCTCAGTTTCTCCCTTTGTAGATCTCTAGAAGTATCCCAGAAAGCCTAGGTCTCAGGCAGTGTTCCTCCTTGTTATCTCATTCAGTCCTTCTTCCTTTGCTGTGTTAATTTTCACTGTGTCCCTTCTGGCTCTTCATTCATTTGCAAGGCCGATATCAACACCTTTTAGCATTTGCTGTGCAAATACATGCCCAAGGTGTGCCCAGCATGGTGTTAGCAATTCCAGCTTCAGTGCTGCCATTAGCTTGCTCAGTGCAGACATCAAATTGCAATACCTAATCTTAACACAAAGTTGTCAACTGATTATTTCATTATACCTACTGTATAGTATTCTCAGGCCAAGATTATGTTAACAATAGAGTTAAGACAGAGAGCGTAGGTTAAAAATGTAGACAAAATAAGCGTTACAAGAATATTGCATTTACCCCCAAAATAAATATTAGAAATGCTTAAGATTCAAAGCTCAGTCTATACTAACAGAAATTCACAGTAAGGTCATCAAAACAACCTCAACTGTGACAACTAGTGACAGACAGTAATAAACAAGCAAGTTAGCCTTATAACACCAACAGCTGCAGTAGCATGAAATATTCCTAGAGGTTTAAAGCAATTATTTCTTCCTTATATGCTCTCTTTGTAATGAACTTATATATTAACAGTAAATACATGTAGTTTTGTTGAGCAGTGTATGTGGTATGACTTTCTTCTAAAATAGAGTGAACAACACAGGAAAAATGGTTTTTATGTTGAACATACAAGCAGCTTTGAAAAAATAAAAAACAAAACCCCGCATCTTAATGCTGAGAGACTCCAAAAAAGTTTAGTCTTAGCTATGATATACACTAGATCACCTGCTTTTACAACACATATTTTGTCTTGCATTCACAGTGTTCATAACAATAAAATAATATGCATCCTTAGCATGTAATTACATGTTTGACAGCCTACAGTGTAAATAGTGTGCCCTTTAAAACCAGTTACTGGCATATAACTGATTAATGAAATTACTCAGGGTTCTTGCTCACATACGAGCAATATTTGTTACAGAATACTTTACATTTGGGTTTAGCCAGTTTGTACCCTGGTGGCTTACCACGTTATTTTCCTTGATAATGCTCTTATCTGGTTTAAGAAAATCACATTTTTTAGGAAAACAACAAAAACCTAAGGCTGGAAATAAGCAACACTGAGGGCAAAATGCAGTCTTGGCACCATGAAGCCATGTGAAGCTACAAGGGAAGAGCCTGTAGCCCATCAGGCTGCAGAAAGAAAGGGTAAGAGCAGCTGCTTGGGGAGGAGGGGGGCCAGGAGGGCATGCATGCTTGGCAACACGCTTTGAGAAGTTGCACATGATCTCCCTTCTGGGTCCTGTTGGGAAAGCAAACATCAGCTGAATGGAACCAGGAGCTTCCCCTATAATCTGGCACTCAGGGGAGTCCTTGGCTGGAAAAGACCCTTGTGTATGTTGCTCTGCCCTTTCTTTTTTTCTGAGTTCAGGCTGGAAATTTTTTCTCCCTAAACACTCAAGCCGCAGCAATGTGAGCTGACATCATGCCATTGACCCTAGAACTGTGTTTCCTTTGTATTGGTTCAAGCAAATTCCTCTTAATAAATTAATTTAATTTGAACACATGGTTGTGGGCCACATGGGTGTAAACAGGTATGTACAGCACCAGAAGTGTTCACAGAACTGCCTTTGCTTACACCGAAGTCTGAATTTGGTCCAGTATTTTTGCACAGAAAGGCAATGTGTAATGTTACTACAACACATTTTCTCTGGCGCTGTTCCACTGCTTTTGGCACAAACACAACTCTTTGATATTGAGTAGGTGAGTGATTTTTCTTGCCAGCTTTCTATCTGTAACTTTGACTCCCAGTAATATTTACTAGCTGCCATAACGATGGCAGCTTTTAAGTTTCATTTCAGTTGTAGGCCAGCCATTAAAACAAAGCTAGAGGCAGTGCCTGTCCTGACAAGTCATGATATTCTGTGGTGATGCACTTCTGCGTCATCTCACAATGACAGTATATGCCATGAGGAAGAAAAGGAAGGGGGAGTAGGCTTACGTCTGAATTTAGCAGAACGTACAAACACATTTCTTGTCTTCATTCCTGTGAACAAAATCCATCCAGCTTGCTGGAAAAGAACAGACTGCAACACTGTAAAGGAGTCAATAAAATTAGTTGGGGGAGGCTGATTTTTGGGATGAGAAAGGAAAAGGGTGAACAGTGATGAAACATCAAATTTTACCTCCTACATCTTAAATATTTTAAGACATTAAAGGAGGATAGTTTCATACTGACAGCTACCCATAAGACACAAGAACCAACTTGTGCTTTAACTCCAGCTTGTCAACTGCACGGTATTTTCTATCAAAACATCAACAAATGTGATTCAGCCCGTAGGGCTGACTGTACAGATCCTACGTAATTTATTACCTTCCTTCTTCTCTACACTGACATATTAGTCTACCAGTGTACAATAGAGTACTGCAAATACATGTCTCCTTGAGTGCCTAATAATAGAAATAATATTCTAATCAAAACATGGGAGATGAATGAGAAGGGGGCAGTGTTTCTTACCTATGGAGAAGAGAGTGCCTTGCCAATGGGAAGGGATTGGTGCAGGAGAAACAGGGAGAGCATTTGGCTCCAGATGGACACATGCTTTGCTTGAGGTGCAGTTTCACACCACAGCCAGCTGAATGCAACTGGGAGATTTCTTCAAAGGAGCTCCTGCTCCTTGTCCTCCTGCTCCAATTTGTTCACTTGCTCCTGCTCATATCCCACCTTGCTCTCAGGAGTTGCAGGCCTGGCCAGTGAGCAGCTTGGACAGATGGTGGATTAGCCCCTGCGTTGGTTCAGTGAACTGATTCAATGCACCTTTTGGCAGAAAGATCACTGGATCTGATGTACTTCTTACGCCTGCATGTGTGCCAGAGCTGCAGCCGTCTCTGGATCCACCACAGGGACCTGACAGATGAAGCACCTTCCAGTCCTGCTCCACCCCAGGCAGCCACACAGCTCAACCAGCTCCTTACAAATTGCTTTGAAGTTACATTGAGCAACACAAACACTACTAAGTGTTGTGAATGTGAAATGTAACTTCCACCTTCTCAGAAATAGCATGAAGGGACATTGGCTCACCCACCAGCTGGATGCTGAAGGAGTACAGTGCTGGGCCCTGGGAGAAAGGCAGGACATGCTGGGGAGCCATGGGACAGCTGCAGCCACCCTGAACCACATCTGAAGCCAGAGCTGACTTGCATCTGGAGACCTGACAATCAAACAGCTATTTCCACCCCCTACTAAATTAAGTTAAACAAAGAGAGCTTATTTTTTATTTTAAGTGACGGTGTTGACATTACACCTGGTGTGGCTTTTCTTTGAATGCGGCCCATCAGCCTGCCCTACTTTCTGAAGGTTGTGGGGATGCTGTAATGAAAGAAATGCAAATATTTCATAATACTAGTACATCTCATAAAGGCACTATTTCTGAAAATTGCCAGCCATCATTCAGGACCTGTTATTGCGAGCAGCACTTGGGACTTCCAGCCCGAGGAATGCCGCTGCTGCTTCTGCTCTTTCGTGCGACTTGTTTGTCCTGTATCCTCCATGTCCAGAACGTTCTTTGCAGGTCAGATTGTAATCTTGGATGAATTGTAAGCAGCACTGTGTACCTGGAAATGTCTGTGGAGATACATGGTTATGCATGCTGTGTGCCCGAGATTAGAGGTTGGCCCAGAACCAGGAGTTAAGAAACCAGACCTTACCCAGGAGTTAAGAAACTTGCTTACATTTGTTGTGTACTATTTTAAACATAAGAACAAAGAGGAAAACACTATGCACTGATCCTTGCTGATGTGGAAAGTCAGACTAAGACACCTATTTATGTTTCACAATGTTGAGGAATATCTATTACTTCAGGACGACAGTCGGACTGAGCCTATTGTGCAATAGAGATTTACAAGAACTTCTGCAAACTTACCCTCTTAAGTACTAAATGAACTTAAGCCTCCCCATGTTTACTACACAAAGTTCATTTTAGCACTAAAATAGTTCATGACACTGTTTGTCCCATACTTGCTCACACCCTTCAGCAAGCAGCACGTCACACAGGACTGGAGGCTGATCCCTGCTGACACAAAGGGGATGGTCTTTGAGCTGAGAGCAGGGTCTTCTTCTGCAGGATTCTTCCATAATTTTTGGTGGTGGTGGTGATTTTGTTTGTTTGTGTATTATTTTCCAAAGGGAGTAGAATAAAGGAAATGAAGCCTCAGAATTTCCAGGAACACCATTTAAATAGGACAAACACTTTGAAGCATCCCCTCTCTTCATGTCAGAGGCTCAGAGGGGCTGTGGGGGTGGTGTCTGGTCGTCCTGAGTCACTCAGAGGCAGCTGATGGGGTCCAGGGAGATGGCCTGGGACCAGGCAGTCATTGTAGCCTGGCAGGGCCGCTGCTTCCGAATCACAGAGAGCTGCTGCACATTCACAGCTCCAGCATGAGTGCCTCACCAAGATATCTTGAAAAGGTAGGTGGGGTCAACCCCAGCCTCCCCGGAGGGAGTTTCCCAGGATGTAAACAGTAGTCAGAGCCTCCACTCAGGTCAACACTGAGCACAAGCCAAATGCCCAGCTTTGAAAGGTTTCTGGGCAAAGCAGCATCAAACCCTTGTAAAACTAGGTGCTTAAGTTGGACTCTTACAGCAACAATTAGTTGCTTACATAAGTGACCTGATTTTTCAAATGTGCTGAACATCCAACAGTTCCCATGGACTCCAATTAGGGCTGCTGGCTGCTCAGCGGTTTTGGAAATCAGACCATTTCTTTGGATGCCTAAATATGGGCTTGGGGATGCTGGCTCTAGCCACTGCAACTTACAGATTCTGGTCGTGCTGTTTCTGCAGCAGAGACAACACCAAATTAAGGCAGGCAGAGTTAGAAATAATTTTAGAAAAGGAATCTGATTTCACCTAGAAAATCTGTCTAGTCTACTGATATTATTAAGAAATTAGATAGAAATTCATGTATTACTACAAGAGTGCACACGTACTTCATTCTTTGGTATTTGCTGTTCTGCCTGCACTTCGAGAGAAGCTGCAGAACATCAAAAATTGATTTTGAAAAACTGTCCATTTAATATACATTGCAGTTGCTTATCACAAAACATGATATACTTTACCACGGAGAAAGACTTGGACTTCCTTTCATAACAAAGAAAAGAGAACAGTGATAAATAAAAGGACTAGCAGGCAGTGGTCAGTGTTGAAACTTGTTCTCAGGTCGTTCTGCAAGACTTCCTTCCCTCTGCCCCCTCCTCGGGGAAAAATGCTCGGGGTGACAGGGAGCAACAGGCTTTGGAAACATTCGGACAGTTACAAAAAATTTCTTATTCCGCTTCAAACTTCACCTCATCTGAAGAAAGTTCTTGTTTTCCATCAATAACATTTAATAGTCATCTAAGTCAGCTGGAAGCAAAAGCGTGCAGCGCAATCTGAGTTTGCCCACATTCCGCTTAGCACTGGTGTGCGTTATACAAGCTTTGAAGTTTATTAGAGATATTCATAGCTCTGTTCCTTTAGCAAGCGTTTTCTAAATGCCTCTTGACTTCCCAGCCACTCTGCCAGCTCTCTCGCCCGCCTGTTTCATGTGCCGCCGTGCTACGCTCGAAATGTGAAAACGAGGTTGCGAGCCAATGCAAGTTGCCTGTACAGTGATGGAAGAGTTCTCTTTCTAGAGCTTCTGTATTTGGGCCCTCAAAATCGGCATGCTTGGCAGGCTTGATGTTAAATGAATTACTAATACTGGCTTTCAGCAAATTTCCTATAAGGCTTTTACACTGCATTGTTCTGGCAAGATTTTTTTAAGTTCAGAAAACGTGTTTAGATATTATCACTAACTTATGTAACACTGAGACCATGGCAAGTAGCATGGAAAGGGAGCTGTTTTCATTTGTATAGTTGATAGAATCACATAACTATAGGTTTGCCCATGGCCTGTTTGCATGCTGATTCCTGTCCCCATAATTTTAATGTAATTATGTAGAATCTTCACCATGACTCACATAGGAAACTTCAAAGACAATGAAGTTCATTCATTTGTGTACTATGTATTTCCCAAATTTAAACAGGAAAGTTATTATCACAGCATCCCCCAAGGGGAGCCCGAGTGATAACAGTTGCCTTTCCTTTCCCTGCAAGTACCACTCAGAGTATTAAGTAACTTTCTCATGGACATTCCAGAAAGGGTAATGTATAATCTACACCTTCACAAAAGAGAAAGATATCCCTGCTCACCTCCTATAATGGATCTGTGCTGAATAAAGATAATTCATTCTTAAACATATTTACTTTGACGTGACAGGGGCATTTCATAGTCTGTAATAGCAGTTTCAGATAAATATCGGTTTGCTCAGGCGAGCTTTCCTTGTGGTTCTAGAAGTAATGTGCTTGTAACAGTATTTCCCTCTCTCTTCTGTTTTCGTTCCTCCTAAATGTCTATACACTGAATCCCTATCTTTTAGCAGGTGTTTCTTCTAAATAAATAGAAGGAGGAATAGTATTCTGGAGCTGGCTGGCATAAAGCTATGTTCTTTGAGAAAACCTTGTTGTACAGGTTTTTGATCTGTCAGAGCAGGGAGGCTTGGTACTGCAGAAGAATTAGCTGTATGGGCTGCCCAGGAGCTCCATTGCAAGAGGTTCAAAGCAAACTCTGGCTGTATGCTCTCGAAAAAGGAAATATTTTTGTTGTAGTTCTGCGTGGATCTTACTATTCGGAATAGAAGAATTTCTGTATTTGTTTCTTTTGGTCCCTGTTCCATCAGTGCATGAAGAGTTACATTTAGAATTTGGTTTATTCTTCCTCATTACTGATGGGAAGGTGATTCTTTTTTTTTTTTTTTTTTAATCGGAAGTAAAAGAGAGAATGCCCATTTTCACAAGACATGAGGAAAATGGGTTGCAGATCCAGAACATCCCATCAGTGCTACACATATGCCTGTAACTCCTCAGTGATGTGGTGCTCCCAGACAGGTGGCAGAATTCAGAGACTGAGCTGCTAACACCTGTATTTAAAAGCACCTTTGCTCCCTGAACTACCTTCACAACCTTCTCATCTGTTTCTTCCTCCACCCTGAATCCCACTGCAGTTTTGTTTGTTCAAAGGAGGCTGCAGCTGGTGCAATTTCCACCAAGGGGGTACCAGAGAGGCACTAGGGGTGAGTATGTGCTATATTTGTGTACAACAAAGATCTTATCTCAACTTTGACTGGAGGCATTTATAACATATCAATGGCAAAATTATTGCTTCTCTAACTCCTGCACAGATTAATCTACTTAACTTTAATAAAAATATAAATTAAATGTAATACCAGCTACTTGTATCTAAACTGACTGTTTAGAAACAACAATGTCATCAAAAATCATCCCAGTAAAATCTGTATGTCAAACATTTGACATATATTTTCTCTGTAGATTGTTCATGTATTACTGACAGAAAGCCCATCTTAATACTGTTCTTCTAAAAGATGACAAAGTTAAGCATTTGGGGTTTAGGAAATCCCAGCATTAAGGCTCTCTGTGCTACCTTAATTCAACCTTTTTCATACATATGTATTGTCATCATGTATGGTGACACAGTCACAAAGAGGTTTTTTTCTCACAAGACCTCTGCCTCATTCAATTACTTAGGAAGGACAGTGCCCTGTAGGTGTTTAATATTTTATTCTTTCCTTATTCAATGCACTGGTGCCTAATGTGTTATTCATCGAACTCTATTCAAGCCTGCTTTGAAAAATAGAATATAAAATTTCCTCAAGGGCTTTTCAGTGATGCTTACCATAATAGTGCTGGAGTGATACACAAATGTTAATGAATCATTTCACAGATTGAGAAGAGAGGCAGAGATATTCAAAGTTGGTAAGCAATTTCAAATGTCTGCAACCTGTTTCTTATGATTATTTAGCATTGTATTTTCAAAGCTCAGCTTCCACTAACTACAGCTGCAGAAATAACAAATGCTCACAGTATTTCTGCAACATGGTCCTACACTCTCAAATCAGAAAACCAGGAAACATGAGGAAATAAAGTAGTGGCCAGACTTGGGAAATCACTTGGAAGTTACCTAGTTAGGGGTCCCCCCTGGAAAAGGACAGGTTTACAAAACTGCTCTGAACTAGACCTAAATTGAATCTCCCATCATAAAGATTCCAGCCTGTGCTTGAGAAAAGTTTTGTCGAAATTGGAACATGTACTGAGTGTCTTGATATTGGTAGATTGGCATTTTGTGACAAAAACATTGTATAGAAAAATTCCGAAACGGGTTCAGGTGCAGCAAAGACACATCAGGAAATCAAATTGAGGTTGCCCCAGCAATGTTCATTTTTTGCTATTTCTTAGCTTTTTGAGTGCTTTAGAGTGCATCCTTAATAGTCATATTTTACGGTTGTGTGTGCAATCTAGTTCCATATCAGTGTACTATCATTTGCGCATAGACATAGATGTGCTTGGTCACAGTACTATATAGATTATCAGTATTCTTATTTTCATTCACGTCCTATGTTTAAGCAAGACACAAATTGTATATAAGCAAGGAGATAACCTGCTACTTCTGACATTTTTTCACCAGTAACATGAGACTGCCTCAAGCTTCAGCTTACACTGGAGGATCTGGTTGTTGGTGATTTTCACAGCTATAAGCAAGTATATAAAGACAATAAATAGATTTCCAAAATATTTCTGTATTTGTTGTTGTTGCTGTATTATTTACATCTCTAGATAGGTTTCTAACTCACTCAGGAATGATATTATGTGAGAGGGATAGGAGATGGGGAGTACTTTGTAATGGGAATAGGCTATACTTTCACCCTAGTTGTTATTCAGAAAGAATTTTAATAAACCCACCAATTGTATTACATCAGTGCATCCTCTTAAATGCCATGGAGATTTTCCTAAACAGAGCTAAGCCATTTGCCTCAAACATCTTATCTATTTCTGTCACTACACAAATCCCCTAAATATTTCAGTCACTGCAAGGCCAACTGAAATGGTAAATTACCTCATATACTAAAGGGAAAAGTGTTGAATAGCACTAGGTTCGGATCCTGCTGAAAATGAGGCTGCTGGGATTGAAGACAACTGCGGGAAGATCAGAATTATAAGCAGTATCATCCCCATCCAACAATTACACTGTTGCCTATTGGTAACATTCCTTTATACTTCTTGCTTTTCTTTTGTTTGATGAGACATTCTGCTATTTTCCTAAGCACATGTTGAAAAAGAACTGACAAAGGATGGCCTCACCTATTATTCTTTGTTACGAAAGTGTTTGCAGACAGGTCACCAGAGGCTACTGCAGCTTTTGGAAAAGCTGACGATAATACAATGAAAGCATTTCTGAAACCTAAGGCTGCCACTACTGTACTTTTACTCCTCCATTTTACAGTGTCAAATGCTTTTCTTAGTGCCCCTTAGCTAATTCTGGAAGCAGGGACTTTTATTAGACAGATGGTTTAACCTGAGAATAAAGCTAGCGGCACCAGGGGACAAACACAAGTGTCTCAGATAAGGTTCAAATTCACTTAAAAACTTATTCATAAAATTCTATAATGAAGGACAAATCCAAAGAACAATTAGCTTCTACCACTACATGAATTATCTTCCTAACAAAACCACCAGAGCATTATCTGTGATCCCAGGAACTGACAATCCATAATGATGACATCAACCTACAAAGAGAAAGCAGAAAGGAATGCATAGAAAGGATTATTATCCTTCCTTATTCTTTAGGATTATTATTTGTGGTTTGTGGTACCATCGTGCTTGTGACAAAGACATTCAGTTGTAAGCTTTGCCACTGGCTTTTTTTAAAAACATCCTTATCGGGAAAAGACATAAGGATTCTATTTTCAGAAAAAATCCTGAGTTTTGTGGCTTTTCTACAACCTTTATAGGCAATTCTGAAGTTTAATTGCAAGTCAGGAAGGAAATTACATCTTTACTAATGGAGAGCAGACTCCAGAACACATACCTGTAATTCTCATGTACTTTTAAAGTACTTACGGTTGCAAATACAAAAGGGACAATTCAGTCACAAAAGGCTGATTGATCTTTCCAAATCTGGCCTTATTTACACCAGTAAACAGCTTGCTGGCAACTTCAGTGTAAAACAGGCTCTGCTGTCAAATTGTGTAGGATACCTTCAGGAAAACGTTGAGCATACACCTTGCCAGCAGGTGCACATCGTTAGTGCAACCCACCCCAAGGCCTTGAAGGAGTTCCAGTGCTCTGGACTCTTTAGAAATCAAAACTGCCTTGATACCACACTAGTTCTGGCAGGGACACCTCCTGCACCTGACCTCCATCGGGACAACTCCAAGTCACTGCTGCACCTACAGCACATTAAACACCTCCTGCTCCCCTTCTCCTTTCTCTGTCCTGCCCCTTGCCCCACCAGCGCTGACTGCTGTCCTGCACTTCTCCTCAGTAATGCAGGGAAGTGGGGATCTTCCCCTTATGTCAGGTCGGCATCTCCTCCTGACTCAAACAGCCCTGCACACTGCTTGCTGCAATGCATCTCCTCCAGTCAAATGCGGCCTCAGGGTCATTCTGCTTACTGCTCTTAATAACAGAATTGCTCACTTTGTGCTAGGGACTGGCCTTGAGAGTTTGGAGTGTTGCCATCCTGCTGTCAAACACCCTCTCTGCCACCCCTGTCTTTATTTCGTTGATGTCTAGTACTTTAAAGCATAAAGTCTGCCCGGATATGATCGCATGTCAAGTGGGATGACGGTGTGGCAGAGCTGTCACAGAAGGACATTAGCAGCGTATTTCTATTTTGGCAGAACCTAGTTGCTCATCTGGGACAGGAGTATCACTGAGTTGCAACTTGAACTGTTTGCACCTTAGAGCGAGCAGCATGGACAAGATACCTGGTTGAACATGTGTCTGCTTAGCATCTAGATTTTAAGGTACAGCTATGGCTCCACTAGCAGAAATGACTGCAACTGACAATCGTGCATGGATTCAGAAAATTCCCTGCTGGGCTTTTTAAAGGGATGTCATATTTACATGCCTCTAAGAAGGAAATTAAAAAAATTAAAATATTTCTCTCTCATACAATGCTGACATGATAATACCAGGATTTTTTCCTGTTCTGAATTGAAACTTGTACTCAGGAGGAAGGGGAAGGGAGCCTTCATGTCTCTTTTCTTGGAACTCTGTTGAAGGCTGACACCAAAGTGTATTTATGTGGTTTGGGCAAATTTTTTCCCTGAAAGAGGTCAGAGGTGTGAAATCCCAATATCCTCTGTCTTCCCTATGGAAAGAGGACGCAGCATATTTCTGCTGGGCAGTGCTCTGAATGTTTACACTTTTTTGGGGAAATTTCTTTCTTTTTATTCTTTTAACCATTTACAACATTTTGTGGAAAGCAAAAGCAGCAGCAGTATGTTCAAACTAACTTAAAAAGCCAGAAGCTTACACACACCTCTAGATAAAAGTTTTCCAATTTATGGTTTTGAAGCAAACTGAGTATAAGATGAGGAAATAACGTAATTCCCACATAATCTGCGTGCACCTGCATGCACGCATGCACACACTGTGTTTTACAGACATGTGGCTCCAACTGCAGAATCCCAGGGACAGCACCGAAGGACTGCTCCGGATCTGTGCAGGTCCAGAGAAGGAAAGAGGCAGGTTTGGTGTTGCAGTGAGTTCACAATTGCCCAGCGGGCACAGGTTGCCTGGTGACCTCTATTCTTTTTCTGGCACGGCTGGATTCTTCAACCGTCCTGCTGTGGGGCTCTTTCTCAATGCCGTAGCTGAGCCACAGGTCTGGAAAGCAATGCTGGAACTGTTAGAAAAGGCGAGGGTGCTGTTGCCAGGTACTGCTCAAAGCCACGCCGATCCACTATAGAAAACATTGGTGACTGTTTGATAGAAAAAGCACACTGTACCTGTATGTAAAGAGCTAATTGAATTCAGCAATAAAAGAAGGATTAACTGTGAAGCATTTACTGAACTCCCCCAGCTACAGTATACAGTTTCCTTGAATTTAATATCCTAATTGCATCCACAGTTTCTTTGGGCACAAAATGAGAATGCAAGAGTGACGTATTCCCTGGTGTGCAGGCTGCCGTCAGCTCTGACTCAGTGCCTTCCATCTCTTCATCTAACCCTTGTAGTACAGAACAGTTCTTAGATATGGAAGAAATGAAGAAAAGCATGATTAATACTTGAAGCTGTTCACTAGTTTCTGTCATCTTGGCAGAGGCTGTAGCAGCAACTATCAGATTGGTGCCAGCCTTTATATATCATGGTTTGCACAATCAGAATCCCCAAAGGTTTGGTGCAATCTACAAAAATCCTGGAAGGCTGCATGTAGACCATTGATTTCTGATGTTGCCAATTTCTGATGCTGCCTTTGGCTAATCTGTTTTAAAATGAAAGCATTCAGTTTTGATTTTATTTTTGATAGGATTGTTAGGAGTTAATATAACTGTTCTCTCAAGTATGGGCTGTACAAACACTAGAGCCAAAACTCAACCTGAATAGTTTTCATTCTAGTAAAAGATTTCAAACCACTTTGCAAAGCACTAATGAAATAGCCAAGACTCACAACACTCCTTTGAGTTCAGTAGGATTTATTCTTACTTTTTCTGATACTTCTTTTCCTCATGAAGAAGATCAGACACTCAGTTATAAGTAGTTTCCCCAGATTTTGCAGCCTGGGACAGTGGAATGTTTTCTGTGAAGAAGCACTGCCTAAAATGGCAATAATGCCCTATGTTCCAGATACCATAACTAGCACTCACTTGTCCATTGGTTAATTTTAACTTATTTCTGATAATTAGCCCTTACACACATGTTCCAAACTACAGATCTATAGAACCAGGTATGACCCCACCTCAGTTTGTTCCTCTCTGCTTCGCAATAAAGTCCGTATTGTTATTTTTAGGCACCAAGCAACAACATGCTTTAAGTGTTCCATCACTATCCAGATATCATGAAAAATGGCTCTTCACCTACTTGATTAGTGACTGATGAATCTAAATATTTTTTTTTTATATATATATATACACACATATATATATACACACAAAACTGTTCAGCAACATCAAAAAGCAGTGAAAGAAAGTCTCTCATCCAATTCACATGGAGAGATTTCTTTGGAAAAATAATAAAACAGACTTGACAGTTCACAAATAAACAATTTCAGTTAAGAACTCTAAAATACAGCAGCAACAACAGCAGCAAAACAACATGAGAATCAAGTCGGCTAATATTACAGCAGCAAAACAACATGAGAATCAAGTCGTCTAATATTAAGGCCATCAGAGTACACTTACACATTTCACAAAGATTATGTTTTTCTACCAAGATAAACACTTTTCTGCATCACTCTTTATGGGGAAAATGCCTCCCAAGCTAGGTGTAGCAGCTTAGACAGAAGACAGAAATTCTGCATCAGAAAATTAGCCAGGTAATTAAGTATTTGTCAACAAGAAAAATGCTACAGGCACAGATGGATTCCCAACTGAAATTTTTAAGCTTTTGGAAATAATATATTCTCCTAAGATGTTTAGAATCTTTAGTTATGTTTTTTAAGTAAAGGGCAGTTAAAACTGAATGAATCTGATGGAAATATTGTCACCTTTAATGAAGACAAATCAGTAAGTCTGTTGCCATTTGCCATGCCATTTCAATATAAAAAATTCCTTCAAATAATTTGGCAAACAGGTTGGAAAACTGCATAAAGCTCTTGATTAGCAGTGATCAGGTTGGTTTCAGTACTGGCAGGTGGATAACATCTGGCAGCTTGTGTATTGAGTCAGTAAAGAAATGAAAGTGACACCATTAAATGCCATAAAAGTTTTTGTTACAGTCAGTGGGGATAATTATTATAAGTATGACAGATAACAGAGGAGCAGATCTGAACAGCTAGAGCAGTGAAATCAAGCCAAACATTTTTCATGAAGGAAGGATTTGTACACTTTGGAAGGAATGTGTAGACAAAAGTGACCTCTCCCTTACACCTCTGCTTTTTAGCCTATTAGGAAAGGACAAGTATAGCAGATCCAGAGAGTGATAAATGAGGAAACAGCAATAATTAGCTAAGCCAGATTAATGGCTAACTGCACCAATGCAGGCGTAACAGGTAGGTTAAATTAAAGTTTTGAAAAAATCTGCTGACAGATATCTACTTAGAGCTGACAGAAAGGTTAACACTGAAGAATAAGCAAGCTGCCTTTTTTAGACTACTAGCAAAGGACACAAGTATGTCCATAACCCCAACACCTGACATGGTTAAACTGCTCCAAATTGTTTCAGGCTGATGTTATCTGAGATACAAAACCACCCTGGTGACTAACTTACTGACTATCTGTCACATACATCTTGTGTGGATGCAGCCAGTATTGTATCCATGACCATATCTTTCACTGGCTCATATTCCCAAATATTTTTAAGAGACAAAAATAATTTTTAGGAGTGTAGGACTGATGAAACAAAATACCAAACATTCACTAAGATACCAAGGACTTTTTTATTACCTTGCTTTTACAACCAAGGGAATCCACCTGTGGGATTTTCAAGATGTCTCCAGAATCTGTCAGAGCGAGCCAGGTGACCAATAATGCTGAGATACCAACTTCTACATACCTCAAACAGCTCTCTAAGTGGCACAAGTGATACAGTTCACTGCTAAGATTACACAACACATACCATTATAAAGACCCCAGCTTCAGTTCTTCTGAACTCCTACCAGGCCAGATGCAGATAATTCACCTCTGCTATTCTGGTACAGAAAGTCCTTAAGTGTTTCACATAGATCAGACAGTATTAGCTGGCATTTTCAGAGGGGCTCAATGGAGTTAAGTGTCCAGATCCCATGAACTTTTCTGTCTAACTCAAATAAGCTCTAAAAATTCCACCAATTGGTACATAGATATGAAAATGACTTTGTTTTCCTAGCTTCTTTTAAAATTACATTGCATCTCAAACCCTTGGGTTGAAATTGCCCTCAAAGCTGAAGAACTTTACAGTCATTCTGTCAGCATTTAATTTTCAAAAGTATTTAGTGTTAAAATACAAATATTATATTAGCTAGAGTTCAGTTCTTTCCTAAAGAAAAGTGTTAGAACAAATAAAATGAGATTATTTAGAATTCTTTCAAAACCAAGGGAGGCTAAAATACTTTACCTTCTGTTTTGGTTTGAAATTTTGGGAGTTTGCTTTTTATTTGGGTTGCTTTTTTTTTTTTTTAGGTGGTGTTTTGTTTTGTTTTGTTTGTTTGTTTTTTTTCTGCAGACCAAGATGTATGAGACAAAAAAAAAAAAACCACTGTAATCCTAACTCTTCATTTTTATTTTGACCACAGGGTCCAACAACTTCTTCAACAAGTCCTGCCCCCAAACCATACTAAGCCTTCTTTTTCTCTGTAAGCAGGAAAAACCAAGCCTCCAGAGCACAAAAGAATTAACTGAAGGGAGGAGAATCATTGGACTTTGAGATATTACAAAAACATTTATATAAATTTAATCTGAAAATGTTGTTATTACAAGCCTCCAAGAAAGGGTAGAATTTTCAGACCACATGCAAAGGCAAAGAGGTGATAATTAATTCTATGGAAGGTCCAAGGGCATAATTTCAAAACACAGCAGTGAACTTAATAAGCCTAATGCGGAAGACAAAAGTTAATTATATGAGTAAGTAGGGGAAAGGCTTCTGATGAGGAAATTACCATTGTGTTTTGGTCTCTATATTTGAAGGAAGGTGGCTTTCTCTTCAAGATTTTTTTCCTAGTGGTAAAAGAAAATCATTAAAAGTTACTAATTCAGAAGTACAATTTCTTCTTTCAGCATAATTTACAGAGATGTATCACCATCTACCGAAGAGAGTGTGGGCTGAAAGGTAACTTCATGTAAATATGGTAGACTCAACCAGAACATATGGGCATTAGCTGGATGTTTAAAATGATGTAATGTTGGATAAAAGGTGAAATTACCACTTCCTCTATTAAGTACTATGATGAGACCCATGAGCATATGCCATAAGAATAAATGCCTTTAGCACCAGAATATGAGTAATAAGCTTAATTTTATTAGTTGTGATCAGTTATTATGCATGTTTAAAACAAGGATACATAGATGGCAACTCCAAAGCTTTCTTCTGTAGAAGAAAAAAATATTAGAGCCATACAGACTTCCTCCAATATTTTGATGAGACAGTAGCAAACAGAGTGTTTTTTGTGGGCATATGGAATTAGTTTGCATTAACAAAATAAATGCATGCTGTATGGCCAGAAGTGACTTATCCTGCCACTGGAAGAGCAGTGCACATGGAATGTTGTGATGACATCTTTGCTACCCAAACCTCTAAAAAGGTATTAAGACATAGATTGAGCTGACTCAAATGGAGCAGAACAAAGATAGTAAACCAGCACTATGTTTGAATATCCTTAAACTAGAATGAAAGCGGGCTGCCAAGAAGATACCAACCATCCACGCAAAATCTTAGGATTCGATACACATTACAAAAAATCTTCTTTTTAATGGCAGAAGCAATAACATTTTGTTCTTTTGCTTCTGTCTTATGATTTTATTAAAGAAAGTTGAAGATCTGAGAAAGATGCAGGAAAAAAAGAAAAAGAGGTTAAACATTGAACAGGCGTCCATTGAAAAGATCCGTTGGTCTGGTAAGACAGTTACTGCTTTTTCCTCTGTGATACACAGTTTTGTCTTCCAAATATGATTATTTGTATTTGTTTCACTTCTTTCTGCCAATTTGGAGTGCACTCAAAGAATTCCAGCACATTCATCAGACATAATGTGTATTTCAAGCATCCCTACAGCTTCTGACTTTCTCCACTGAAATATTTGTAAGCGCTCATAACCCTAGTCTTATTCAACATTTGCATCCTCTTGAGCTCAAAAAAATATTTTAAAATGTGGTAGAAGACAACATGTGAAGCACAAGACAGGGAATTTTCCTGGCAAAGTAATTCTGTCATCCCTACAGCCTAGTATGTTACCAGCGAAAGTTCTGAAATTGAGTGAATTGCTAGTAAATTGCTAGTAAATGTACCAGGATTCACAAGCCTTCTTTTGCAGAGATCACACCTGAGAGTGATGTACAAGATCTTTTTATAGCTCTTTCACATTTGTAGTCTCCATTAGGAAGAGTGGATTGGAAAGACAGGATCATAACAGGCATGGCTGCCTACAGGCAGAAAACACTTCAGCCATGCAAGTTTGCTGCCTGTATGGCAGAAGTGTTCACAGCCAGTCATAAACTTTGCAGACCACAATACAAACCACACCAGCTATTCTTTTAAGCTTTTAAATAAGCACCGAGATGCTTTGTCACTGTAGCCCTTGAAGCACAAGAAGAGGCCCTGGAATTATTCACTAAGCACTCTCATTATCCTAGTTCAGCCCTCTCCTTGAACTTTCACTTTTACGTGCTAACACTGCTCAGCTTGTAATGATAAATACTATATCATACTGATCAATGCTGCCTTGCACCTCCCTGAGCCCCAGCCCCAGTCCACTGCACATGTCTGCAGGCCCCAGCTGCTTTTGGGACTTCACATTTGGTTTCATCAGGTGATTCGCAATGGTTAGGACAACTCCTTTGGCTTGTGGCTGGCTCCACAGACTGAAGCTATTTGGCACATTTCATTATCTCTGGCTTACTACCACTTTGTCTAAGAAGATCCAGCACATGTAGACACATTTGATAGTGGTTTTGTCCTATCAAGAATACTAGCACATAATGCTGTTTTTCTTCAGCTGATAAATACTGCCTGCAGATTACCAAATTATTTGACAAAGTCTCTCCTCTCCTCTCCTCTCCTCTCCTCTCCTCTCCTCTCCTCTCCTCTCCTCTCCTCTCCTCTCCTCTCCTCTCCTCTCCTCTCCTCTCCTCTCCTCTCCTCTCCTCTCCTCTCCTCTCCTCTCCTCTCCTCTCCTCTCCTCTCCTCTCCTCTCCTCTCCTCTCCTCCTCTCCTCTCCTCTCCTCTCCTCTCCTCTCCTCTCCTCTCCTCTCCTCTCCTCTCCTCTCCTCTCCTCTCCTCTCCTCTCCTCTCCTCTCCTCTCCTCTCCTCTCCTCTCCTCTCCTCTCCTCTCCTCTCCTCTCCTCTCCTCTCCTCTCCTCTCCTCTCCTCTCCTCTCCTCTCCTCTCCTCTCCTCTCCTCTCCTCTCCTCTCCTCTCCTCTCCTCTCCTCTCCTCTCCTCTCCTCTCCTCTCCTCTCCTCTCCTCTCCTCTCCCCTTTCCTCTCCCCCTCCCCCTCCCTCTCCCCCTCTCTCTCCCCCTGTCCCTCCCCTCCGCTCCTGTCTCCTGTCTCTTATTTTGCAGTGGATTCCATCCTGTTGGGCACTGCCTTCTTGCTTTCCATAAGATGTCAAGCAAAACCACATGAATCAGTATTCCAAGGGTAGGTTCCTTCTCCTGTCCCTAAGAGCACTGCCTGACAAACAGGTCTCAAGAAAGCAAAAATTAAGCTGTTTTACCTCAAGGGATTTGAAGGCCATGTAGATCTGTTCTCTAGGATTCTTGTCTCTTCCCAAGCAGCTGAAGTCAGTCTTGATAATGGGCACAGGCAGCAGGAGAGATGTTTTTTTCCAGGTCAGAAACATCCCAAGGAAGATCTGATTCATGAGGAGAGGTTTCCAGCAGGTGATTTGATCTCTGCAGTTTCTCTCTGTGATCCTAAGTGCCAGAAGCACCTTGGCTCATATGCTGGAGATAACACAGATTTCCTTCCCTTTCCAGCACACAAAGGACGTAGACAGCCACACCATTCTGCAAGACTGTTCCCTCCCATCCCCAGTTCCTGAACTTGAATGGCAGCTGATCAGGGAGGAAATACATGTCCAGATGGACAATAAAATCCTTATAGCCTTCAGTCATATTTGGGTTCTTCACTAAAAAAGGGCCTAACACAGAAAAGATGAAGATGTTATCCAGTAAAAACAGTCAAGGACCCTTCACATTATACTTTCACATGTTTGTTGTTGTTTGTTTTTTTTTTTTCCATTTATTCTGTTTCTTTACAGCCTCTCACACATAAACAGACAGCATCTGGGATGTGAACAAACTCGAACCTAAATCTGTGGTATTGGTAGAGTGCCTCCACTATCAAGGTTGTAAAGAAATTCAGTGGGGAAACAGACAGAAACTAACCTTGAAGGAAAAAGCTTCTTAGCCTCTGTGCTATTCATCACCTCCGTATTTGCTTGTAATACCCCAGAATCTATCCCTAGTTGTCATAGCTACCAAGGGGGCAGATTTTCAAAGTGCATGCCAAAATCCATCTAACAGAAAGATAGAGTAGGTCTTAAATCTATAGTTCTTTTCACCAGGAGTTAGTGACACAGCATGAATTGGGCATCATAAGTCACAAAAACATTAAAAATATAATGATTTAAAGAAAATAAGTTATGACAAGGCAATTTAAAAAATGTGCTTAAAATCACCAATCCAACCCAAAGCAAATAAAAACAATCATTTCACAAAACTTAAGCGCGTGCCACAAGAATGTACTGTTGGCTGGTCTTTTCAAAAGAATTGTATTGTTCAAAGTAGCTGACACTGCCAAAATATACAATAATTTTATTACATTGGCTTAATGCACAATAAACTTCTCTGTGTACCATAAAATGGAGGAAAAACTGCAGGATTTTGAAAAGAAGCAAAATCTGCAAACCGAAACATCTCAGCTACATGCCTTTGCCATGAATCAGTCCAACAGAAATATTAAATATAGAAATAAATTATCCGCATTTTACCCAACCCCTAGCTGTTTCTTTCTACAATTAATTAGCTATAGGCACCTATAACAGCAGAAGTTTAGAGGTCTGTTCCTAAGGTAATTGCAGAAGGCATGTAAATTTAGACAGCTAGTCAGTGGAAAAAAAAAAGAAGACATGATTAATCAACAGGATTAGATAGAAAATGTCTTTATATATAATTGTAAGGAGCAACTGTGCTTTAATTGTAGCATTGAGAGAATATATCTTTCAAATGCTAAATAATTCATCATGTTAGATACTTGAATGATCTTTTCTTAAATCTTCATGTAGGAGGTAAAAATTCTAGAGATAATACTTAAGGGAAGATACTAAAGGAAAATTCATATGAAAAAATTAGGTGTATCTCATCTGCCTGGACTGATAAATAGTAAATAGGTAAAGGAGGAAAGAATGAAACGAAGAAAGAAATAAAAAAATACCCAAACCTTAAGGGACAGCCATGATTTGAGAAGCCTGTTTCTTAGAACAACAAACATTGAGTCATCATAATAGAGAAAGAATTAGTCATTCTTTGCAGCACTACAGTACATCCTCTGCATGAGTTATGCAGAAGATATGCAGAATATGGTCTATACTCTAAATCAGGACATAAATGGCTGATTTTTAACTAAGGTTTGGAGAACAATCAACCAAAGGCTGAAATCCTGTGCTTTATAGCATTCTGTGTACTGCAGTGTGAAGCCATCAACAGAATACAAACTGGATTCAGGCAGACAGCTCAGAGATGACGTTAATCACAGAGCCTAATCCTGCCATCTCACACAGGCAATGTTACCCTGGATTACACCAAGATTTCTAGCCAGAATGAGGATGACAAGAACTGCATTCTTTGCAGAAACCAGTCAACTAACAGTTGATGTCATCTCTCGGGATTACATCAGTTATCTGGTTTTCTGATACTATTTTTATAGGAAAATGGGGCAAAATTGGGCCAAATCATCGAATCTTTTTCATGTGAAAAGTAGTCCAGATTAAAATATATGAAACAGAATACTTTATTCTACACCAAAATATCATCACACATGAAGGTATGCAAATATCTTTACTTTGGGAATAAATACTCCAGATTTATAACTTAACTTGGAACACTTACCAAGGAAAGAAGACATATTTTTAAAACTGCTTTTAAAGGCAATTAAACTTGACCGAGACATCCGTATTCTCTTACATAAATGCTTAGAAGACATTGTATTTTAAATTTACATTTTACTTGAATCTCAGTTAACTTTCAACATAAATAGAAATGGTGTATTTTTTACTTTTTAGCTTAACTTGCTTTCAAAGGGTACTGAATAAAAACCTATATAACTATACAGAGATACATGGAATAGTTATAATGCAGTACATCATCACATCAGTGTATTTCTAAATTTCCACATGCAGACAAGACTTTAGTATCCAGACACTTAAAATGCTACCTACATTAGTTCTGTAAATAAGGACATTTTTACTCATTTATAATAACAGTATCATAAAAGTATACCAGGAAAACACAGGATCAAATGAAAAACAAATCATATTCCAAAGAAGGAATGAGAGAAGCAGTTCACTGTTCTGTTAGTGAACGAAAACAGGTTTGTCTGGCTGTGGAACACACGCTACATCTTGCACTGCAGGCATGAGCTCAGTGAAAAACAGTTAAATAATTAGAGAACAATTGTGGATCCATAATAGACAGATGACACCCATACCCCCCAATCTTCTTGGTGAAAGAAAGACAGTTGCCTAGTACGAGCATGTTGAAAGCCTCTTGTCTTACTGCACTTTTACCAACTCTGAAAAGCCCGGATTATTTCTTCTCATCACCCTCTGTTAATGCACCAGTGTTTTCTGTTTGTTTCCGCTAGAACTAACACAGTCAACAAACTAAAATGCAGCTGACTCAGTCTGACCACGAGTGCTTTTTCTAAATTACATTTATATTTATGGCATGCTCAGGTTTATGCTGTGCTCGGTATCTGTTCCAAAATATTTCAGTTGTTAAAGAAAAGCCAAGTTAGCCAAAAGAACAGTTTATCTACATAAAGAAGTGATACCTAGAAATCCTGCCAAGTGAGAAAAAGGTCAGCTGTTTAAGCAAGCAGTAAAGTTAACAAGTAGTCTCCCCTCCCCCCAGGCCTGTTCAGATCTATCGTGTGAACTGTAAGTATGAAGAAGGGCAAACTGGCATTATCCTTGTCTTATTTGACCTGACCAGTTCACAGCTGACTTCTGCTGGGTTTGGTTTTATTTTGTTGGGTTTTTTTGTTTTTAACAAGTGCTCTTTGTATGGTGGGCACATTTTATCCCTGTTTCCTGAGCTGTTTCACATTCTAACTCAGCTTTTTCTACAAGAAAAATGTTTTAAATCTAAGAGAGGTGAAGTGGCCTTTAAAAAAAAAAAAAAAGTGTTTACTTGAATTAATTTATAATCACATAGTTTTTAGGAAGAGTTACAGCTATATCTTCTGGAGAACTGCCATTCCTACATCAGGATTTAGGCAGAGCACCTGAGACACTGCTGACTGGGTTTGGGCTTCAGCTCTGAAGCTCCCAAGCTCACGTGTCAGTGAATCCTGAAGCTGCCCAACACCTCTTCTGATTCCCACGTTACCACATACCTATAGCAGCAACCCTGGAGATGGCCAGAACTGCCCATCTTTTCGGTGCCAAACTTGACTGCCAAACAAAGTGACAAGGATTCAAGAGCAAGATGTGTTTCTGCCCAAACCCTCTGGGAGATGCACGTCACAGTGGGCACTCTTAGAGCTCATGTAACCTTTGCCAACAAGTCACATTACAATATCCTCTTACAGTATCCCTCTCTCTCCTAATGCTTCTTGTATTACTTGTTTTACAGGTGAAAAGCGTACACAGGAAGGGTGGGGATTGCTTCCAGCCAGCTTCACAGGTAGCCTGGTGGTCACAGCACTTTCCTAGGAGAGGGATAGGAGTTAAAGGTTTTTGACAGCCTCAAGCTGAGGAGGGCGAGTAACTCCTCTCTCTTTTTTCCTACATGAACACCCCAGCCACTCAGCTACTTTGCTTAAGGTGAGCTCAGCTACCATCTTCCTCCTTCTCCAGCCCAGTTTTGAGTCCTTTCTAAACACTCACTTGTCTCTTGACTGAAGGACAGCCCCAAGCAGCAAATCTGAGGGCAACAGAAGTGCTAGGTGCTAGAATATCATGCCTTGGCTCCCTGCACTGGCAGGTTTTCCAGTATCTTGTTTTTTGTGGACTTTTCTGATAGTTCTAGGAAGCAATTTGCTCAGCAGCGGGGTTGTGATTTTCTCCATGTGGCTCTTCCAAATGACTGCTTCTCAGCATGCACCATGTAGAAAGCTCATATGCATTACGTAGGGTCACGGGCTGTTTTTCCTAGGCCACCCAAGCTCCATTGCTGGGTGGATAAGATGGTCACCATCCCATGTCCCTTCCGTCTTCACACATTTGCCCGGCTGTGCATTTCTCCAAACTATGTCATGCAGTTGCAGTTGTGCATCCTTCTCCATTAGACCTGAGGTTACACTAGCCTCTAGGCTGCTCAGCTTAAATGAGAGGTGCTGCAGGAGGTATCCTTGGGGCATCTGTGGTCTTTTTATGTATCTCATGATTAGGCAAGTTCAAAATATGTTCCTGAGTTCAAAGCCAAAAATGACATACAGAAAGAATCCTTTACAAATTAAACTTCTTCTCAGCCTGAATTTGATATAGTGTGCAACTAAAAACACCACTCCCAAAATAGTGATTAGGTCAAATATGATGGACTTCAGTGGACTTAATACTGTTAAATACTGGTTTATGTTTTCCTCTAGACAGCACAAAAATATTAGTCAGAGCACTTTGTTGGAAACCAGCTAACTTTGTATGTGTGTGTGTGTGTGCGCGCGTGCGCGTGAAATAAGAAACATTAATAAGATTTTAAGATATCAGAGAATTAGATTAAATTAGATTCTCATAGAAATGCTAGTGCCTGCTATGGTCAGGGTTGTGTTCCAGATTCAGTATCAAATTCAGCCCTGTAAATTCACTTCAAAAAGAGGATGGCTGGTAACTGAAATCAAAGTAATATTAAAGGAGCTATTCTCTTCCTGGCTGATTGAGACTCCAAATTCTCATCAAATCATGAGCACACACAAAAACTGAATCTGATCTCTTCTATTTTAGGGGGGGTTTTATTTGTATTCAACATGCAGATATGGAAAGATGTTGTTTTCTTTTTCAAAAACGTGACTGGATTTTGTTGATTGTTGAAAATTAGCTTCATGAATATTTCAGTAAGGAAAAAGTGTTTCATCAAGTATGCACCGACTTCACAGAGCTAATACACAATTGACTTAAAATAACTTCTGTTTACAAGACTATATTACATGGAAAAAGAGCAACTTGGTTGGTCCAAAGCTAGCTATTTTTCATCCCAGATATCAAAGCAAAATATTTCTGAGCCCTTTGGAGGCAGTCAGAGTGAAAATTCTTGTAAAGGGGATTCCTTACCAGGCTATATATTTTTAAGAGTAATGGGTTCATGTCAGGTCCAGAACTTCTGAACTGAGTGCGTCCATTTTGCCTCATGAATCCATTTCAGCATTTCAGTGAATGGACTAGACAAATTCACATTAAATACTGAGAATTTGTACGGATTTAACAATACTGAAAATCAAAATCACATTAATATTTCTGATATTGCATAGCCTGTAGCAAGATTTTCTTGAGAAATCAGAACTTAGTGACTGACAACTGGAACAAATTGGCTACCAGCTACGATAAGTAATGATAAACATTCCTGTTTGACAAACTGGCTGGAAGCTCACTTACTAAAAACTGTCACCATCTTTACATTGATTTGCTGTACACAAAGTCATAAAAATTCTGTTGGGTGGGTTTGAATTCATACATCAAATCTAGAATGCGTACAGATTTCAAATACAAAGTACTCTTGTCATTTACTTACTGCTGTTCTGAAGACACATGCAGTAAAACCATCAGCAACATATGTTTTCTAGGCTTTTTACAAAAGCAAGCCACCATCAAATCTACTGAGGAGTTTATGCTATAGTGGAATTGCTTTGAGAGTTTTTTATAAAAGGTAAGAGTCAAAAATAGTAACTTAATCTTATGTGCAGTTTCTTAATGACAAATAAAATATTGTCTATTTATACTCTGCATTTTCTGAGTGGTAATAAACAACACTATTTCTATGAACACCAACAACAGTCATTTCAACTGCCTTGTTTACAAGTTAAATACTTCAGCTTGTTACCTCTTAGATTTCCTAGAAGGGAGGATGTCCAAGAAACATTTTGCTTCTGCACAAGATACCATGGAAGGCCAGGGCAGACTTCAGTGATCTATCTGAAGAACTAGTATAGTGGCTTGTGGTTTGGGAATTATGCTGCTGAAACTAAATGCAAACATCAATAATTATATTTTTTCATATAAATCATATTACCCAAAAGTGTGGCCATCGCAGGAAACCACCTGATCTTACTTTTTTTTTAGTTTTTAAAAAGATCTGTCTGGAAAGATATTCCATTGTTGTAATTAAGTGCCAGATGCTGCACTAGCTTGAGTGGACAGCAGAAAAAACTCTCTTGTTGGGCATACTCAAACTCTCCAGATGAACAAATTCAGCCTAAAATAAATAATTATTTTAATTCTAAGACACAAGTTCCAGGACCACCTTAAGCTACAAACAAATGTCAGTTATTGATTAGAAGGTTATATCGATACCTATATTATATGTCACATTTATGTGATACTTAAAATGACATTCACTAAAATGAAAGCCAACCGATCAGTTACTAATGTTTCATACAGTGTAGCTGCAGTTCTAGCTTTGCACAATGGAGTCTGATCGTGAACCTTTTTTATGAAGAGGTTATCCTACAGACATTTTCACACACTTCTAAGCAAACATGTTACCCCAGTTGATTTTACGTGTTGAATTTTTAAAACACATTGAAGGCCCATGAGGCTCACTGATTATCATTGGTGTGGCTACCAATTAATAAATTTGAATTCTTATATTTCTATGATCATATTGTGTGAAAATGTTAAACTTTTCATCTTTGACTAAAGCACATGAATTTTTATTTTCTAATTGAATTTGAGAATTATTTTAGAGAAATATAATTTTCCTCAGTGTGTGTTTGGCAGAATGGCAAACAAACTGTGCAGTGCCCAAATATACCTTACAACTGATATTAAATTCTGTATTATGAGCTCAGCCGGACTCAATAGCATAACCAAGTAATTATCTCCCTTCTTCCCCTACTACTCCCCCAAAATGATAGAAAGTTCATACAATTAGCAGTGACAATGTACAACGGAGTCCCAAGTAAATACTCAGGCTACCTGAGAAGTTCAGACCACTGCTATGTGTCAGCATAGATTTGCAATTAATGCAAACCTGAAGCTTTTTTATACCGAAAGACTGCAATTAAACACTGAAACAATGGTGATTTGAGATACCATTGACTAGTTTGTATCACAAAACTCCTTAATGAAAATCAGTTTCTTTCACAGCAAGCCCTAAATGTTATCAATCAAAACCCAGTTGCCTGTGGATGTGGACACACTTTGAAATAATACGCTATCAGGATAAATAAGGACACTTCCATTTCTCAGCGTCAATGGAAAAGCGCTCAAAGCTTTTGCTGCCTGTTTATGAATTTTAATGAGGCCTGGATTTGTCTCAGAAGGAGGCAGCCTTAGTTTCCAAAGCGATTCAGACAAGTCAGTACAATATTAGAAAACAGTACAAAAGCATGCACGATAATATAATAAAGCATTTTGATGAAGCTATGTTGGGGAGGGCAAGCCAGCTTATACAAAATCACCCCTGCTGCTTCTCCTACTACGCTACAAAAATAGCAACTTTGGATCTCAGCTTCCAATGTCATTTTCACCTTTTATTGCTAAATATTTTGTGGTATGGAACTAACAGTAAAAATAGAGGTTGATTGTTATATTTCAGTCTCGGACTGAGGATGATTTGACACTTCCCAGCCATCAGACAATTACAGGGCAGACTCAAGTTAATTTTGACTTTAGAAAATGTGTGCCTACTTGAATTACTTCAGCAGGGTATTTATACCCAAAATATGATTTATCTTTAGCAGAATCCATTAGCAAGGCCTTTGAGGTTCCCAGTCTAGCCTCTACTCTTCAAGCCCTCCAGACACATGCACACATCTATGTACCTCAGCAGCTCCGTCACACCTTTGTCCCAACCACAGCCATAAATGGAGGGAAAAGCTGCCATGGCTGGGTCTAGAATCTTATGCTAGCCTCTTCCTTCACCGTATTTCTCACATTTCCTGTATTTCCTGGCTGTGGGCAGGCCTGTGCAGTGTTTTCTTATCCGCAAAATGGAGGACATCACTGCGCACTGTCACAATACTGGCACAAGGCTCATTTCTTCAGTATCCTTGATTTCTTCCACAAGCCAGCCTTAAGGGGTCTTGGAGAACTTGATCTCTGCTGATGTGGGTTCAGGAAGAAACAATAGGTGAAAAAGAAGTCAATATTTGCTGAATGGAAAAGGTCAGCTGCTGTTTAAGGTTTCCACGGCCTAGTGAGTTATCTGGAGTGAGAAAGTTCGTGAACACTGGATTCATTAAAGTTGGGTTGCTGTAGGTGAATGTCATGGTGGCTGCAGAAGATCTGTACTAAGAACAAAAAGCCAGGTCCCAGGTGGTCACCTTCTGAGCACTGGATGCACTACCAAAGACCAGGGAACTGTGAAGAAGGATGGTATCTTTCCAGTTGCTGTAAGAAAAAGTCAACTCAGAACCTCCACAAGTTCCAAAACCAAACTGATTTTTCCCATTCCTCCAGCTCCATCACCTCATTTCTCACCACAAATGGTTCCCCTCTGTGTTGCCATGTCCCTGACTTTCCTGCTGGCAAAACATGGGGTGGAAGGGTCCCTCATTCAGTCTCCCCTCTGCATTTCTTCCTGCTGGGAAGATGGCATTCCTTTAAGATCTAGCAAGTGAGCAGAAATGAAATGATTGTTCCTATCTTGATAATAGGGAGCAGAGTATGGGGTTGTTAAAAAACTCTCAGGGAAGACTTTCATTTGCTCTCTCATCTGATTCACTCAGGACTTGCTGTACTTATCTTTAGGACCTCCACTTCACCTTCTGAAGACAGACCCTTAAATGCAACAGCAGATGGAAATCCCAGGCTTGTTCAGAGACTATATGAGTTTTCACATGTTCAAACAAAACTATCTCAGTTCTTCCTTTGACCTTACTGCCAGGAACTTCTAAAAACACTCACATTCTGCAGAAATGAATTAGAATCACATAAACTTGATGCTGCTGTTCTTCCCATCTTCTTTTCATGTTGCTATGCTCATTTCCTTCCACCTCCTTGTTTTATTCTCATCTTTACCCACTGGATTGTTTCATTCTCCAACCTTATTCTGTATTCTCATATTCATTGTTCATGCCTCTTCTTTATGCAGCTGTTCAAAAACATTTCTGCTCTTCTAAATTCTTTTACCTTTCATGTTCATTCTCCTCCCTCTTCCTTGATACTGCTCACTGGTACTGAGGTCCAGCTTTCACATTCCTTTTAGTTCCCCTGCACTTATGCTTAGTGCCACCCCCCCAGTCAACCTTTTTCATCTTTGTTGCATTTCCTTCATACCTCCGATACTCCTGTTGTTGTGAAAGACAGACAAGACAGTATGATTAGAATGGCAAAGACATAAACAGAATCACTGGGAATTTGAAAAAATCAGTTTGTTATAGCCAGGAACGGCAGACTCTAAGCCAGTCTAAGTATTGTCATAGTACCCTTCAAAAAAGGTTGGAAGTAGGTCATAAAAATTTGTTTCACTCTTAAACTCAGCACATGATATGTTATATTCATCACACTCAGTTAACGAGCTCAGTTAATGGTATAAAGCACATTTAGGAAATGGTAAATTCACGTGATATATGAAATGCTTTACTCTGGCATTTAAACACTGCCACACCCTGAGAAAAGGTTTTTTCTGCCTTGCAATGGGTTAACCATTAGCCCAACAGCAGAGTAGTTGTTAGCTGACTCTGTTTACTGATTTTTTTTTTTTACTCATTTTTACTGTTCACTGGCAGGGGACAGCCACACCTGTCCATGAGGAGAGTCATTAACATGTTCCTGGAAGGGGCATAAAATATTTTGGAATGCTGAAACTTCTACCTGACTAATGGCTAGGACATTGTTACAGGCACGTAGCATGCATTTGAATCATTACCAAAAAAGCATGATCTCCCAAACCCCTTCTACTACCTGTAAATGGAAAATAGATATAAAAGAAGTGACCCCAGACCACAGATCAAGTCATGCAGGTCAAGCATCATAACCTGCTACCAGTTGGACAACCTCAAGTAGAAGACACCTTTGAATTTAATCTAGTAGGCAGGCAGATTTTATTCTCTCTTCATTCATTGCTTCTCACTTGCTTCTGCAACCATTGGCGTCCTGTGACCTACATTTGGATACTGTCAGATAAATCATTTAAAATTCTTTTAACTTAGCTTTTCTTAGACCAGTTGTAGGGCAACTGGCAAATGTGAAGTTCTTTGTAGGCTTTGCAACAGTGAGCCTTTAAACACATAGTAGTGTGTCAGTTTTTCAGGTAGTCCACAACTATAACACATCACTTCAGAACATCTAAAAAGTAAGCCTGAAGTTCCTGAATCTACAGTCTTGAGACTGTAGATAATAGCCACTTCTCTTCCACATTCTTAATTCCCATTACTTTTTGTATTATCCTGGTACCTGGCAGTTGCAGTAATAGATTTGGGTCACCTACATGCTGTTTTGGGAAGCACCCTACAAGATAACCACAATCGGTGCCTCTGTAAAGTGAGCGTGAGAAAAAGTGTCCCGACCCCGGCCTCCCAGTGACACTTCTGTTGTCCAGAAATGTATACTACGAAGCCTCATCTGCCAACAAGAGTATATATATTAGGTCAGAAGATTCTCTCCCTAAATGGGTCAGACTGTGGAAATTACCCAGCTAACCCACATGAAAAGGTTGCAAGCTTGTCCAGGGAACAATCAAGAGAATTTCTGTTTATATGAGAACCTTTTGCTCAGGATTACCCATCTCCTGACAAAAGATCTGCTTAAGAATGCAAGAAAGATTACCTAATCAGATAAGAATGTAGTAAGACTTTAAACTGGGTTGTAAAGATAGTAGTATTTATTAAAAATCATGTCCTCATGCATCTCAGGGTACCCAATCCAAGGAGAACAATTGAAACATTTAAAAAGTATGTGAATTTGGAGCTGAGGTACTCCCTCAAAGGTCTCGTGGTATCTTAACATAAAACTGACATTAATTGCCCAGTAGATGAACAAAACACTTCATATCCAAAATGGCAAATCAGTTCATTGAAATGCTCATGAGATGCAATACCTGTTTTGCTAAGAAGGAAACAGAGGGTGTAGAATTTCTATAAAGATATGACCTCCTATGCTCAAGCCATGGGTAGCATTTGTGGCACCTGGGACTGAAGGTTAGACATTCCCTGTGTCTCAGTCCCACAATAATATTTGGAAACTTTTTTTCCACACGCTGTAGAGTAAGCAGTGGCAATAAGCTTTGGCCAGAAAGACATCCTTAAATATCAAAACAACTGTCAAGCTTTAACCTCATCAGGTGGGAATGAACTTCAAAATAAAAAATCATGAAGCAGTACAAGCCCTAAAGCCACATTCTGTATCTTCAGATGGAAGTTATGAACCACAGAAATCCTGTGTCAGCAGACCTCTGATCATGGCAGGAATACAGGATATAAAGAGATTATCAAAACTGGGATGGGCTAAGCCCATGACGTACAACCCTGCAAATGATCTGCTATTCAACAGATGCCAGCACAGAGTTTTCAACGCTGGAGACAGATGTTTGAAATGCTTAATGGGAGCAAGAAGCCCTGCCTCCGCACGTTGAATCTGCTCCTGGAGCGCCTGCCAGTGCGTGGCCAGGCAAATATGGTGGCAGTTTAAATTTCTGCTCCCAGAATGATGACTTCCTGCACAGGCTGTTAGAAACCCTGATGCTGATCTGAGTGAAATTAAATAACTAGGTCTCTGGCAACTGCATGAGATTTGTTTGGTTTTCATACATACAAGCACAACAGTTCTAAGCATTGCAGCTAAAAGCGAACACGAATATTTGTTAGAGGGGATGTGAATTCATAGAATATTAGGTACCCATAAATCCAGTCTTACAGTATATTAGAAGAAAATAACATGTTTAGTCAAGTGATCTACATCTTAATAAAAATACAGTGATTCACATTTCCAGCCACTGCAAACAAATAATCTTAAAAACATCCTCTTAGGTACTGGGGAATGGTACTCTTGTCATCATCCCATTTTACTGATGAGAAAATCAAGACCACAGCTTCTTGCAAGAGGAATTTGTCATAATTTACGTCTGATCTCTGGCACCGAGAGGAATCCTGTATGAGCTCCTTTCCAGCTGTAACCTGAATTAGTATTATTACTGCTTTGTGTACACGATGCTTTCAGGAGCTTGACTGGGAGCAGGACTATTTGAACTAAACCTCAAATGATCAACTAGCATAAATAAGCACATCTTACTCTGTTTGACTAGAACAATGAAAATATTAATAATTATATGAGCCTCCTTTTTTATTCTATGTGAATCTGGAAATGTTAAGCACTTCAGACCTTGCCTTTCCTAATAAATATCATTAGGAGAACTTGTTTAAATGGATAACAACATCAAAACAGTAAACTTCACTTTACTGGCCTACACAGTCTGCTTTACTGCCAACTGATTCTTCGTTACATCCATTGCTAAGATTTTTTATGAGGATTATTTTTTCCTCAGATACACATAATTATTCTAGGCAAAGTCCTGCGTTGAGGTTTTGTTCTTTGTCTCATAAATTTTGACTTCACAGATTCTATCTCTTAATTTGAAAAGGTTTACAGCCTGAAATTGGAAATGCAAAGGCCATACAAGTATTGCCCTTCTCTCTAGATTAGATATTGAACTGTGAACATTTCAGTTTACAGTATAGTTGCTTGTAGGAGAACCGAGAAACCAGTAAAATATTTCTCTTTTCAGAAGATTTGTACTGTGTACTTATGAAAGCTGAACTCTCCATAAAAGGAAACTTTGGTTACCTTTTCCCCATCAAGATGAGTCCCAAATAAAAAGCGTACAGCATGAAAGAAGAATGGACAGACTGATACTTTCCATAACTGTATTCTGAACTTCATTTACAGACAGCCTGTAACAGTGGCTAGGAAGAGACAACATCATTAGGTCTTCTGAGGGTTTGTGTCTAAAAAAAACAGGCTGGATGAAAAGTGTTTGATTTTTCCTACAGAACTTTCTATGGTCATCTAGTTTGAAATGTCCCTGAAGACACAAACTGCCTTGGATAATTACAGGCAAGTCCAGAAAACCTCCTCTAGATATCTGAATAGAGGTGCCTGGGGCTCTTGGAATTTGTTTAGACACAATAATATCTGCACAATGAAAATAATTTTTCAAGATTTCAAAGTTTTTTCTAGCTTCATGGATTTCTCTGGACTTATGCTTCCAAACTATAGTCATAATTCTTTCCCCACCCCTTAAAAAATGATATATTAGACTGCTTCACATTCTTTATTCCCCATTACAGCAAAAACAAATACACTTGTTCCTGCCTGAAACATCCATTTTCCCAGTAAGTTGCTCCTCCTCCCTGTCCAACAATGCAATATTTCAATCTGATAAACATGGTAAAGAACTTTAGATTTTGTGGGATCCCAAGGCATTAGAGAATTAGCAAGTGCTCTTCTTGTATTTTACAGCAGTGCTAATAAAATACATAATTACCAGAAGAGATTTTTTTCTTCTTTGTAATCAACATTATTTACTGTGTGGTCAGTATGAGCCTGAATAATACAAATTATAATCACAAAAGAGCTTTTAGGTGAGTGGGAAATAACAGCCAGTTCTTTTTTATCCCCTTAAAAAACCAACAAGAAACCCAGGAAGAAAACAAACACAATGCCATTTTAGTGCATTTCTGGGAATAATTAATTAGAACTATGCAACACAAATCAAAAATAAAGCTCCATAACAAATTTATACCTTTTAAAAATCCACTGAGATTCAAATCCAAACAAAGGCTGCTAAGTGACAGAGAAAAAATTGAATTATTGCCGTATACTAGGATACTGGCTATGACAAATAATCATGCCATTCTCTGTCGTCAGTTCCTCAGAGGTCTTAGTAGAAATGATCCCTCTTGTGTTCCAAAAGAGAAAAACAAAAATAAAAATATCCCCAAACTTGTTCCCTCTATACAGTTGTTACATACTTCCTAAACGGAGTGATGGTCAGACCCTTTAGAGAAGCACAACCCATATTACAAAAGATCAGTGCTTATAACTAATTTATCTGTTTTATTATATGAGGCTGTCATTAGGGATACAAATGGCAAATAACATGCTGAAATACACATTAAAACTGTTAACAAACAAAATTTTAAGAGCTCCTTGAGCTTTTTCCATCATGTATATTAATCCACAGCAATAAGCCTTCTATAGACACTCTTCATTTTCCTAATCATTGTTCCATTTTGTCTCAGTGCAGAAACACACTCAAACTGAGCCACTTTCATGTAGAGACAATCTAACGTTTGTATTATGAAGTAAGCTGACCTGCCAAAAATTTGATTCCAATTAATTACATGTACAGTTTGACTTCAGGTTTTTGGTTTGGTTTTGTTTTGTTTTTCTACATAATAGTATTATTCTGTATTGACAATTTTCTCCTTCTACTCATCCATACTCTTAAAAATTACATCCAGACTCTTTCTTTACACCTCAGCCAGTGACAGATCTTTCTCTTGGCCCTTGAGAAATGTGGCAACACACCTTCCACATTCACTCACAACCCTTCCTGCTGACCTGCACATATTTATGGTTGACTGCTCTTCATATCTGCTGAAGCTTTCCTTCCTCTTACAAATCAACCTGAGCTGTTCTTGCGTCTCCCAGTTACCTATGGTCCATCCTCTCTCCATCCCTTCCTGGGACTGACTCCTGCCTCCACCAGCCATTGCTTCTCCAGCCAGTGCCACCCAGCTTTCCTGGACGCTGCTCTGAGACATGGAAGGAGTGCCCAGGGAAGGGGCAGCAGATCCTTTGTGAGGATGCTTGGTGGAATAATCTTGGTGGTTGTGTTCCTACCAATCTGGGCGGTATTGTCTCGTTGGACTTTCTTCACCAGAGGCTGCTGACTGTTGAGAAAGATTTAGTGTCTGATGTTGCAACACCCTGCAAAATGACCTCTGTGTTGCATTGATGCAGTGATTTTTGGCTGGTGGATGTCCCCAGCCACCTGGGGCTTGTGATGTTGGTATTATTGTATTAACAAAGAACCCAAAGCATAGTATTTGCACAGTTCTTCGGCAGTGACTGAATGAGCAGAGACATGTCATAGAGTCTATGTTTATAAAATGTCACATAACCAAAAATGTTGTTCAAGAAGTTACACAGTGGAAGAATGAGACATTTTTAATATAAACCAAAACCCATTACTTTGATTAGTACTTAGAAGTTAAATCTATCCCTAGGCAACCTCTTTGACTCATAGGCATCAGGAGAGCAGAACAGCATATTTTTAAAAGGAGGCATGAATGAAGGTGCTAAATGAGAAAAAGCATCTTTATACACCCGTAGCATCCAGTACTTACTAGAAACCCAGTAAGTGTCTCAATCAGTCAAACTGTGTTTCATAGTCTGATGTTAATTATCCCTTCTTCTATATTAAATTTTGCCTCTGTGACCTTGCTGGTCTTCAAAGCAAATGTGAATAAGGAAACGTTTTGCACTCCTGCTAGCATTCGTATTTCATACACAGACTAAAGCACATTTTTAAAAATTCAAGTATAACAAAGATGTGGGAAAGCAGATCATACATATTAAAGTGCAGTGTGGATTGCACATACTAAGGTCCCTGTATCTATACAGGCACATAGCTAGAAACAAGCCTCTTATCAGAGATGCTTTGACTAAGCACAAGCATCCCAGGTGTTTTAATATTTTGTGGTGTAGGTTCTCACCCTTTAGGTTTTGGTGTGTGAATTTCATTTTCCAAATAAATGTTTGTGGATTAGTTTCGGTCTGCAGACTACAATTTAGTGCATGGATGAAAATGAGACAGACTCAAATCTAATTCACACTATAAAATGCAGCTGGATGTACTGAAGTACAGCTGGGATGCACGGGCATGGGGTTCATTGATGGTTACAAATATTCTGAACTATCTGTGCATTTCCAAAAGCAGTGAATATAACATATATTAACTTTTCCTTTATGAAATTACATTTTTTTTTTCAACATTCCATGTTGAAGAATGAAATCTAGAAAAATCTCTTTCAAAATGCAATGTGTTTTGCCTTGCCCAGTAAAACATTTATTCCCTTTTCTAAACAATTCATGTTGAAAAGAAATTATCAACCTGATTGGATTTACTCTTTTATGCACACGATATATCAAGGCAATTCTGAGCTGAACTTTATGTTCCATAATCCTGTCCAGAAATGTTTTTATCATTAAATAATAATCACGCCCTTCAAACTCAAATCTATAACAGATAATTGACACATTAACTCTAGAATGGTAAGAAGATATGTGGAACTATTTTCATCTGCTATCAGTTGTACGTTGCTCTGCTTCTGAAACAAGTAGCGCACAGGGATTGCTGATACATTTTCTGAAGAGGATAGGCTTTGTAGAATGACTATTTCAGTAAAGAGATATATCGTAGGTTTTTGCCTTCACATTCTGTAATGTACACAGTAATGTCTAGGCAAGTTAAACGCATTGTAAAGAAAGCAGACCATACAAAATAAATTGAAACTGTATTTTAATCTTATTTTACACCAGCAGTGGCATTGCTTTATAAATCAAGAACACAGGATGCACAAATATTTTCTCATTTGGCTCCTGAGTTGAAGTTGACATGACTGGAAAGAATTGCTTATACAACTAAGATTTCATCTGAATAGTTGTGTGTGTGATTCATGCCATTTTATTCAAAGTATAATTTTAGTCTACTTTCACTTGCCCTTGAAAAGCTTTTCAAGAGAATCTTGAGAAAATCTAAAAGGGAGAGAAAAGATAGGAGGTAGAAAAATATGACCATCTTTATCCTCACTGTATTTAAAGAGGCACTAAAATAACTTATCGAGATTACAGGTCATATTCGGTAAGAGATGGGCTACAGTGGAATTTGGCAAGAAATTAGGTGTCTAAATGGTGATCCTGAGAGCCTTTGCTGTCCAACCCCATTATACATTCCTTAATTACTTTGCGTGTATATCTGCAAAGCACCGAGCTTGTTTTTACATTGAGTGAGAGTGCCCTGGTGCAGGATGTGACCTGGCCACAGCAGCAGGGGCTGTGCTTAGGGTGGCACCAGACTTGGTGACCCTTCTCCCAGTAGTGGACAACCCTCTGCAACCTGTAGCACCACCAGGCAATGTAGCCCTAACCTGAGCTTGATCTAAGCCTCAAAAGTACTCCCCAAAAAAGGAGACCAAGGGTCAGTTTTCTCACAGATTGAAATAGTGGATACATCCCCAAAAGAATATATTAAAACACAGAGAGTCAGTCAGCCCCAGATCATGATCACTGAAGGAAGAGAGCTTTTGTGGTGTGATGAAAGATAACTCCATCTTTCAGTGCAGCTGTGCCATGTCTTCTCTAAGGAACATACCCAACATCAGCAATCAGAAGACCAAAGATGTGCCTCCCATGTTACTGGCTCATCACATTCCCTTGTACGTACATGCACACCTCTCATCAGGTGAGCCAGTAAGCATTTCAACACATTTCCTTGTCATCTTAATATGTTAAAGAAGAAAAAGCTGAGTATCGCCAGCTTCTCTTACATTAAAAACTAAGACCTAATGCTAAGCAGTGTAAACTTACCACTTGGTCATCTTTATGCTTAGAGAATCACTGAGTGAACTATCATGGTGATAATATAGACCCACACTATGGATTAGAGCCTGCCTAACATTCACATAGCATCAGTCCGCCCTCCAAGGAAAGCAGGTGTTAGTACTTGTACTCGTGCTCTGGACGGTGTACCTACATTAAAACAGATCTTTTGCTAGCAAGTAATGTTGTTGACTCTGCAACGTACATATTAGAGATTTTATATACATTCGGTATATTGTTGCAGATAAGTTCCAGAATCATAAAATGTCCTGAGTTGGAAGAGACCCACAAGGATCATTGAGTCCAACTCCTGTCTGAGAGCATTCTCCAATCACTTCTTGCATACTGTCAGGCTTGGGGACGTGACTGCTGGTTCCAGTGCTCCAGCACCTCTGGGTGAAGAACCTTTTCCTCATGTCCAAGGTAAACCTCCACTGGCACATCCTCCTGCCATTCCCTAGGGTTCTGTCATTGGTCACCAGAGAGAAGAGATCAGCACCTGCCTCTCCTCCTCCCCTTGTGAGGAAACTGTAGCCGCCATGAGGTCTCCCTTCAGTCTCCTCCAGGCTGAAAAAACCCAGTGACTTTAGCTGCTCCTCATACGGCTTCCCGTCTAAATCCTTCATCAGCTTCATAGCCCTCTTCCAGACACTCTCCAGTAGCTTTATATCCTTTTTATCCTGTGTTGCCCAGAACTGCACACAGTGCTCCAGCTGAGGCCGCACCAGTGCAGAGCAGAGCGGGACAATCACCTCCCTCGCCCGGCTGGCAATGCTGTGCTTGATGTACCCAGGACACGGGTGGCCCTCTTGGCTGCCAGGGCACTGTTGGCTCCTGTTCAATTTACTGTCAAACAGAACACCGAGATCCCTCTCTGCTGAGCTGCTTCTAGCATCTCTGTATGTATGTATGTACAGTCTGGGTTGCTGTGTCTCAGGTACAAAATCTGGCACTTACCCTTGTTAAACTTCATATGGTTGGTGACTGCCCAGCTCTCTAATTTGTCCAGATCCCTCTGCAGGGCCTCTCTGCTCTCCAGAGTGTTGACAGCTCCTCCCAATTTTGTGTCATCAGTGAACTTACTATTTCATCAAGTTCTGAGTCTAAGCCATTTATAAACACATTGAAGAGTGCTGGTCCTAAGATGGATCCCTGTGGAGCCCCACTAGTGACTGGTCACCCGCCCAATGCAACACCATTTACTAGAACCCTTTGAGCCCAGCCTGTCAGCCAATTGCTCACACACTGCACTTTGTGTTTATCCAGCTGTATGCTGGACATCTTGTCCAGGAGGAAACTGTGAGAAACAGCATCAAAGGCTTTACTGAAATAAAAAAAATATCACATCTACAGGCTTCCCTTGGTCAACTAGGTGGTCAGCTTGTTCTAGAAAGAAATTAAGTTGATCAAGCAGGACTTTCCCCTCATGAACCTGTGCTGGCTGGGACTGATGATTGTGTTGTCATTCATGTGTTTTTCAGTTACTCCAAGAATAATCTTCTCCATAATTTTGCCAGGAACAGAAGTGAGACTGACAGGCCTGTAGTTGCCAGTGTCATCCCTGTTGCCCTTCTTGACGACTGGGACAATGTTTGCCATCCTCCAGTCTACTGGGACCTCTCCAAATTCCCAGTAGTGTTGAAAAATCACAGAGAGAAGTCTCACTTCTCTAGCTCTTTAAGCAAGTTGCGGATTGAATTGGAGTCTGTCATTTTTGCAGCCATGGTTCTCTGGCCCAGGGTTCTGAGGGCTTGGGCCCATCTTCAGTGTTGAAGACGGAGGTGAAGGCGGCATTAAACATCTCAGTTTAGTCCATGTCCCTGTTTATGAGGTGATCATGCTCATCAAGTAATGGGCCAATGTTATTTCCGACTCATCTTTTGCCATTAACATATTTTAAAAGCCCTTTTTATCGTTCCTCACAGTACCAGACAGCTTGAATTCTAATTGAGTTTTGTCTGCATGAATTTCCTTCCTACAGTGGCGAACAGCATTTGTGTAGTCCTCCCATGACACCTGACCTTGCTTCCATTAACCATATACTTTATTTTTTCACCACAATTCAGTAAGAATATCTCTGCTCAGCCAAGTCGGCTTTTTGCCTCACCTGCTTGACTTTTGACATTTAGGAATTTTGCGAACTTACTTAGTTGATCAATTGTAATGTGTGTGATGTGGTTTGGTGTTTACAAAACTCACACCTTCGTTTTTATAAAAATATTTACGAAGTCTGTAGCGTGTGCTAATAGAGGATATGGAACTCTAAACACCCTTTTTATCTTCCCTAAAGCAAATGTTTCTGTTGAGATGCTCCACTAGAACTCTTATATAGGCTTTTCTATGTACATCTTTCATCCCATTCATGAACAGGTTGGAAACAGACTTTTCAAAGTGTGGCATGTCTTCAAATCCCGGGTATTTAAAGTTTTTGCAGTATGAAAAAAAGTTACATCATATACCCAAGTCTGGTCTCTCAATTCTGAATAAATCAACCTTTACTAGAGCATGTGGATGACGAGCCTGTCACCTTAAGCTTCCAGTGCCTCCTCAGATAAAAATACAGCTATGGAAAAAAGTTCCAAAATGTTAAAAATACTAAAATATGAAGTACAAAGTATCTACTCCAGACAATTCTATAGACTGAAAGAAGTCCATTTAGAAAGAAAACATCTTCACATCCAGGTAAAAATTTAGCTGCTGTGAGTAGCTCTATATTCAAAGGATGATAGATTTATTATTTTAGGGGATCATTTAAAACTCCACTTCTTAGTAGACTCAATATTTTTTGGTTCGGGGTTTTGGTTTGTTTGGTTTGACGGTTTGTTTGGTTTTTGTGGTTTTTTGTTGTTGCTGGTTTTGTTTTGTATTGTTTTGATTTCTTTTGCTTTTTGTTGTTTTGTTTTGTTTTGGTGTTTTAGTGGTTTGTTTTGTTTTGTTTTTTTACATTTCTCCATATTTCTTCTTCTTTCCATACCTCACCATGATTTTTAGACCATCAAGAATGTCCATTTGGCTGTTAAGTCATGTAAGCAATATAAGGAATAAAGTCCAGCTTGTCATGACCAGCTAAACCTTGTAGCTACTACAGACTCTTCTTCACTACTGCTCTCCTGTGTCTCTTCTAACAGGCCAGAGACCGGGCAGATCCTAACTACTCACCTGAGGCTAAGGGTATGCTTATGGTACCAGCCAGTCTACACATGCACGTTGATTGACTGGATCACTTCTGCCAAAAATACTGTACCTTTGCAGAGAAAACTCATTTATTACAGTGACTCAATTATTTCTTCCCACCCTCTCTCTCCCCCGTTTAGACACTGATTTCAACCGGCATTATAAGAAAACATCTTTGAGACTCCTGTTCGTTCAAAGTTGGTAAAAATTGGCCACAAGATTCAAAGTTCTAAAGCAAAAAGGAAGACAGACAGACAAGTAGAGATTGCATAATCATAATTTCCTCAGGAAACCATGTTAAAAACAGATTCCTGTGTCCTTAGATGTAATAATTACAGCATTACCACATAAAATACATTTCCATTAGTGTTAACTCACTGAATACAGATAACCTTTGGAATTTAAAGTGGATAATGCCCTTTTTTGGTCATTTAGAAAAGAATTAAATCTGAGGCAATTAAGCATCATTGAAATAAATGATTCACGAAGACACAGTTTTTAAATCTGAATGCCTAAGCTAGTAAGATTTCTCCATTTAGGTGTTGAACCAATATACCAGATGGTATTTCTCACATACCCAAGTAATCTGATGGAAATTTCAAAAGCCAGATATGGTCTTGGTCTCCTTACTTCACAGAACAATTTTGAATGGCAAACTTGTAACACATTTGTATTGTTTTTTCATATTACACAGATTCTCAACTTGAGAGTCTTACATTTTTCTAGGTAGGAATAACTATACTGCCTACTTATGACGAGGCACATGAGATATCAGACAGCGCGTATCATAATTTTTATATGATAATCCACAAACAAGGGAGATATATTGAATAATTATTCCCTGTTCAAAAACTAATGAACATCAAACAAAGTTAGTAGGTGGCAATTTCGAAGAAAACAGGAAAAGATACTTCTTCATACAACATGTGTGAGTTTGATGGTTGAGTATCTTGCCACAGGAGATTGAAGATGCTATCAGACAAACTGGTAAAGGGACACAAAAGCACCAGTGATCTGCAAACCACAAATCACTGGAAGCCAAAGGGTTATTCTGGAAAAGTATCTCTTGATATCTTGGACATCTCTGCTGGCCACCATTTCTTCTGTTTCTTTGTTTTGTGGAGAAACGGGATTTTACTCAGGCAAGTATCTGTACAGTATCATATTTGTCATGTCTCCTGAACAACTACACACAGCAGCAAAGTCCCCTCTCTGCTCTCATGCCCTATGGTCAAAGACCAGGAGATGGCACCCAGGCAGTTACTCCTCATTACAGCACGGAAAACATTCAAGTCATTGCTGTTGTCCAAATGTCAAGTTTTAGGAAGCAAGCAGAGTTAGGGGAAAATGAACTTTTAGGCTCAAAACAATTCTTACACTTTTTCAAGGTGAACTTTCAGTCTATGAAAAAGAGGTCCCAGTCTTCCTGCCATATTGGGACGTGGTAAAAAAAATCCTGAGACCAAAGCTCAGTATATTTCAACATCACTTTTAATTACCTTTTTATGAGAAAAGAATATTTTATCTTGTTATTTATTTTCATACTAATTTGCTTTGTACAACTTCTGTTGTTCTTCAGCAGTCTTGCTTCATAAGATGCCACGCATATTTCTTTTTAAAAATCAGCACATTTATAACTGCCAAATACAAGATGGTCAGAAGGCATCAAAAGCATTTTTTCGTCAGAACATATTTCATTCCTTAAATATGGCTTCACACAGCCCTTTCATACTAATGCTTTATAAATTAATCATCAGGAACGGATGCCAAGTAGGTTATATGTTTTCTTGGTGAAAGGGAAATGCAGAAGGCCAGCCGCCTATTTGCTCTAAAACAGAGGCCTCCTGTTTATATATTGTTGCCTATTTAATATAAAATATTATATTTATACTTTCAGGAAAGTTTCCATGCTGCTCCTATATACCTAGTATGATATACTTTCCCATAAGACAACGTACTTCTCAGGAAGAAGTAGGAACATTTCTCAGATGAACTGCACTGAAAAATATTATTTCAGTTTGATGATGAGTGTGTAAATGAGCTTAAGCATAAGAAATAGCAAATACAACAGATTTTGAAGATTTTAAAGTGAATGCAATATTTCAGTGTTTTATCTTGAAACAAAGCTTTTGTTACTTCAATTTATTTATTTTTAAATGAAATTTCAGGTCAAAGAGAAGATTTCACTTGAGCAAGAATGAATTTTATTTTATTGTCCAGATACAAAACTGACACATTCATTATCTGCAGAGTTCTAATGTCAGGGAAGTCAAAAGGTGACATTGCATAAAATTACATAAAACTTAATTTATTAAAACCTAAATATTACCAAGGCAAACTTCTAACACATTTATATAAAATTACTTAGAATTTAGTTGCTTAAAAGCATAATCTTATGTAAGGTTCACTGGTAAGTTGGCCTACATGATGCGTACACCTAGGGAAGGTACTCATACATGTCAAAATATGTATGCAACTTCACTTCCTCAAGTCTCTCAAATTTTGATGATTCATACATGCATGAAATTCAGAGCATATATAATAATTTTAACTTTATCTAATACAAATTACTCTCAAGTCTACACCAGATCAAGCACAGTTAATTTCTCGCATCTCTACATTTGGAAAGGCAGCTTTTATACATTGTGATATCAAAAATCATGGAACTATGGAAAGGCTGAATGAGACATTAAAAAAAAAAAAAAATGGCAACATCAAAACCTAGAACTTTTTCTGTTCCTGTGAAACTAGACTGCAGAACCTGAGATTTACCAGCTGTGGAAAACGTGGTGTTCAGAAACAATGCTTTCATCCATTTCTGTAGATAATGATCTATTGCTTGACTAGATACATTCATTTAGTGTCTAAAACATATTTTAACTTCAGAAAATGGATTACATATCTAACTCATTCATGATAGTGCAACTGGTTAATAGAAATACTTTTTAAATGCCACTTCTGTTCATTTTAATTGAATTGCATCTCTATTCAAAAAAGGAATTTGACATCAACCATAGAGAAAAGAACAATCACTGAGTATGTTAGAATTGCACCATTGACTATTTTTAACATGAAAAGCTACAATCTGCTTAAATAAACATGCACAGGCATATCATAGGCCTTTTGTTAGGCTTACATATAAGGTTCAATGCAAAGTTCATTAATTTGCTAATCAAAATGTTTTGGTTCTTACCAAACAAACAAGCAAAAAAATTTAACATTCTGTAAGAAACTAAAATTACTGTTACCAAAAGGGAAAAAAAAAAAAAAATCATATCAAGTTTTCTTGCTTGGTGATGTAAATCAATCTACCAGGACAAAAATGGCTTGGACTACCTTAAAGTCTTGTGAGATGATCCTTTCCTTTCTGCAAAGGAAGATACTAATTGTCAGAGAAGCCAGGACCACGTAGATTTATTGTTCTGTAGGTGCAACAAAATGATGTTGAATCTCCTGTGTCAGACTGGTCTAAAATAGGGCTGTTATTTGGTAGGTTTTCCGATAACTGACTCTTTATGGATGATTCAGAACATGATGCTAGAAACTTGGCAATTACATCAATGACTCTGCACCATGCATTGTACATGACCTGCATACTAAGGGAGAAGAGTACAAGCAGAAAGGAATGCTTTTTGCAGTTGCTGAAACTCACCTCGTCTCATTATATCCATTGTGTGCACAGTCTGACTCGCTTGGAAGACAGATGTAAAACCAGCAGCGTCCTACAATCCACGTTACTTGCTGTTACTGCTTGAGTTCGCATGAAATGCTAAAATAATGACTAAATATCCTGAGATTTGCAGCTGAAAAAAGCTCCAGAAAAAAATATTCTGAGGCAGATTTGGATCTGTAGCAGTGCTTGCCTACAAGATATTTTAAAGATTCAAGCCAAAGTTTTGTGTGAGAAAATGCAAGTGAAGTACCTAGGCAAAATTTGTCTGGTTTTCAGAGACACTCAGCAGTTTGAGCTCCTGTTTAGTTCACCTCTAAGACAGTCTGTTTGTATAATCCACAGCCTTGAAAGCAAGGCCTCCTGTGATCTCTCAGAAAAGAGTCTTGGCAGATAAATGTGAGTAACACAAAAGACATTGTCTTTCTTTCCTGAAAGTAAGTGCCACAAGCCCAATAGGTTTTACAAACACATTGTTATCAGCACTTTGTTCTAAGAGGATGAAATTACCTACAACAATTTCAATGTTCTTTTTTCCTTAAAGTATATTTTGGTAGCTTTCATCCAAGTGGCTGTAAATCACTTTCTGAAGAGATGAGGAATACTTGATGGAAACAGGAACAGCAAATACTACACAGAAAAAACAGCGTCTGGAAACAGAGAAAAGAAGTCCAGTCTGTTCCACAGTGAAATTTTGTTTTCTTTCTAGCTAAAGAGAGAAATGTCCTGCTTCAATGTGCTTTGCCTAAAAAGGACCCCACATTCTAGGAGTGCAATTAACTGCCTGAAACATACCGTACATTTACATATAAACATGGATGCACGTGTAAACACACACACACACACATATAAATGTACAGTGTATTAGTGTATATGTATCTGCTTTCTGCTGAATATAGCTTATGGTTTACTGCTTAAAAAAACGTTATTTTCATTCTCACTTCCACATTGTCATTTAAGATTAAGAAGTCACAGTCTTTGCAGTGCAGAGTGCATTGAAGACTCTGAAACTCATGAGTTTATTTCCTCTTGCCATCATTAAAAGACTTGTCATAAATGAAAGATCTAGGGAATTATGACAAAGTCTACTGACTACAGACCCTAGATAGGCATTCATTTCCCTACCTTCAAGGGCTCTCCTCTTGGACCCCGTCCTGTAAAGAGGAACTGCAGATTGGAAATGGAAGTGCACAATGTCTTACCAAGGGAAGACTGTGTGCAAACGCAAGAGATGGGACCTGGGAAGGGGAGGCATTACTTTTTGTCCCCTCCTCCCCTGGCATTGCATGACTCCACAGGGCCTGGGGAGTGGCAGAGGAGCTGCAGCAGAGACAGTGCTCAGGGTGCCAAGTCTACAGCATGGGTAACAGAGATTATGAGCTAATGTGCCTGTAAAACCTCTTCCCACACAACGCCTGGGGCTACATGTTTGCCTTTTTCTTGTGATGTGACAGAGATTAAAGACAGAGGGTGTTAGAGAGTCATCTGGGCAGAAATCAGGTCAGCCGACAACTTGCCACCATGACAATTAATGTTCCTTTGTCATAGGATGGGCCAACACTCAAACCAGAGCTGTTCACAAAGATCTGATCTTCATTTTACCAACTGGTAAAACTAAAATGTTAAGTGACTTGCCAAACAGATCTTAAATGTGCTTTTACACAAAGACCCCATGAATATTTAACTATTGAGTAGTACCTTTTCTGAAGCAGAGGGAGAAAAATTCAGTTCAGAACACAATTTAGGTTCCAGCTCTCCATGGGCTGTGTGAGGTGGATGTCAGTCTCTTGGTCACAATAGGCGGGGAAGGAACCTGATCCCCGGTGGAGCAGGTCTCAGACTGCTGCCCTTTAGAGGGGGAAGTTAAAGAGGGCAAGGGAATTCCTTTTTGTCCCAACACAGAGAAGAAAGACTTGTGGCAAGCAAACCTTTGCTTCCTTCCGTCCTGCCAAGGACATTCTCAGTAGCACAAACTCTACCACCCAGTGCTTCCTCTCTGCCAGCTCTGCTCTCAGACTTTGGAATATAATATATGTAACCAATTTCGTATTAATCTGTGTTGGAACACAGTAGAATGTTACAGTCTTATTTACTTTTTCTAAACCCTTAATAAGGGCAGATAAAAAGACTGGATGACAGGTTAATGTTCAGAACTGCCTTGAGCCCAGGATATACCGTACCCAGCCAAAACAACACCCAGTTTGCACAATCTACAGCTGTGAAATACAGATGGAATTAATACAACTAGTATGTACTTATTCATATAGTCACTTCAGAAGAAAACACTTCTAATGGAATGAATCCCGAGTACTAGATAAGATGAATAAGATTTCCCAAATGACTACTTTCAGTTCTTTGTTTACAACATCAAAAAAAAAAATCTGAGACTCAATTATTTATCTACCCATTATTTATTCATTCACCTAGTAGTATCTCAGCAAACTAGCATGTGGTTTGGCTGCTCAGTTTTCCCCTAAGGATTCTGGCCAAACACTCCTGCACAAAGGAAAGCTGGGGAGCATTTTCATTTGAAAACACAAAGAAAGCAACCATATCTTTTCAAATCTCTTTCATTGTGGCTTTAGCTGGTGATGGACATATTCCAGACAGTCTGGTTCAAGCTTGGTTAAAGTCTTCAAATGTTTGGAGACTTCTGAAGTACCCTTGTGCTTTATTGTGCCCCTGAAAGTGGCTCCCAGAAAACCTGCTTATCTCTGGAATACACAGAGGAGGTGTATTTGGTTACACATTCCAAATACAGAGTAGAAGAAATGAACATGGGCTTACACACACACTCAGACACGCACACACACACACACACACACACAAGCCCCACCACTCTAAACCGAACTAATTTATTTGAGGATATTTTTGTTCTCAGAAAGTGTAACTTGCAACTCCAGCATGCTTGCTTGGTCTCGCTCTGAGTTCCCCTTTCTTGCTTCTTGCCTGAGAGTCACAGCTCCTAGCCTAACTATGCAAAACCTGCTGCTTTCATTTTGCATCATTTCCCCGAAATTAATCCTTTTCTATTGCATGTTTCTCTTTAGTGAAGGAAAAATAAACAAAAACCAACCAAGCAAAAAACAACATATACACACACATACACAAACCCCTACAACAACAAACCACGGAACAAAGTGTCAGGTTTTGTATAGCATCATTGTTAAAAAAGCAAAATCTGCAATGAAGGAAGGATTTGGACAAAATTTGGTCAGGTTCTGGTAAAGAAAAGTAGTCAGAATGCGGTAAAATCCTTCCGTAAACCTGGGCCTATCTTCACAATTAAAGTATCTCACATCTCTAGTCTTAAACACACCATCTTGCAGACCATTTATTTATAGTTAGAGTTCAGCACAAATGCACCAAAGGTCAGCTGCCACATTAACTACCTATTAAAGCAAACAAGGAAGGAAAAAACAAACCAACCCCAGGTCTTCAAAGGAAAAGACCCAGAAGCTGGTGGCTGGAGGAAACCAGCTCTCAGTGTCATAAACATAGCGGGGAAGGTCTGAGGGGCAGCAACATATCTTCCTTACTAGACAAATGTTAAGAGGCGGGAAAATTTAAATGAACTGAGGTAGCATAGCAAAAACCAGTCTGGTGGAAGAATGAGATTTGGGATGGCACTGAGTTGTTGTCAGGTAATCCATATTTTAAACATAGCTGGTATATTCTGAGGAGAGCTATGGTACAGTATATTATGTAGATATCTAGAAACTCTGAAGTGCTAGAAAACTACACTAGTCACTGTAGTCTGTAATAAATGTTATCTTTAAATGGGATACAAAAAGTCCTGATAAAAAGCTTATAAATTTGGTTTAGAAATGGAAGCCTTCATGATACTGAAATACAGAGCAAGACAGTGTACTGTATAATAAAGCGGTTTGACTATGACTATGTAAAGTATGCGTTTTTTCTTTTTCAAGTCATCACCTTCACAAGAGGAGACAATAAATATTGTAGGAAGACACACAGAGAGGGTTGTTTTTATTTATAGCAAGACAAATTAATCAATCTCCATTTATCGTGACCACTGACACTTCACTTCCTGATCCCAAGCATTATTTGTAAAGTTCTTTGAGATCCCAAGAGGTAGGATAAGGCATCCAAGTCCGATGTAATACACTATTAAAACACTGCATTGAGAATGAAGTTCACCTCCATCACCATTCAAATCAAAATGAAGCATTGAGTGTCATTCTTGTGGCAAGAAGATTTTGTCTTGTTTGGGTTGTTTTTTTTTTTTGTCCAGGGCTGAAAATTAATGTGTATTTATCATAACAAAAGGAGTATGCTTAAAGAATTAAAAGAATTTCAGGTTTTGTAATAAAGTAAAACCTCTCAAATGACTCTATAATAAATGTACTATAACTCAGGAATCCAAAAGATCTAGATATTTCAATAAACTGAAACACTTCACTGCATTTGCTTTTGTTCAGGCATGTCCTGCATTTACTTTCTCAGTAATCCTCTTTAGACAGGCAATTTACCTAAAACTATCATAATTGAGCATATTTGTAATAATGCATGTGGTAATGCATTTCACTAAAACGGTTCTATATAACACAAATTTTCTCATGTCAAAAAAAAAAAAAAGACAATAAAAGATTTATGGTACTTCAAGGCACTAAACCTTTTTGTCATACTCATCCCAATTCACAATATTACATCACACTGGTCAAACATATGCCATGACAAATTTAATTCCTAGAGAGACAGACACACTTTTGCTATGACATTACTTACTTCTGTAAGAACCTCTATCAGTCCTAGTAATACCAATGATGTCAGTGACACTTAGACGACTCAGTATGCAAAACACTTCTAAAACCGGAATATCTGGCTTCTGGAAAAAAAAAAAAATAAAAAAACCAATCTTATTCCTCCCACTCCACCTATATTCTTGTGCTTGCACTTCCCTTAGCCCTGCGAAGGAAATTGATAAAATCTTTTGTCGTGCCATTGGCCAGTGTTGCTGCGGTTGCTCTGGAGTAGAACTATTAATAGACAAACCATGATAAAGCACAAGATCTCTCCATCACAAACCATGAACAACATCTTAAGGGCTCGTGTCCCATTCAGGCTTTGCACTGAGACCAGCAATACAAGCACGAATGGGAAAGAAGGAAATAACTCGCTACTGGGTCTCATCTAGGCACAGAACATAAGGGAGATAGATTTCCTTAGTTGCCAGTGTGGCCATTTTCAACAGGAAGAACAATTGCAATAAAAAATATTCATGTTTTAGTGTTTCCTGTAAGAGAAATAAGTGCTTTTATAATCTGGAAAATGCAGGTGTGGCATCAACATGCCCAGTACTGATGGCTGCAAATTGCCCAGTGGTGATACATCTCTAAAGACAATTCTCAGAGTGGCTACTTCAGAAAGATTGGAGAAAGCTTGATCAAAACCCACTGGGATTTCTCATGGATGCCATTTAGGCCACACTTAGATGTTTAGCTGTTGTAAACTGTGCTTTTATGACATTGACTATTACTTCTTCAAACAGTTCCCAATTGACAAGATAGATTGTGATATTTCATGGCATCCAGTTAGGAAGGTATTTTTCAGCGGAACTTGTGAAAAAATTTGATTGAAACTGCCACCACTGCCTATACTTTTTTTTTTTCCCTGTAATCTCATTATGCTGAATATTTCAGTGGACTCCACCAGGGATCTATTATAAATTTTAGTATCTTAGCTCCATGAAGAAGGATTGGGTTGAGAGGGTTATTTTAGACATCGTTTTCCGATTGTGCATTAAGTGCCCATTGTAGCACTAAGTCCCTCATGGTGTAACAGATGCCTTTGTAATTTAATTCATGTGAGTTCCATGAATATTTATGTATATTAGTTAAAAACAATTCAGCTACGGTAATACTGTTTTGTGTCCCCTAGTCAACAAATAAGAAGTGCCCCCCTTGCCACACGCTTATCTCTCAGTTATTAATGCACAATAACAAATTCTAAACTCTCAGCTGGGAACATTATATTGTAATTGCTTAGTAGGCTATTAGGGCATACCTGTCTGTCAGAATCAAAATACAGAAAACATCATCGCTGTTATGGGAAGAGAATGATTGATTTCTTGTGCCATCTCGTGGAGAAACTGTTAAGTGCAAGACAATCTCAAACTTCCATATGGTTCTGTGTCACTAGAAACGGCAGGAACATCGTTCAAGCGACCTTTGTTTCCTACATGAAAAATATGTTGCCTATAAAGTAGTAACCTGTTTTGTTAGCATCTGATAGTAAAATATTTTGATCAGTCGACCTAATCTCAGTTGTTTATCTTTCTGTATGCCTTGTGGATCATGCAACTTCCATCATAAAGCTCTGATTTACTTTCCTGGCTATAAACTATTTTTAGATCTTCCTTTAGGCTCAGATTTATACAGAAAGATAATACGCTTCTTTTAAAATTCATTGCACAACAGAAGTATGTATTCTTACCTAGATGGCCAGTTGGAATATTTCTTTTTCCTTCAGTAGTTTTTTTAAATCACAAACTAATTTTTCTGACAATAAATATTCACCAATTGCTTAATTAAACTTATTAAAATGGAAATTAAAATCCCAAACCAATGACAATAATTAAAAAAAAAAAGAACACACTACCAAAATGATGAAAGATCAGAATTAACTTTTTCCATTATCCAATATAATGTCAATTAAGTATAGCTGGAAAATGAGCAAGCATTTAAAATGTCTGAAAACAGTGTTTACCACAGAAACTTAAACAGGACTGTGATACCTCACACAATCCTCAGAAGAAAGCTATAGAGGTCTATTTTGCAAGGGGTTTAGGTCATCTTTGTGTTCTAAGTCCACTTGCAGTCCATTAGAATTTGAAACGCAAGCTTAATCTTCTTTCTGTCCTCTCCCCTCCAGCCATATGATATTCCATCTGTAGGAAAACACACTCATCTAAATCCCATATCTTTAATATATAGGCACTTGCTAAACTACATTCTCAGAAAAACATAGATGATAAGCTCTAGGAAACCCCAGCGAGAGAGTGGTTGAATAACAGTAATGCTTGAGGATTTAACCATGCAGCTCTTTTCAGCATTAATGTGAGTCAATAAAGTTAATCTCTATATTCCACTTTGAAACTGCATGTGTGAGGGTTTGAATTATTTAATTTTATTTATGGTTATCCTTTGATAATGTTCAGCATATGAATACTACCAAACAAGATGACAGAGGGGCTCAGCAGCATTTACTCATTGTAAAATGAATTAGAATTGCCTGGGTGCAGTCTAATCCAGCAAACAATTCAGGAACTGTTCCATCCTGCTCTCTCCATCTCTCACCCCAGGAGTAACATGCACTTTTTCCATATTTCTGCTTCTTTCTAGAGCTGGCGTTGCTCTCTCACACTGCTCCATGATCTATCTCAATTGGTCAAGAATCTTCCATGGACAACGTCAAGAGCGAAAAATTGAGTGATTCTTTAAATACAAGCCACTTGGCATGGAAATCTAGGGTTCTGACATATTACTGCACTGACCTCTTTCAACTTTGCAATTAAAATACTATTTAAACTCCTCTGACCTATTAAATGGCCTTCCTGCTTTGCTGTTACTGCAATACCTTCGTGCTATGAAGCATGTTGCACTTGTTAGGGGGACGTCAGTGCTTGCGGAGGAGAGCGGTTATTCTTTTGGCTGTGCCCACAACTTGTTACACGTGGGTCAATGGCTACACAAAGAACCACAGAAGCATCTACTGTTTGTGGAAAAACTGTAGCTCCACACAGCTCTTTGCTTCAGCTCTCAGCCCTGCATCAGTGGCATAGAGTTCTTGCCTGTTGTTCTTGCCCACTTTTGTTAACCCACTGCTGTAAGTATACTCAGACAAGGAACAAGACGCAGCCCCAGCCCCCGTATTACCCTGGTCTACAGCATGAGGTACAGCAGGAGGCTGTACACAGGCTTGACTTCCCAGCTGGATGCCCTCACCACCTTTGCTGTGTGCCCTTGTTTCCAGAGGCTTTGCAACCTCAACAGCAGGGTTGCAAATAGCAACCCGTACAGGCTCAGTCCATGTCATGCTGATGCAAGACATGCCATGAGCCAGTTTTACTCTGACACAAATATTTTGCTTCTTAATGTGGGACAGAACTTATATACTAATCATAATAATGTAAGCCTATGGAAAGATTTCTCCAGTATCATTTTTCATGTCATTACTAAAACTGGACTTGTTGCGGGTGGTTATTGCTGACGCTTTTTAATAGGAGCAAAAGTGAAGTAAAATTTCAGTCACATACAAATTAATGAGATTATAAAACTGAACTACTGACAAATTACATACTATTATGCTTGCTTCCTTTCAGCGTGTCATGTACATTGTTTTAAAACAAGAGTTCATGGAAGTGCACTTTCCCATTTGTTTGTTTGTGGTTGTTTTTTTTTTCCTTTTCCTGCTACTGTAAATCTGCTGCAAATAGCTTTGTTTCCTGGTTGAAACATTACACTCAGTATTGAATTATTACACAGTAGTATAAACTGATGTCAAAATTTTACCCCTGATATCTCCTCAAGTAAATTTCCTGCCTTGCTTCTGAGCCAGTCCCCAGATCTGTACATGCTGAGGATCCTATGATACATCTTCTGTTTCAGCATCACTTCCAGACCCCAGATCCATTCTCTTCACCTTGTGGATTTGGACAGCTTATAGATTGGGTGAGATAACTGAACATCTGGAGTTTCTTGTGTTGCCAAGCTTAAGCATGCGAAAACACTAACCATTGAAAATTACAAGATTTGAACAAATGAAGTTGAGTCATAGGAACTTTAATCTTGGTTTTGAGACTTCAAAGTCCTGCTGAATCTTGTTTTCAAGGTTGGCTTTGAAGAATAAAGTACTAATACAGTTTCCTGCCTCCAGGTGTGGCGTTTTAGAATTCTGCCAGATATTATGTGTGACACCTGGTAATGCTGCATCTGCTGTACCTCCCACATTGCATTAAAAATTAAATCTAAGTATCCTTGTCACAGGGAAGTCAATAAAGATCTCTGAGGTCAGCCCGAGTCAGGACAATTTGGTAGCTATGTTAATGAGGCCATATTCAAGGAACTGAAGTACATAATCAGCAGTAATAACAATTCTGCAAGACAAATTAGATGATTGAGAACATGTAAACATACCCACAGTTTTCAGATTATGTCATTAGTAATAGCTGTGCAACTCCAATGTCATCAGAGGGAACACACATACAGACCTAAATGGAAATTGCCAAACTGTCCTGTTGATAGGGAAGAAAGGGAGGAGAGCTGGGTTGTACCCTCCCAGCTGTGTTGGCTCTGCAAGTTTAACAGGAGTGGAAGGTAGTACAAAATTAATTTTACCACTGGAAAACCTGCCATTTTTCCATATTCATATTTCACAGTACGGCTAATGGTTTTATTTTCTTCTCTACCCTCTTACTTGCTTTCAAGCATTTTCTTTTCAATACATTCTTGCACTGCTTCTTGACATGTTTTGTTTCTCCTGTTTAATCTCCTTGTACCTAAAGTAACAGTGGTATGCAAAGTGTCATCGCTCACCACAGGGAAGACATGGGGGTGACTTTACTTTCTGTAGTCCTTCAACAAGGAACCACAACTCACTTCAGTCCTTTGTGTCCAAGCTATGTGAGCAAAGCTGACGATATGACCACCTGTGCCTCCATGGATATGGTGTTCTACAACGTCCGTATCTATTGCACTGGAAATGGTTTCAGTCTCCTTGTTGAAGATCCTTGTTAATATAAGCCTATGCAATGACAGGACAGTAATGTGTATTTAGAAAGTGTTTTGGTGATTCTTTCTCAGAAAGCGATAAATTATTTCTTAGATGGGAGCTTTTTACACTTGATGAATAGCAGATGATTGTCACTACTTTACTGTTAATTTTTAAATTAATTTGAAGTATAATTCTCCAACTATAAAGTGCTCTGAGACTGCTAAGAAATGAATCACATTAAATGAACTTCATTATAAATCATCATCTTTACATGACACTCCAAAGAATGCACTGGAAGAAATTAATGCATCAAAGCAGGATTTTCCATGTTTCATTTAAACAGAAAATGCATTTCCGATTAAAATAAGGAAATGCTAGGTGAGTATTGAAGCTGTTTGTGTGGAGCTCCTACACCAGTGTTACATAAAACCAAAGCTTGTATTCAGTAACAGCATACAAATTTGTGGGCCCTATGAGATTTTACACTTATGCATTAGTTTCGAGCTTCATGTTATTCAAAAATTTAAGAGAGAGTTACAAATCTGAGCAGTGACCTACAGTATTAGACCACAGATGAATTTTCACTAATTGCATTTAAGAACAAGAAAAGCCAGTAATGCAGGATGGGAAACAAACAGAAACTTTGTGTTACACTTCATACAAAAGACCATGTCATCTGCATGTTGAAATGAACAACAGCAAACATGCACAACATCAATATTAAACTCACTCCCAAATAGTCATAAAGTGAAATTTCAGGGGAGGGAGGGGGGAAATAAAAATTGAAAGAGACACTGTTAGATAAAATATGAAGTACGTATCAGAAGCTGTATTTCATAACCACAGTTTGACCTCCTGGCAAAAAACAGTTTTTTGAAATGAGAAAAGAAAAACACAAGTTCTGAACTAATATGGAAGCTGCCAGTTTTCTACAAACATGGATATTTGCAAGTCTTTAGTGCAATGACAGTAACCAAAGGCAACTGTTTCAATATCCAATTTACTCAGCTGAGGCAGCCATGCAGAATATTTCTATTGAAACTGAAAACTACAAATTAAGAAAACATAACTTTTTGGACTGGTGTTCAAATACAGTTTTAAATAATTTCAAAATTAAGTACAGAGAGTTTGAGCTCTGGCAGGAGGCTTCTTTTGTCAATCTTTCTGCTAGATGCTCAGCCATTTAGAGGTATTATCTATTCACTACAGTGGCCTGTATTAAACTATGGAGATCACTGTTATGTTTAGTTTTGGAATTTGTCTCTGCTCTACCCATCCATTTTTTTCTAGCAGCCGCTACTTTTATACAGCACAGAGAAAATAAAAGTCTAAAATGTTAAGTTTGTAATTTTTTTTTTCCAAAAATTGTCAAAACAACAAAGAAGTGCTGAAAATGAAATGCTGGAAACCAACACAACTTAAATTTTATATATCACTCACCCCTTCAGGATTTTTATGAAGAAACAGACATAGAATATGTAGATTTAAAGCTGGAATTGCAAATACAGAATTAGAGCATATTTATATAGAACTTCAGATTTAAACTTAATATGTAAGCTAATTCTTAGACTTAAAAAAAGTTTTAGGAAAGACTTTAAAGTTTTCATCCAGTTGGTTTTTGAAATTTCATGGAAGTCTAGGAATTATTGACAAAGGCTTTCTGTAACAAAACCAATGAGCTTTCCTGGTTGGAGTGGACTCACTAATGTATCCTAATAGTAAAAAGGTTTAGGGAAGAGAGGAATTTCTTCTTCTACACAGTTATTTTGCTACACACGAGCAGGCATTTCATGGTCAACAACAACTGAGAGCACAAAATACTTGCGTACAGAGTCCAAACAGCACAGTCCTAAATGGTTTGTTTTTCTTAGCTGGTTTATGTTTATCTGACAAGTCAAAGGTCTACAGAACAAGTATTTTACGACCCCAGACCAAAAACCAAAAAAGGCAACATAGTTGTCCCCGATCCTACACATCAGGGGAGAAAAAAAAAAGTGTGGTAGAGGGACTGCCTTTATTTTGCTCCAAAATAAATATTTACTTACTTTTAAAAAAAAAAAGTGAGGGAGGAGGGAAGGAAAACACTGAATTAATGGAGCCTAAAAGAAAAGAAAGCTTGTTAAGTTCCTACATTCATCCTTCCCTAGAGAATCATTTCATTTAAATGCAAGACCCAGTCATGGAAAACGGGACAAATAAAAGCTTTGTGAATGTAGGCATGAAAAATACTTATACTTGCAGTAAACTGTGATGAGTCAATATCTACTTATTTGGAAGACTGGTTTGGTGTAATATATAAACATCAGTACTTATTAAAGCCTGAATCTCTGGATGCTGGCAAGCACCACACCTTTACTGTTTCCGTCTGTGATAGACCTGAAGGGGAATGTTTCCATGCAACAATTAAGTGTCACTAAGGTCATTATGTGGCATTTAATTATCATAGTGGAAAAATGGAGCATTACACACATCTCTGATACAAATATAGTTCAGCATCATGGAGTTATAAGTGACCTTTTCTAGAACTAAAATGGATGTGAATATATAACAAGAAGGAGCATATTCCACTTAGTCTACATGATTTCAGCAACAAGCAGATCTAGACCAAGATGTATTAGTGAATCTGACAATGCTGTAAGTGCAATACAGCTTATAAATAATAAAAACTACAGACATAAGCTGTATAGACATAGCTATTGTTTTCTCTTTATATTCATTTGGATTATGTTTTCATTGTCTTCTACTTATACTTGCCATCTGTACTGAAACTGCTTGACAGAATGGTCCTTTATCACTAAAGATAAAATGTATTATCAAGATGCAGAAACATTTCCTTGGAGAAACATAAGTAAATAGTAAAAACAATGCTTTATAAGTAAATCTACTGGACATACTAAAAAAACTGCAGAAGGAACATCAACTGTGATGGATTATATGTGTATTACAAAACATGTGCATAGCTGCAAATGAAATTTATGGAAGTAGGAACAAAGGCAAACATATACCAAAGTGCCATCTGCAATAACAGGAGCACTGTCACTAAAATGAGACACAAGGTGCAAAGGTGGAAGCTTGAAAGACTGGTGTCTTGGTAAAACAGTATTACTGTTGAAATAATAGTATTACTCAAGTACAGAGCTACATTTTACAGGAGATGAACTAGGTATTAAACGACTGACTGAATTACCTTGTTTTCCATAAGGCTGTCATCACAAGATGTTTTGTTGTATTACAAAGGATTCCAAATAAACTCGTAGCTACAGTGCCATCATGGGTAACACATCTTAATACTCTGTTACTGGCAATGCTATGCTCATACAACACTTCAACCAAATCAATAAAAACCTTTGAGAAAGTGTGAAATTAAGCATATGGGCAAATCTGTCTGACTATCACAACTCACTGGGATATTCCAAAAAGCATCTGCCTCATTCAGTGCCCTTCATTTTATTAAAACTTGGAGGTTTTGATGGGCGTTTTTAAGATTGTGAAATTAATTGACAACATGGTGGGCTTTTTTTTTTTTTCAACAACATTACCCAGTTTATGGATTAATGTTAATAGACTCCTGTTTCTGAGAAAAACACACAAACTCTGGTCTCAGAAGATTTATTGAGGGCCTACTGGTAAATCAAGACATGCTGATGCACCGGTTTATTAGTGGTTTTGTCCTCTTACTGAACACAGTACAGTACAAGCCTACAAGTTCTCAATGGCCCAAAAGCACATACACAAACTGAATTTCAAAAGTACAACAATGAAACGTCTCATTATCTATCTCTCCTGTCCTATCTCACAGTTGCGAAAAGAGCTGGCGTATTTCTTAGTAGTCTTTCTGTGATTTGTGATTTTTGTAGTCATGTTTCGATCATTTCTACTGTTTCTTAATGCTGTCCTATTGCAAGTGCTCTTGCAAAAATCTACGTACTGCAGACATACAATATTCAAAACATCTCTATTTCCACAGAAAATAGTTTCAGTTAAACTTTTCCTTTTTCCCCTCAGTTGCATCTTCACATTTCAGAGGTAATTATTTAAAGACACCCACATACCTACTTCACTTGATATGCAAAATGCCTGCCCTCTCCACCTAGAAATCACAGGTCAAAGCTACACTTGTGGTTGAAATACATCTTGTTCAAATCCTCTAGTGATTCCAGTAGAACAATAAATTGTTGTTAGACAGGTTGTCACTGCGTGTAACTGCACATCTCTGTTTTTCCCAGTCTCCTTTATGGCCAACAGTTTTGTGCTGCCACCTGCAGCACAATAAGCAGGGAAGTCCAAGAGACCATGGCCATTACCTTTAATGAGGCACAGTTTCTACACTGGCAGAAATATTCAGTAATACATATTCAGTAATACTCCAGCTAAAGGAGAAAGTTATTTTTTAAACACGACTCTTAGGACATTTTACTCTCTCATCACAGCTCTCATTTTTGACATCTATGTTCAGCATTAGTCACAATAGCCCCAAGCACTATTTTTGTGTCTCATGTTAAACATACAGTTACAAGTCTTATCACATCTGGGCTTATACAGAAAAGAATATGACACGATAAATGTCAGACATAAAAAGGAATCTCCATCTTTCATATTCTTTTTCTTGCTAAGTGAGACCTACAAATGGGTTTGGTGGTGCAGTAAGGTTAACTCGTTAAAACAGAAAAACTCACTCTTTTGAAAGATCCTTCTGTCACATCTTTTAGTACTACATTTTTTTTCTGATATGTCAGTTTTCTCCCTATTTAGTATAAACTGAAAATCTCACTTCCGCTACCTAACAAGACTTTTATACAACCTGCATATCTGTAGGTCTGAAATGTAAGATGTCTCAACAATTGTGGATTCTCAGAAAAGATGTATTTTGAAGTACTGCTGTTCAAGTTTTTGTTGTTGTTATTGTTTATTTTGGTGGGGGTGTGTTTGTTTGTTTGTTTGTGTTTGTTTTTTTTTTTTTTTTTTTTTTTAACTCTGGTAAATGAAAGGCAAGACAAAGAAGTGACCAAAGTCAGGGACCAAGTACAAGCCAGTTTTACACATTTGATTTTCACCACTAGCTGGAACTTGAATTGCAGTAAAGTGAACCAGCCTAGTTTATCTCTAATATGTTCTACTCTAAAGGAAAGTCAGATTTCGAAAGTGGCAGATTTTTCAAATTGTATCTAGATCAACCAGAAATGCCAAGCCCTGTGACAGTCAAGATTCACTCAAAAGAACTGGTGATATAGCAGTTCTCCCCAAGTTCAGCAAAACCAGCACAGGTATGGCAGAGCTTGCCAGCTCAGTTCACTGTTTCTCACTTGCTTTTCCAAATGGGGCTGGGATCTCCTTGTGGGAATTGGACCAAGGCATAAGCAAACCAATGTAATAGAACAATATTCTCGAGGTTGGTTCTTAAATGAGTTGGGTGAGTTTGTACCTTCTAATCAACATCAGTGCAGAAAACTACACTCTAAAGAGAGGTTATGATCTATAAAAGCAGAAGATCGAGATCATAATTTCCAATTTCCTTCATTTATAAAAGTTTATAATGCCGGGTGAAATGGTGAAATGTAAGCTTACTTCCCAAAACACGAGAAATGCTTTGCCAGTAGCTCACTGGATTTCCTCCCTGAAACAGTGGGACTTACTGCCCAATCTCTTTTCCTTGTACATTTCCCTGGGACATAGTTTTATTTTTAAATACATTTTTAAAAGCAATATTTTTAATACACCTTTTAAAAATACTGGAAGTGCATTCTTTGCCCGAACAGCATTGTATTCTATTCTTGTTATGTGAGGAAGTTCACTTTGTTTAATACAGCTTCTCAAACATGGGGAAATATTGGCCAGTTTTGCAAGTAATATGTATTTATTCAATAGTCTGCTCAGCCCCTGTGAGAATACAAAGGTATGCATATGCATTTGTGTATAGCAGGAATCTAAACAAATAAGAATTTCAAGTATGTGCAATTCACTTCAAGGTCAAGTTTAAAATTATTCTAGCTTCAGTGGAATTTATGTGAAAATCTCTTTGAAGAATCAGGTCTAGCATTTCCTCAGAACAATGCAAACTAAGGACTTTCTTAGGAAAAATCACACCTTAATTATTCTGACATGACATTGCAATGTTTAGTAGAAATATAACATCTTGACTTGTAATGCAGTGTTCACAGAAAAATCACTCAGGGAGAAATACCAGGTGAAAGTATGCACACAAGCACATGCATTGACAACAGTGTCTTGAAAAACTGCAAGTGAAAGCAGAGCAACTAGATAAAAGTGGAAGTTGCATTATTACCAAGTTGCTACATTAAGGTGTAGTATTAAGCCTGGTGTATGAAACTCAAATAAAAGCACATGTACAATGATTTTTACAAAAAATCAATTAGTCTAAAACCTGCACTGGACTTGCACAAAGTACATTCTGTGATTCCAAAAAGCTCCTTCTTCCTTCATGATTGCGCATCTCCCCGATTTCAGAGGCCAGCCAGAATCAGAAGTCCTGGAGCAGCAGGAGGTCTGCAGGGCTGCACTTCCATTCTGGAGAGAAGAAGCCCAACAACCATGCATGAAAGCCTGTTTTCATTACCTTGCCAACAGAGAAGATCCCTGATAAGACAAAGATGAACACCTTCTTACTGTTGGTGCTTTTTATGAAGAGGGCCAGGTGAAATCTCACCAGCTCCCATGACATCTTGCTGTGGTCCTGAGCAACTGTCAGCGTCCACCACCACTTCTGCTAGACCCACACAGAGTTGTCACAGTGGCCGTGATGGACTCATTGTCCTGGGACACACCCCAAGTATCAATACGTGGAAGAAGGGAAGAAAGACCTCAGAGCTGGGGGTCAGCAGGGAAGGGACAGGGCTGGCCGGGGGAACTCAGTTGGGATGTGGCCCTAGCCTGGCCCTCAAGATCCCTGGACCTCAGACTCCAATTTAAAAGAATGAATTCTGTTGGGAATTACTAACCTAAAGACACGTAAATCCTTTTAGTTTGAGATCAGTCTGCTCCTCTAACAAAGATAAGAGTGACTTGCAAAACACCTTATCATGAACTACAGACACTACTGACCTTGCAGCTCCAGATATTTTGGAAAAAAAAAAAAGGGTTTTCATGCATGTTATTTTGGCAAATATTTTTCCTCAAGGGCATAGGCTAGTGAATAAAACTACTACAAGAAATTACCGTATGTGCCATGAATACTTTTTGGTATGCACAGAACATTTTAAGGTGTTACAATGTCACACTGCCACATAAAAAAAAAATCACAGGCTTTTACATTATTCAGAAAAGAGTACAATGTTCACTCTCTGTGACAGAAGCTATTTAAAAAATGTATTTTTAAACCATGCTTTAATAATATAATGATTACAAGTTGGGGAATGTTTATCTTAGAGAACAAGATGAAGATTTCTTAATCCAAACTCCTTAGAAGCTGAAGAGTTTTGCCCAATGACCTCAACGGGCTTTGGTTCTGGCCTCAAGAGGATTTGTCATTATGAAATGTACCCACTCATTTCAGAGCCATGAACAATGTCTCCCACAGAAGTGTTACATCAGAACACAGTATGTCTACAATCAGATGGCCTGCACCAAGCCCAAGAACCCCACAGCCAGATAATACAATAATCTTCTGTGGAGCAGATGATGCCTTTTTTTAATGCCTTCATGTCATATCAGAACGAAGCATAATCTATCATCAGGCTGCTTAGCTTGCCTGCAGTACAAATTCCCTTGTACCTCATGAACTTCCCCTTAGGTGAAGCACAACAATTTTGTTGTTTACAGAAGAAACAACACCACAAACCTAAATAACTTACACAGGGTCTCAATGACACAGTGCCAATGACAGAGGTAGACAATCAGCCCAGAATTAACCCCACTCCTTAGACAAAACACGGTTAGGAAAAATACTCAGCCTAACTAGGCCTGTAACTTTGAGTCTACTTAGGGACGTTTAGAAGGCTGCCATCTTCAGCAGTTCAGCATCAGCTTTCATCACAAGGCTCCTGGCCAATAAGGGATCCCAAAACCCCGACCTTCTCCACCACTAAGTCAGTGGCTTCGCACCTCCAACAGAGTCAGCCAAAGCCACCAGCTTGGGGCTGAGGTGGGTAAGGAGGACTTGCACCATTCGCTGCTGTGGCTTTTGCTGAGTGTCCCAGAGCGAGGAGGGGTCAGCTTAAAGCACCCTGCATGTTTTGGAAGTTAATTCTGCATTGGTTGGGGTGGATCTGCTTTTTTTAATGCAGGGTAGGTTTCTCCATAAAAGCAGTCTTACTAGACACCAAAAGCAGAGGACTGTTAAGAGTTGAACTGCTTACATCAGATACTTGGATAACAGAATGAGTAAAGAAATTACAAAAATATCCACCAATTACAAGCAAAGACTGCAAAATGTTGATGAAAAGCCAGTACTTATATTTTATAGGATGCAAAAGTGCAGGCCACAACAAAGTCAGGAGCAAACTTGCACTGAAAACTACAGACCTTGCTCCCATATACCCTTTAGTTTGGGAATGTTTGGGTTTGCAAGTTAATGAACAAGAAAATCCTCACACTTTTGCCACTTCATGCTTTTCAACACGTCAAGACCGAGTTTGTTCATAAACATGTCTAAGTACATAAGGTGTGTCTTCTAGCTTGCTGTTAGACAACCGTATTTCAAGGAGAGGAAATGCATTAATGAATGCTGTGGTTGTCCTCTGAGAAATACCTAATGGAGGGCAAGGGCAAGGAATATATGAAAGTGACAAGGAACAGAGCGAGCAATGACAGCATGAAATAACTTTGCTTCATAAAGAAAAAGATTCTTTATTCCTAATTCTCTCAGTATTAACAGTGTATAATTTGAAATGCTTCCTCAGTAGTTTGTAAGGAAATGGTAAATCTAACTGAGCTGGACACATGCAGGACATAGGTGTTTTGTGTGGAAACAAGACAGTGCAAAAAACTGTAATACAGTATCTCCCCCTTGGTATGAAAAGCACATGGCTTATATTTCTCCAAACATTTCAGGTTACAGCTCAGAAATGTATTTAATTTAAATCTGATATGAAAGTAATTAAATGGTAAACCACATGAAGTTATGAAAAAATGTATTCATAGGATTAACAACAGAGCAAGACAAAGACCTTTACCATAGCTGTAAAACCTCAGACTACATTTGGGAATAATTGGCCTCAGCTGGAAACATATTACATCTAAATTAAATTAATGATATGCACCTGAAATGTTTCTGTTTTTAAATTACTTAAAGACAGTCCCTATGTGGTCAATTACTACTTCAGTTTGCTGCCTGTTTTCCTACCCACCATCCCATCTGTTAATTACAATGTCTTTTGTGGTTCTGAAAGGAATTCCTTTCATTTGTTTATGGTGGTGTATATCAAATAGTTACCTCCAAAATAGACTGGGAATTAGAGTTGAATTTGTCCATAAAATTGTTAAAACTGATTGTTATGAATCAAATCACAACAGTTTCTTAACATCTGCAGTGACTACTACCAGCAGTTTGAAAGGAAATTTTCAGTAAGTCTATGTGGAGGGCAGCCCCTACAAAAAACATAATCTTCAGTAACAAATATAAAATATGTGGCAACAAAAGCACTTTCTGTAAATTTCCATGATGATTATTTATTACTTGGTATATGGAAACAAACATTCAATTAAATGAATGCAGTAATTTTAATATGATTTTTTCTCCCTGATTCCACCAATTTTAAAGTTAACAAAAGAACCTAAAAGCAGATGGGTTATTTCCAGTTTTAGACACAGGTCTTAAAAAGGACAGTTAAACCATCAGGTACACTGTAATTGAGATAAAGCAAAGTTCCTCTTTCAGATCAATAGAAATGAGAAGTAGCTACATCATATTCTGTGTTCCCTCAGTATCATATTATTTTAAATTCCGACTCTTCTGGAGATTTACAGCCTTGTGAACCCCATACTATTTCCAGCTCCTGCCATAACCTCAGTTATATTACTTCCCCCTCCCTGCTTTTGCAATCTTGCAGTACTCAGCTAAGATTTAGAGCCATGTTTTTTCATTTAAAGTGACTGGATGGGGCCTGGGTTGTGGAGAGTGCCGAGACCCTCGGCATGGGTGTCGCGGGCAGAGTGGCAGCATAACTGGGACAGTGACAACACCCTCTGCAAGTCCGACACAGGGGCAGCACCCCACAGGTGCTGCCAGGGGATTCCTTGTGCCAGGCTTGTCCTGTGAGCCTTCTCATGGCACAGCCCTGGGCACTGTGACCAACTGGAAGCAGTGCCAGGAAAGACTTCACTTTGCAGGAGGAAGGACTGGGTATGGATTCAGGTCCAAAAGACCTAGGGCAGCCCTGGAGCATCTGCACATGGCAGAGAGGGCAAAGGGGAAAACATCTCCTAATGAACTGCTGTCATCTGAATATGCATTGCCCCTTGCTGTTTTGTTTTGTGTCTGTTTGCACATGTGTGTACATGCATATATGTGTGTGTGTACATACAGGTGTATGTATGTGCACACACACACATTTCATTTGACACTGAATACAGAGGTGTTGCCTTATATTCCAGGGTATTTTTTCTTCCACAAGCAAGCATGTATGTGCACATGCGCATCCAAGAGTTGCCTTCTACTTGAGGTCACAAAGCAAGCCACAGGGCCCAGCCTTCTGCAGTGGGAAGCCAGGTTTAGGAGACTCCACCATATACCTATGAAGGAGAAGCAGTGGCTACAGAGTCCAGACACTACAACTTTTCAACGTCAAACATATGGCAAGACAGGAATATTCGGTGCAAAATGTTTTTACAGTATTTTTTCTGGGAAGGAAATCCTGCCAATTCAACTCGCCTGCATTTCATCACAGTAGATACAGTATGTTTTGGTCTAGAGGAAGATCCGCCTGACCAGGATACCATGGACTTGGTTTATCTTGACAACTAAGCACATTTAGTATTGCTTGATAGTCCCTAGATTGCTCAGACCTCATATAGCTGATTGAAGGAGCCAACAATTCGTCATATCTGCAATCTGGGCAAAACTTAAATATTACACAAGGTCACTTTTGAAAAAATTATAATAAAATTCATTTTCTAATAAGACAGAACCTCATTCACTGAACTATGTCATTGTTCACGTTGCATGCATGCTTCTAATACCTCAAAATTTGATTCCTGCTATTCCATTTTGTATATTTATTCATAGAACAGTAACATATCTTGTTCCTTACAACATTAATTTAGTCCCTTTCCTCAAACAGAGGATGACTTAGCTAGTGGACTTTTTCTCCATATTTTGGGTAATCAAAATGCTGGTTTTGAGAACACGTTGCAGTTTGCTTGTCTAGAATTACTGTCTACACAGGGTCCAATTATGATTTAAAAGCAGTAAAGCTTGACTTTATTTGAAGATACAACTATGTATGCAGCTAAGTGTTTAATCTTTTCATTTGTTTTGGCAAACACCTCGAGGTCTGACATCTTTTGACAGTGCTCCAACTCAACAAGTATCCCTGAGCCCTCTTCCAGAAAGCATTAGACCTCTTCCTTTCTTTCCCACACAGCTGAAGTGGGACGATTTCTTTGAACACAGAAGCAAGTGACATCTAATGGACTCCTTAGATAATGTGAGAAACAAATCCAAGTTCATATTGGTACTAAAAGTCTGAGGTATGCTCCAGTACTTAAAGGGTGGCTACAAAGGAGATGGAGACTCCCTTTTTACAAGAAGTCACATGGAAAAGACAAGGGTAGTGTAATGGGTACACGTTACTCCTGAACTCCTGTTCTGATTGGACACAAGAGGGAGTTTTTTCACAATGAGAACAATCAGCCATTGGAATAATCTCCCCAAGGGAAGTGGTGGATTCCCCAACACTGGACCCTTTTAAGATTCAGCTGCACAGGGTTTTGGGCCATCTCGTCTAGACTGTGCTTTTGACAAGAAATATTGGACCAGATGATCCTTGTGGTCCCTTCCAGCCTGGTATTCTATGATTCTGTTACTGTGAAGTAATTTCCCTTTGACTTATGATGATGTTTGTAGCCAGGGCAGAAACAGGAAACAAATGATTCATGTCTCCACAAGTAGCATGTCCTTCTGGATCAGTCTTCAGGGAAATCATTAGATGAAACTGAGAGTAGTGTCGTTTAGATGAAGGTGAAGGAATGAAGCTGCTTATCACAGTCTGTGATAAGACGGCCTATCTGTACTATCAGTTTGTACTGTGGGTGAATCCTCTGTTCTTACACAGCTGTTTATAATCCACTGTTAACAGCTTTGTCTTCTCTGTATTCCAAATGGGTGAACAGATGAAAACACCCTGCAATAATCCAGAGGTCAGACAATAGCAGAACAGGATTCAGATCGGTGTTCTTGCCAGAACAGACTAGCATGGTGGAGGAGGTGTGCACATTTGCAATCACTTAGTTTCCCTGCTCAGACTATGAACTGTCCCTGATCTTCCCTGCCCTCTGATTGCAAATCCGTTCCCCATCTACCCCTTCTGCTTTTGCAAACAGAGATTCACACTTGTTTTCAGGTGTAGGCAGATGCCTGGGCGACCAAGGCTTATGCTAGGCTGACATCCAGGCCTGCCTGGGACCTATTCAAGCCAGGGGTGTTTTGCCCTGCCCTGAGTTGAATCCCAGGAGCATTTTCGTGCTCTGCTGGCATAGGCTGCACATAAGAGAAGGGGGGCTGATGCCACCAAGGCTCCATCAAACTCTTCTTCCAGGAGCTCTTTCTTCAGAACAGTCTGAGCCAAGATCAGACACTTGCACCATATCAGAGAGCTGGACTTGAGTGAGGATCATCCAGACATACATTTGTTGCCCAGAAAAGTTGTTTTGCCACCAGGGTGAACTCCAGCTTTGCTAGTCCTGTCAGAAAGAAGTAATGTTGCATGCCCTAGTGAGAAGCATTGTGCTGGCTTTGCTGGGCCCCAGCCCCAACCCTTCACCCCCTATTCCCACCTTACTACCTTGTCCCGTACACTTACTGCCACGTTGCTTCCCCGCTCTTCCATGGCTTTGCTTCCAAATCTTGAAGAGGAAAGGCAGATCCTGACTATGGCCGGGTGTTCGCAGCAGACATCATGGGAAGATTACCCTGGGGAGTTGCAGAGCAACATGTTACTGCCAATCCACATAACTTATAGCACCACTACCGTGTTGGAAGTGGTAACCACTTATGCAGAGGTGCTCACCTGAGCCACAGACCAGGTGTTTGGTTGCTGTCATGGCTCCAATTGTGGCAGCTCAGGGAAGTGCGTCCACATCAACAGAGGGGCAGAGAAGCCCTCTGGGGTACTGTGCATATCACCAAGGCTGGCCTACACATTTGTTTACTGCTCCTCTGTTGTCACTTTGGAAGCACATCCACATCTTAGTGGGGATGGGAAAGTCAGTATAGGAGTCTGTCCTATTTTTTCTGACTATGGTGATTTATAGGCTTGAATTTATGAGGCTTGAATAAGGGAACTAAGTATTTCCTAAACTGCACTCAAAGCATCCAAAGTTATAATGCTCTTTGACTGTCAAAAATGGGCTGAATTTCAGAAGGTATTGTACAAAAGCTTCCATTGACTGCCACTTATTTGCTTTTTATATGTCTTTCTTACTCGTGCACCAGTGATATAACTACAAGAAACGTAGAACTTAAAGTAAATAAACTTCAGTCTTTTTTTTTTTTATTTATCCTTTATTTAGTAATAGCACCCAAAGCTGCATTATATTAGCATAAGTAATAAAGCTTTCATATTTTATTGCTACCAGTGCATTTCCAAATCCAGGTGAAATGCTGGAAATAAGTAATGCTGCCATACCATGAACACAGAGTGTAGATCACAATGATACACAACTTACAAATGAATCCCGATGTAACAAAATAAAAAGTTGTAGTTTAGGTATGAAACCTGTAACCTTAGGAACTGTGGCCATTCCTGTTTCCACAAAGTACCATAACAAAACAGCTTCTGTAAGAACTATAAAGATAACATACTTAATCATACTTTTTGTATCACTTTATTGAATACTCCATGTTGGATGTACAACTTATAGCTATAGTGAGTGTTGGCTACAATGACAACGTGTATTGCTTGTGTTACCGAAAGGGTCATGAAATGTACGGACCTGTCTGCATGTTTAACAAAATGAAACAGCAATACAATGAAACTGCACCACATGTGAATATTGTAAATGGTTAAGTTATAAAGTCATTCATTCAAAAACTCAAATATTTCAATGAAAAAAGTATATAAAATGTAGTAAAACATAAATTACATTTAAAGGTCTGTACATGATTCATCCTGCAAACAGAAGCACAAAACCAGCACTTCGTACAGTATTGCTTATTTTGGTCTTCTAAAGTTCAAAGATTCATTTTCACTAAAGAGGCAGGAAAAAACACGGTTTCACATGCAATCCAGCAGTAATTGCAGTAAATCAAGTAAGTCTATAACCCCTCACAAAATCCAACAGTTTTACAATGTAGGAACATACATACCTGTGGAGCTCTTTTCTATACTTGATAACCAATATGCAATTAGAGTTGGATTGTTAAGTTAGTGCATACCTACAATATCCCCTACAATATCCCCATTTTTGGTTAACAGTGTATTAAGGCTGCTTGCTGCTGAAAATATACAGCAGAGAAGGAATACTTTCATCCACAAATGCAGTCAGATGATCTCGTTTGGAAGCTTCTGTCACGGTCATTCATTGGAATGATGAAAAAAGTCATCCTCTCTCCTTTCACGTTATTCCACAGGATGTTGTGGATGCTATAAGTTTATGTGTGTTCAAAATCATTTGGATAAATTCATGGTAGAAAATCCCATTGAGAGCTCTTAAACAGAAAAAATTCCACTTCTGGCTTGGGAAGTCCCTAAGCCACAAATTGCTGGAAGCTGGGGAAATACCCTGGGGACATACTACAAGTGAAAGTGCCCTTGCAGTCTTCCCTGGGCAGACATTATTGATGGTCTTTCAAGACACGCTACTGGGTTGGATGGACCCATGGTCTGACTCAGCACAGCCAATTTTATGTTCATTTCCCTACTTTTCTGGTTATCATAATACAAAGATGGATCGGTATTATCAACATGTTATTTTTTTCAGACTCGGAAAGCAAACAACTATCTTGTGTCCATTATATCAAAGAGATAAATACTATAAACTAAGCTGTCCATCACATCCAGGGCACTTCTTTATGCTCAGAACAATTCTGCAATCATAGTTGGATTCCTTTTTGTGTTATCCGTTTACGCATAATTCACTAACATTGCACTCACATATCATGATATACATGATGTGCAATGCTACTCTGCAATATGTTGCACAGCAACAGTACATAACTGAAAAGCAGCTTCCATCAAGAACTGTAGGACAGTAAAAAAGATTAAACCCAGCAATTCTATACCATCATATTTGCAAAATCTAATGGTGGCAATGGTCAAAAAACCTGGTATATCATTACTGCTGCACTTTATAAGGGTGTAGGTTTTTTAGTTTTGTTTCTTCTAGTCAGATCAAAATCACTGCTACTAGGCCTAAGGATCTGCAGTCTCCATGCATGGAAGTGATGTGAAATTCTAAGTAATGAGGTCAAATTCCTTAGGCTTCTGATTGAATTTCCGCTTCGTCCATCTGAAGTGTGTCATTATCACCCAGCAACTCTGTTTCAGGCACAGAGCCCTCCTCTTCCTCCTCCTCCTGGACAGGATTCTGGGCGATATCTTCCATTCCGTTGTGCGTATCATCCGTGCCCTCCAAGAGCAGAGCAGCCCTGTCAGCCACTGATGCATTGGAAGGTGCTGTTGTTACATAGCCTGTGCTGGTGGATCCACTCCCGCTGTGGTGGGAGCCTGGTTTGGGAATGATCTGGGGAGGGATTTGCTGAGGAGCCATTTGCATTGGAATTTGGACAGGGTAAAAATTTGGCAAGTAAGCACCATAGGCAGGCATTGGCTGGTAACCATTGACTGGAATGTAGAGCTGAGGAGGTGGGACCATAGGTCTCATCTGCCCTTTCATTTGTATGAACTGCGGCTGAGGGAAAGCTGGTGTTTTCTGCTTTGGTCCAATGTACCTAGCATTGCTGACGTTGCTAACAGGGCTCGTGCTGAGAGAACTTGTTTGTGTGGTGTTGCTTGCCCCAGAGGTTTGCGCTGAGCTGTTGTAATTAGAAAGGTTTCCCCATGTTCTTAGTCTGTTGTGTATATCTTTAAATCTTGGTCTTCTGTTGGGAAACTCATTCCAACACTCCAACATCAAAGTGTATATCCATGTGGGGCAGTCGTCAGGACATGGCAGAACCTGTCGGTTCCTGATCATCTCTATAACATCTTGGTTAGAATAACCACAGTAAGGCTGCAGGCCATAGCTGAAAACTTCCCACAACACAACTCCATATGACCATATATCCGAATCAATAGAAAACTTGCCATACATAATAGCCTCAGGGGACATCCACCGGATAGGAAGAAGAGAATTTCCCATCAGTTTGTAGTAATCAGCAGCATAAACTTCCCTGAAAAGGCCTAAATCGGATATTTTCACATTCAGTTTATCAAAAACCAGTATATTTCTAGTGGCCAAGTCCTTGTGGACAACATGGTGGCTTGAAAGGTATTCCATTCCTGCAGCTATCTGAGTCACGATATGGAAGAAGTCTGCTGGTTCCAAAGTGGATTTTACTGTCTTGTCATCATCAGTGCTGCCAACATCCGAATGGGGAGATCTCATCACCAAGAACTCATGGAGGTCACTGTGGGAACAATAACTAAAAATCATGCTTATGGGTTGCTCCTTTGTCACTATTCCCAGCAAACAAACAATATTTGGGTGCTGTAATCGTGATCGCATCATTGCCTCATGTTTGAATTCTTCCCGAAGAGCCAGTTCTGCTTTGTCTTTAAGTGTCTTGATAGCAACAGATTGTGTCTGTTCACCTGGTGCTGTACCAAAAAGATGCCCCTTGTAGACTTTACCAAATCTTTCCTCTCCTAGCTCCTCCATAAACCGCACAGTGGACAGATTGATTTCCTTAAGTTTAGCCTGAAACGAAGTAAAGTGAAAAGTCACCATACTTTTTAAACAACAGAATCTCTTATGAAAGAAAAGTTCCTAGTGGTTAGAGGCTCCAAATGGAAGATAAATTCTGCCAAAATGACTTTTCAGCTTTTTGCATCTTCACATCAGTATATTGATTTGACAGTTAACCTTGTCAGAAGTGTAAACTGAATTACGCTGCAAGATGATAAGTATAATTTTTTTTACAAAGGAGCAACCATATTTCCTGCTAGCTAAATTAATAATCGGTTCAGAGTAAATCTGGCAAATGATGACATTTATTAACTGCAGCTGCACTTGCCCAGAGGTGCCCACTGGAGATCTGTCAGAAAAACTGTGGGCACTGGATGAGGAGGTGGCAGTCTTGGGGTGAACTGAAACATCCCTTCCAGCAGAAGAAGGAACAAAACCTCTCTTTTTTCAGTTCTGCAGTAGCAGATATGCCCTTTCTCCTCTGTTGCACTAGAGAATTCGCCCCTGCCTGTGGTCAGCAGTACACACTTTCACCTCCAAGAAACCTTGCACTAGCTCTGATGAAGAGGGGGGCAGAAGAGGAGGAGAAGGAAGAAGGAATTTCTCTCTGGTATATGAAGGAAGAGGTGGCAAAGCCAACAGTGACAAAGCCCCAGAGCCTGTCTACTGCAGCTGGCAGGGAAAGCAAGGGAGTTTTTGACAGTGATCTAATGGGTTCATCCTGAGCAGCATGGGCTATAGAAGTCTCTGACTGAGCCAGATGCAGCTGGCACAGCCTCACACACAGGGCACCCAGCAGGAGCATGCATGGCAGGCTGGATGGAGGCTTTAACAGGTGATTTGGGAACAAACTCTGATTTCAGTGGCCAACGGACTGTGGACTGGATCAGAGAGTTTCAGCACAGCCCAGACTGAGCCATTAAACCTCCCCATTATCATACAACATCAATGCATTTTGCTACAAATATTCTACAATTTCTTGAACAGATGTTGCCAACCGTTCCAAATTGAGCATTGTTGTTTAGAGCTTGCATCTTGTAAAAGCTCCGATTGAAAATTCAACATTAGCTCTGAACATGATTTTAGTACGGAGATCAGTCAGTTGACCCAGGAAATCATATGCAGAAGCTGAGATCTGTAGACAGAAGTTCAAAGCCATTTTTGCCTCACTGTCCTTTGTGGTATACAACCTTAGAAACATGTTGCACCCCAGCTTAGCTCCCTGCTCAGTGGTGGTTCAGAATTTCAGGCAACTGAGCCAACGGATTACACTAGAAACCCCACCGTGCATCCTGCTTTAGACAAGCAAACTGGCCAGATCAGTACCAGGAGCAAAAATGAGCTGGAGGCTGAAGACTGCATCAGAAATAACATTTCCAGTCAGGGAGACAACAGGAAGAATGGGGATTGACAGATAAAGCAAATGTCATAAAACACTCTGTCTTCAAAGCTGTTGCCTGAGGTCAGGATTTCTAGAAACATCAAGTGCAAGACTCGGTTTTCTCTAAAGTAGATGGCCAGCACAGTATGACATGGCTCAATTCAAACACCACCAACCAGAGACAATGAAAATCACGACACTTTGGAAACATGTGGCCTAAGCAAATTTCAGAAAAAATACCTGCTTGTGTTGATTAATGAGTGGCATTTCCATGTCCTGGCTAGGAGATGCCATCAGCTGGCGGCGCTGCGGTGTAGCAGCAGATGCCTTCTGCTTGTTTCTGCACATGCAAACCAGGAAGAAAAGGCAGGCGATAACCAGAGGGATGGCTATGCTGGGAACCAGGATGTAGAGGATTCCCATTTTACTGTTGTCACGTGGACCTGTCAGGCACAGAGATATTCATTGTTTACAGTAAGTATCTTTAATGCATTTGAAAATAAGGCAAAAACAAACAAACACACACAACTATAATTATTAATACTACATTTTAAACAGAAAGTAAATTCCTATAGCTTTAAAACAGAAGTCATGTTACCGTATTTTCCATTAAATATTTCAAAGAAGTTTGAATGGACATAGCAACTAGCAGTATTGTGGAAACTGCAGAATATAGACCAGAATATCACTACATTGTCTTGTTCAGAGAATGAAAAATAAGTGAATAGCCTTCATCACAGTCTCTGAAGCAGTGATAAAAAACAGCATAACAATGCAGTCTGGCCTCCCAGCCCAGCTTCAGCGATGTCATCATCACTTTGTCCACTTCTTACCTCCACGGGTACAATATCTGCCAAGAATAAAATAGATCTCACTTCTCACTGTCAGAGATATTATTTGTTCTGTATTTAATAAAATTAAAGTGCTTTTAAATTACAGTGAGACAGTCATGAAAAAGTCATCAATACACTTAATAAGACTGTTCTGGAACCCTCCTAAAATGCTTTTTTATTGATACTTAGAGACTCTAGGAAAGCACAGTGATGTCCAAAACGTTCATCACAACTGCCTGGGATGTTTTCTGCCATCTGTGGTTTTGCTATTTGTGGCTACTGCTTTCACCACAACCACATCCCAGAGTTATCATCTTTACACCATGTTACACACAACATAGAAATTTATTATAAATGTCAAATCATGTTACTGTAAAAAAGTGAAGTAACTAGGAAATTTCATATCAGTTGTGAGTGCTCTTAAATATCCAGGCAATTTGTAACAAAAACACTTTCATGCCTTCCATGATACATCTGTTGCTGCAGGAAACATGCTTTTCTTTCTAATGAAGCACAGTATTAAGTTGCTTTGTCATCTCCAAAGACTGTTACCACTGTAGCAGCTCTGCAGTGAAGGCTGTACCAATACAGGGAAGTCAGTGGCACAGTATTAAGACGTGTTTTTTTAATTTTGCTATCAGCTGTGCAGTACAGAGCCACTAGCAGATAGTGTAGGACTTGTCTGATAACATAATCTCTTTTATGACATCTCTGCTTCTGCACTTCAGAGAGTTTCCTTCCAACCAAGCATGGTGCTCTGTCTCCCTCTGCAGGATCCAAAAATCCTTACTGCCTGCAAGATGTCATACAGAGTGAAAGCAATATATTATACTGCTGAGTATTATGGGCAAACCAAATACATACGACAGGTGATAAGAATATCAAATCCATTGTTTCACAAGTTAGAATACAAACTGCAACACTATCATTAATTATTACTCACCTTAAGCACCCAAAACATAATAAAAAACTGTCATAATCTCAGTTACAAGCTCTAATCTCCAGAAAATATTAAACAACTACAACACAAACCAAAGGTGACGCATTGCAGCAAGTTAAACATTTGAAAGCATTACCCTCTTAAGTGAATTGTACTTGTAAAAACAGGGAACATTCAAAATTACACAGGATTCAGGAAAGTATTAAGGGAAAAAAGAAAGAGAATACATACTACAAGAAGGTATGTCACACAGTTCCATGCGTACGTTTTTATTCTTTGTAAAACACCAGGGCCCATCCATCTGACCTCCAGGATTTCGGCAATACGCATGTCCTCCACCTAGCTCTGGAAACTGTGTGCTTGTCAGATCATGGCTGTGGGGACTCTGGGAGTCCCAAAGCTGGCAAGCGTGGCCAGACTTAGTAACACTGACTGTCCCTCTGTAGTCTGCTCCAGAACCGTTGTAGCACTGATGATCTGCAACACAGGGTTTGACAAAACGTTGCAAATAACAAAACAGCCAACAGCCAGCAAGGTCAAAAGGGCTGAAGTTCACAGACCACCTATGGAGAAAGTACTTGAATTTAGGTGCTTTGGGATTTAAATGAAAGCTGCGGGATTTGAAATTTCAGCTCTGTGTGTATCCGTACTGCTACACCCAGTTACTTATGGATTCTGCCCTGCAGTGTCTCAGTTCTATGGCTATACACACCAAAATTTGTTAACTCTGAATGCAAGTTGATACTAATGAGCATGTATGGACCTTTAGATACAGGACAAGCTTAGGTTAAACTAAATTGGAGAGATGAGCTCCACTTCAGGAAAAGTCGTCAGGTGCTAACAGTGTAAACTTCCCACCACTTTTATTTCTCATAATGTTCCTTTCTTCCTCACACTGCTCACTTCCTAGAGAAACAAGTCCTATCTTTTCTAACACCTTTTGCTGGTTTTTCCTTCTTTTCTTCTTTAGAAATAAGGAATTCAGGCTTTTCTTCTCTTTAGATACATCACTTTCATATCTGCTGAACTCCTGTCTTTATTCTCTGTCTTCCTGCTATCATCTCTTCATATTTTTTGAGTGTTTGTTTCCCATACGTATCACCTGAACTGAACAATGCATTTTTCTGTATGTTTGCATCATCACTTGCTCTATTTTTCCGACTACCCCTCCCCAGCCCTCAGAAATCCAGATCTATCAAAGCCCTTCCTCCAAACCCCCAGGGCACTCACACCGCAGCCATCCCACCACAGGGAGCACCCCTGGCTCCAAGGGTCAACGAGGACTTTTGCAAGATTTTTGTTGTTTTTATTCTCATTCCTTTTGCTGGATACCTCTTGCCTGGCAGATTCTTTTCTGTCATTGCCTTCTCAACTACTTCTGCTTCTCAGGAACACTAGATTATTGCCTTACTAGCACACAGTTAGTCTTCCATGGCCACCGTTATCCCATGACCCTGCTCCTAACTGTGGATTCAGACAATGGATATTGGGAATAATCTTATCACACTTCAAACATCTTTAGTCATTGTATGAGGTGGTGATTAATTGTTAGGAAATGGAGTAGGTAGAAAAATTGTCAGCACATAATTACTGACAACGGAACAGCCCTGCTACTACTGGATGCAAATATAAATTAACGAAAGCAAGATCAATATTTTCACCCATCCTGTGTGGGTGAAGAAAGACAATTACACTCCACGCTCAATTTACAGGATGAATATTCTTGTTGATTTACATATAGAAAGAATAAACAGTATATGTTTAATTTCTTAATATATTTTTCCAGTGAAGCTTCCACGGCATATTTGAGGTTTACTGATAGGTAATCAGAACTCACAAATAGCTGAATGTGAGGACTCATCCAGAAAGGCAAAGACTGAGCCAGAGGTGGGGATAGGCATGTAGGAAAGCCTGCAATGCACTGCTGCCCCTTGCAAGTCTCAGTCACATTGGTTATGTGAACGCACAGTTTTTATAACCCAGCGTAGCTGATATAAACAACCCTTTTCAGTATTAAACAGCATCCTTTAAACTTCCTTACCATCTTAACTATATCCTACAACAGTGCAAGATCATGATCAGCATTACCATGATAAAAAGTAGTAGCATCCAGTAAAGCACTACTTTCTTTGCAAAAAGAATGACTGATAAAATGTTGTCTCTCAGATCCAGCCTGAGGAAGCAACAAACCCAAATTTTCCCCAGTCATGAAACAACGGGACTTACATCGTCTGAGTCTCTCCACAGGGATCCCAATCCTTATGCAGTTGGCAGCTTCCAAGGTGTCAGGTCGTGGGAGATCCTCACACTTAGGCAACTGTAGCTGCATCAAGATAAGGGGGTTTGACCTAGCGATATTGTACTCCTGCCGACAAAGATCATTCTCCAGAACTTCACACTCATCCCGGCACAGTTCTCGGGGCTTCGGGGTCCGAGAGCGCTCGTCACACAGGGGAAACACAAAGTGGCAGAAGGACGGTATAGCAAACTGTGAGCACTGATCGGACAAATGCGTCGAAGTCCCAATCATGGTAAACGCAGCTGGAAAGGAAAAAAAAATAGTATTTAAGTATTAATTCATAAAAACCATGAGAAACAACATAATTTTCATGTCATTTGCCTTTTACAACTTTCCCCTTTTCTTGAGGGTCTGAAAGCGTACTGATCAGCAGAGAAATGATGTAATTTCTGCTGTAAAGGACACTTTGCTGAAAGCAAACCCAGCATCTCAGTGTCCCTCTGATGCCTGCACAGAGCTCACAGGACCTTAGTTCTTAGGAAGTCACCCAAGTGAAAAACATTGAGCCAACTGTTACTCTTGATTAATTTTAACTTGAAAGGATAAAGAGCGAAGGCAAGATACACTCGCCAGGATGCTGACAAGTATTGCTGAAGTTCCTAATTAGTTAAACCTGAGCAAGGATCACCTAGCTTCTTCCTCCTGTAGACATTCCGATCAATAAACAAGATCAGCGTTTTTCAAGTCTTGACAGGCAAAAGGAAGTGTGCTATTGGTATTTGGGGAGCTATTGCTATTAGAGACATGAGAAACCTAACAGGCAGGAGTTTTGGGAAAAATGAATGTAATCAATCTCAGCATGCAGATCGAATTAACATGAATGTCATTAGAAATTTAATCCTCCCCTTCAGGTCTCAGCATTTACACACGAACATCTGAGAGTTTTCATGAACACTGCAACGAAAAGACAAGCATGCATGTGCATCATGTATCTGGGAATGAAGCAAGCTTTAAATGTAGGGATGTCCATTCCCACACTGGAAAGCATCATTTGTGAGTGAGTCCCGCCCAGCTGCATGTTCCACCAATGCACACTGTAAAAAGAGAGGAAATGACCAGTTGAAGTCATTCAGCAATCTGTTTACGACCTACAACTCAGTTCTTTCCCTCATGTCCAGCTCTCGCGTTTCAACCATCTACTTCTGATGTCAGCTGCTACCAGAGTCTCCTGTCCACGTGGTTCCTAAACACCACACATACTTTTGTACTGTTTACACCTTGCTTATTTTAATACAGGAATATTAACACAGGAATATAACTGTTTATCAGTCATGCAGAGAATACTGTATGGAAGCAAGGTATCAGGCTAATGACAGCTGCGACATGTGCTTCTCCCAAAGACTAACAGGGAAAAAAAAAACCTGGAGGAGTGAAGCAGTCACTGTTGGCTTTTTGAAACACCATACTAATTTTTGTTAAGGTAACACAGAATTTAGTTTGGCATGAGCAAAGACTGCACAATTCACAATCGTGTCCTTATTTTGATGGTAGGCACAAAAGCCAGCAGGACTGTGTGGTGGCATTTAAGGGGTTTAATTTTTTAGCTACAGATACTAAACAACACAGCAAAGACCTTGCTAGCTACAAATATCCACAGGTCAGAGGTCAGGCACATGCAATCTTTATTGCTGGCCTTCCCGTCTTTCATGTGTTGAGTTTTTCTCCAGAAACATCCTTCTTTTTTTTTAAACAGAAAGCTGCAATTCTCACCTAACCACATGGCCAGGACTGAAGAGCAGCAGGGGCCACAGAGACAAAAGGGATGTATTTCACACATCAGCATGGCAGGGAAGTGAAAATCCAGAATGAAAATTCCCCATAGATGTCGCCTGTAACCTTGCTAACCACTCTCAGTGTTGGGCGGTAGGTGTCACCGTCCCCCACGCACAGCCTCCCAGAGCGCCCTGCAGCTCCCAGCACAAACCCGTTCACCAAAAACTGCGCTTAGGAGGCATGGGCAAACGCATAAGCAAAATACAGCAGCAGTTACACAGCAGGTATTTTTAATTTTAATCTAACAAGTTACCGCTATTTCAAAAATATCCTGTCATTTGGACAGAGAACAGCCTTGCAGTATTTGTTTCACATATAAGGCGACTTGCAACAACAAAGTATGCTGTGAAATCCTCAGTGTTTTGAATAAGGCATTTGGAACACCCTTCAGATATACATAGCTTAAAAATGCCATATTATTAGTGGATTATCATTACTGCCTAGCTTGGTGCTGGGCAGCTCTACATCGTGGTTCACAAAGTTTTCCTAAAAAAGAACAGTTCCTTCAGAAATTCTCCTCAACTCCAGGACAGATAATCCCAGCACCCAGTCTCCCAAACCTAACTGATAAGCAGTGCTATCAGGCATCCAGCAGGCAGGTCAGGTATGTTCATATGGTATATTCCAGAAACAGGTACAAATTGATCAGGAAACATCTTCTGGAACATATCACAGGGGTTTGTGGGTTTTTGCTGTTTGTTTGTTTGTTGATTTTGGGTTTTTGTTTTGCTTTGTTTGTTTTCGTCTTTGTTTTGTGTGTCTTTGTTTTTTAAAAGGATGTTATGAACCTAATTCACAGAGTTACAAATTTGGTAATTTCAGATAGCTGAACACTTCCATATTGCTGAAAAACATCCCAACAGGATAGAGATTATGTTGTGGAAAAATACTGAATCAATAGTAAGTATTAATTAATGACATAATAGTAAAGGAGGCTGGAATTACAACACAACACAGGAGAAAGGAGGGAGGGGAATGAGGGAATGAATTGTAACAGCACAAGGAAAGGTTAGCATGTGGATCTTGCCAGTCCCAGAACATGAATGACCAGCATCTCAAGAACAGAAAAAGCCTTATTTGTATTTCTGGCTTGAAAACAAGCCTTTAAGGTAATATCTTTAAGGAGACAGGCCTGGCAAGTGAAGTCAAACTCTTTTTTGGCAACTAGGTATGTAAAAACTGCAGATACAGTTAGTTAGCTTTGTCTGGCCAGATGCAAATAAGCTCCTGCTGGACTGAGTTAACTGGCCACATATTATGATAAACAGTTTGCTATGTTCCATGGATTCACTTGTTTGTTCTACTTGTACACAACAGAGTCACAGCTGCTAATGTCAGCTGAGGTCCACTGAAGAAAATTCATGTTGATGTACAGACCATTAAAATTAAGATTCTGGGTGCATGTTTCTGACTTTGTACTAAAATGATGATCAGAGAACGAATCAGCAGCAGCAGAGCACAGGGAGGTCGACTCTTTTACACAGAATCAACGTGGAATCCAGACTGCTGAGATTATGCAACAGGGGAGGAAACCTAGGGGAAAAGCCATTACACATTTTTCAAGAAAATCAAAAACCAGTATTGTTTTATTACATCATGAATTGTTTGTTTTTTGTTTTTTAATCCATCATGCAAAAAAGCTCCAGTATAAACTGTTAAAAACTCAGTGCTCTGACAATTTGCTTCAGGACACATAAAAAGCTTCCATGCATGACAGCAGATAGTGTTCCTCCTTACTCCAAATTTTGCTGACTTCACAGATGGGAAACTGGCTCACCTCCTCTAAACATTAATGTGAGGATATCTTAGTCATTGACCGATAAAACTGAAAAGGATGATAGCAATATTTATGCCTCAGTTGGATACTTTCACACATGTTTTTTGCCTCCTACAGAGAAATGTAAGCTTACCAGTAATTCGGTTTTCAATTTCCCCTTGCATCTGGAGGGAGTCCACATAAATGGTCCTGTTTCCAATGATTCGTGCACATGCAATTCCCCTGTATGGCTGACAGAACCCATCTTCATGGTAATCTTCTCTGCAAAAGACATGTTAGGATTTTATAAGCAGATGCCTAGCTATTCCCAATGATTTTTTTACAAAATATATTCTTATAAAAGGAGAAAACCCTGAAAGACTGTAGATTTGAAATTGTTCCATTCCCTAGGTGCAGCTTTCTCCTCCAATTATCTCTATACTACCTTAGAAGTATTAATGAGGCACCCTGTAAATAGCTCATTAGAGAAAGAAGTAAACCAAAACCCAAGATTAATTTAAAAATCATATGCTAATAGTAATGGTATTTGACAGATTAATCTATTAAAAAGCCGTTAGACTGAGACAGTAACATAGATCACATTACATGTCTCCAAGCATTTTTGGCATCTAGCTGCACCCAGTACAATTAGGCAAGCAGTTGGTTCTCTCCTCCCACCTCTCCCTCCCTTTCTTCATTTCCTGTAGTGAACAGCAAAAGAGACCTTGCCAAGCTTTAATTAAAACAGAATAATTTTGAACTCTGAATTAGGTAAACAGAATAAAAAGTAATCAAGGTTTTAACCTCTTTTCCTCTTCTCCCTAGTCAGAGTCAGTGCCAAATTCCTTTTCCAACGTATATTTTAATACATTTTTCAGTTCAATGAGGTCTGGAGCCAAATTTTACTCCCTTACATCAACATAAATACTTTGGCATAAAAGCACTAGTCTAAAGTCTCAGTGGTTCAACACATCATCCCCAAAGCCCCAGTATATAATACAGAACTGATCTGTAGATCGTAACTGTCTGAGTCCCGAAAAACGACTTCAGAGTGAGAGCAATGTCAGAGTTAATATCCAGCATGCTGTGCATTTCCTTTGGCATGGCACAGCCTCTGTGCTAGGATCCACTACCCTGAAGGATTCACAATGTGTCATTCACCACATGATGGACCAAAAAGGCATAAAACCTCATCTAGAAAACCATGACTCTACAGTAATCTTAGGACATCCAAAAGCTTAATCAGCTTTTGTAACTAAACAGCTCAAAAGTCTGAGGTATAACACTTCTCCAACATGAGTGATTTTTGAAGTATTATTTCAGTAACTCTTCTGCACTATGTACTTTATTACCTCAGATATCAATACATGTTTTGGTAACCCATGTTTCAACTTCTCTTACACATAACTTCATCCTTCCTTAGTGTGTCACACGAGCAGGACAAAACTGTCAGTGAACACATGTCAAATCACGTAACTTCAGCTGGGCCAAATCAGCACAAAAAACTGCTGCCCGACAACAGCTGGCCATGATGAGCACATCACCCAATACCTACAAAGTGTTGAGTGCAGCCCATTATATTCAATATCTTATGCTGTCTTAGGAACCTCTTCTCATTTTTCCTCTACTGGGTCTCCCTGGTAAAGCTTCAGGGAAATGTCACCACAATTTTTTAAAAGTACAAACTCTTGGCAGTAACAGGTTGGGCACGACAGTGTAGCCAAAAGGTGGAACCATCGATCACCACTTAAGCAGCATCTCTCCCTTTCCTCCCAGAAAGACAATGACTTAACAGGACCCAATCCACCACACAGCTGCTAGATAAACCATGGTGATGCTAAGTGTCTCATGTCCCGATCTAGACTTTATTTCCTATCACAGCATGATTGTTAAATATTCATAAAGTAACATTTTGTCTACAAACTTTGAAACGAGTTCTGCTTCCGCAAAGATATGTAAGTTTTTTATTACGGTGGATGAAGTAAAGGAGAAGCCTTTCAGGATCAATTAATCCCTGCAGTGAAAATCTCTCCCTCTCATAATAAAATCTCTAATTTTCCAACAATTGCATCAGGCCTGAAGGGACAAAAATATCAAAGCATATTGTCTGTGCCTGTTTTATGATCCTTGACCACCTCCATCGGAAGTCAGCAATTCCCATAAGAAGCTGAATGAATATGAAACCCCTGTTTGACCTCTTTCTCAAGAGTAAATTCATAACCCCATCCTGCAGAACAAAGTCTGCAATGTATCTAACTGAAAATGTACCTCACGCTTCAACTCCCAGTGCAGGTCTCTCTTGCCAGCACAAAAAGAAAAAAAAAAATCCATAAAAAATAGCACTCCAAACAGCATGGGTTTGGTGACAAAAGCTGTGTGATCTCTTACTTAGTTCAGTTCATTTATTTCTGTCAAGACCTTCTAAATACAGCTTGGATACTATATATACACACATATGGTCCCCTCTCCCGTGTTATAGTCAACTGCTGATTAAACTAAACTGGATATGACCATTACCATGGATGCAAGCAAAAGTAAACAGTAACCTGATGTCAGATACTCTGACAGACGCTGGGCTGTTGTACTACATGCATCTTTGTCAGGTTAGACAACCCAGTGAATAGTTTGACTAGTACTAGTGATACAGGGGACAAAATTACATTAATCTTAATAGGAAAATGGTTTCAATAAAGCTGCAGAAGTGGCAGAATTTAGAGTCTCCTAACAGATTATTTTTTCCCTCGGCTGTTTGTACACTCAGCACGTGGTAAAACATTCACAGCAAAAGGCAAGCTGGGGGCAATCTGATACAACAGCACAGGAGTGGTGTCATGCTCAGTTCAAACAGGAGTCTTTGGAACCACGTGCGACTTTGATTTGTGCTCCAAACCATATGCCAGCAATCCAGTTGCTGATCAGGGCAAGAGTTAAAAGCTGCTGAAAATAGGCAGAAATACTAACTCTTTAGTTTCCTGCTGCTTGAGCTATGAAGTCTTCTCTGACCAAGAACCCTTGTGAAGCAGAAATCTGATTCCACAAGAGGAATCCAGTAGAGTTCAGCTTGCAGGAATCTTGCAAGCTAACTGCCATGGGTACTTTTCAACCTTTGCTCTTTATTGTTTCTTTCTGAATACTGCAAGATGGCATTACCTCTTCTCGCTAGTGATTTTCTTCTGTTTTTAAATAACTGGGTTTTTTACAAAATAGAGTGAGAAACATTCTAAGTGCTGACCTTCTTTTTGCACCTTCGCTGGAGGGTAGTCTCAAAGACAGTTCATTTAGAATATGAATTTTTTCAGCACTCAATTAGAGTGGAGGTGAGGTATATTCTCCTACTGAGAGAACTCTCCTCCCAACCACTTATCAGATGTTTGACCAGAGTTTGGATTGAGAAATAAAATGGTAAAGAATTTGACTAAACAGACACAGATGCAGGTTCAATGGCACAGCGCCAGTTGCATCTCCTCCCACTGACAGAAATAATAACTCCCAGGGACATCTGGGTCTATAAAAGAAGTACTGGAAGAACCAGGTGCCTCTGAATAGGAATAAAACCCAGCATGTATAAATAGGAACCTCTCTAGATGGAGATAATGCAAGACTTATATGGGGTAACTACTTCTTCTAGAAGTATATGGAGAGATTTCTAGGCGTACTGCATGTGCTGGAAAAATATACTGAACATCACCACCTCTACCCTCATATTAAGCATTATTATACTTTTATTTTAACGTGACAGAGAAAACACATACACACACAAAGACAAAAGAAAATACCTAGGAAACAAAGAGGGTTTTCTTGATGGAAAATCTGAAATGCTGAAAGAACACATCTGGGCACAATACACTACATGATATCTATGTAACACAACCTATTGTATGCAACTGTCACAGCTGAACAGTCCAAAGGGCATATGAAACAAAAAAGTCCCAGTAAATAAAAGGTAACTGTGGAAACTCTGTTCAACACTTAAATCACCTTGGGAAGCATATCAAGTCTGATAAGAGCTTTTAGGATGTATTTGGTGTCTGTGAAAACACAGTGAGCACAGACTTAGTGGTTTTGCTGAAAAATAGAGAAAACATATGAAGACACAACAATCTGTAGCAAGGGTTCATCAAGGAAATTCTGAAAGCAGAGCTGAGAAGTACTAGATACTTATTTACTAATAAGACACCATTTTTTTTTCTGATTGCATCCCACAAACTTAACTTACAAACACAACAGAAACTTGTAAATTCAATCTCTTTTCCTGAAAATAGAAGGGACACAACACTATGCATCAGCTGTAAAAAGAAACTCAGAAATCTCAGAAAGAAAAATTGTTTTGATTGAATACACTAAAAAACCCAACTAATTTAATAATACCCTACCAATCTACCCTGGTAATAAAATGAACAAAATTGTTATTTAAAATTATATTTTTGAGGACACTTTATTTTAATATATTCAGATAATATATTAATATTCAGATAATAATTTAGAAGTTTTTTGGTGTTATTCAGATAATATATTCAGATAATATATTAATATTCAGATAATAATTTAGAAGTTATTTGGTGTGATACTGTGATACTGTGATACATCCTCAGCTTACACTTTACCAAAGGTAACAATACTAACCCAATTCATAGAATATAACAGGATATTCCAGATAATAGTTTTTAAAGAGATGCTAGAAACTTCATTACAGCAATTTCCCACAAACTAAATGCAGTTAAAATTTCCTATAAATTTGCCTATAACAAATGACAAACCTGAAGTTTTGACCTTCTTTCATATTGTCCAGGGATTTAACAGCTTTTAATTAAAACTTGTTAAATACTAAGAAAGGATATTAGGAGTCGTCCTCATACTCTATTACAGGTGGAGTGGCAAAGCAAGGACAAATGCACAGGAAACTACAGAAAACTACAGTCAGACAGCAAGAGACAAAAGAAAGGACGAATTATTTATGTCGTTCTACTTGCTATGAGTAGACAAATACAACATTTGGTATACTGTCAGTCATCTTGTGGGAAAATCTCAGAGTTTTAGATAGCTTCAACTTGAAAACTGATGGCAGAAGCCGTGTAAAGAGGATTATTATAAACAACAGTCAGATCAGAGGGAAAAGGACAGGCATCATATTTCAGATTATAAGCTTACCTAGCCCAGCGTGTGGCTACTTCATACACATAAAACACACAAGGCAAATGACCTTCAATACATGGAAATAAAGGAATAAAGGGTTTATGTTTAATCAAAGAGAGGCAAATCACCCTGACTTGTGGGAAGGGAATTATATAGGGCTGCAGTAAAAAAATCAGGAATTTGTATTTCTAATATACATATGCATTTATGGTTCATTTATACTGCATCTCAAAATCAGGACCTCTTATAATCTGGCAATACAGCCCTTGTAATTTGTTACCCTCACTCTTGACATGTATCATATCATAGTGCCAGGGAGTGAAGTCAACTCACAAGGAGATCACTTTTCTATGGCTAAAATGAGTTAACATCTTCAAATACTCACTCCCTTCCACTGAAACAGGTCACAGAGAAGATCTGAGAGAAGAGAAACATGCTACCCTCCTCATATGTCACATAACATCTATAAAATTTGCCTTCTGTCAAAAACATGGTAAATTTATATTGATGTTACTATGGAAAACTCAAAGAGAACACAGCAGAACTGCAATGGGTCTCCCCTAGCCAGAAAACCCAGCTCTCATTAAATACAAAGCCTGGCACCAATGGCATGGACTATTCTCACTGATCCACCTGTATGTCAGCCAAGGTCTGACCCATCCATGCCCCCCTTCCTTGCTGCCTCACACCTGCAGATACAGAGCCCAGGAGGACCTTGGGCTCCCAGACAATGGCTGAGATAACAGTAAGCTCTTGCATTCTTTTCGTTCCAACTCAAAAAGACTGGAAAGTTACTTGAAGAGAAACATAAATTTTGTGCAGGGTGTTATCTTCTTGTTCTCAAACTAAATCCAAATAATGAGCATGCTACCTATGAAAAAGTTTCTAACTGCATGAAGAAAATTAACTCAATTTCACTTAAAGCGGCGCACACCCGTCACTTCAGCATGCAGAAATTCATTAACATGAACAAGTGGGCTGGAGGTTTTAGCAAAGTTTCCAAAGCCCAGGTGTATAGGAAAACCTCAGGGAAAAAAAAAAAAAACAAAGAAACAAACTAACTAAACCCCACAACACCAACATAAACCACCAATACCTCCACAACTCCACATCTCTGTCCTGCCTGCTGAAGCCAAAAAGCAAAAGGATGGCAGAAACACCTTCATTGCTGCATCAGGCCCCTGCCAAGATGGGGGGCACCCTGCACCTACATCATGGAAAAAAGGCACAGGCTTCCTGCCCTGCCTGTTTCCATGTGCTGAACAAACAGTTTCATTCTCTGACCAAAGGTTTATCTGCAAATAACCCACCTTTCCGGCATATCAAATAATTTGTTTGCACACCTTCACCCGCGTTTAAAGATCAGCACTCCTGGGATATCAGAAAATACCCATTGAAGTAGTTAACACCTCAAAGAGAGACTTCACTAAAATCCAAGAGGGATGTAAAAACATTTCCTACGCTAAAGGAATGCAATAAATAGTATCAGAAAAGAAGGGGAGTCTAGTGTTAAAAGCCAAAAACTAACAGGCAGGGGAATTTGTATAAATAGTCATAGCTCAGTTGAAGTCAATGGACCTATGACAATATACACTCACTAGGGATATTGCCCATGAATTTTGCTACCAGATGCTCATTGAGTGTAACAACAGACCCCAAAACCAAGATTCCCTTAATGTCTAGCATCCAACTCAGATAACTATTAACCCATAGCATTTATTTTTATGCTCTTTACCTTAAAAATGTACTTAAAGTCACATTTACCGAACAGACCAAGTTTGCAGCATTTGATTTGAATGTTTATCTGCTAGTTCCTGAATAAGTACACTGTGAACCAAAACTCCAGATTCGATGTCTAAAATCAGTAAAAAATATCAGTTGATCTTTATTCTACTGATTCTACTAAGTGATGTATCTGACAATGTTGATCATAGGATTTGGGACATCATTTTAAGCTGGTAATAGATACAGCAATTCAATGAAATGTCACTACTAAACATGCAGCTGCTAATGGACCTAGTGTTAGTGACAAACAAGAAAAAAGTTGTCTGTCAAAAGCAACTTGTAAACAACAACCTTATTTTTAGCCTCGATTATTTCCACAACAGATAATTATATCAGTATTTAATTCAGGCTTCGAAGTCTGTCTCTAAAATATAGTCCAAATAATGTCTTAAACATGTATTCTAATGTTACCATGAAAGGAGGATGTTTTTAATGCAAGGTATTTAAAAGTACTTAAATGTAACAAAGAGGGAAGACATTAATAGGGTTTAGGCATACAGCTTCACTGAATCATGAATCAAATTGCTTTCCTCACTAGCCATTGCCTTAAGTCTGAGTCAGTACTCCTAGCTGAGCTGTGTTCTTACCAAAAGATAACATGTTCAATTATTTAAGTGGATAAAATCAGTGGAAAATGGTATTGCCTGCCTCTCTTTCACAGAATCATTCTCTGCCACTCCTGTAACAAAACAAAACAAAACAAAACAAAACAAAACAAAACAAAACAAAACAAAACAAAACAAAACAAAACAAAACTAAACTAAACTAAACTAAACTAAACTAAACTAAACTAAACTAAACTAAACTAAACTAAAACCAACCACAGCCCTCACTAGCAAAGATGTAGGAAAGAAGTGAACATATAAAACTGTGGCTGGATGCCCATTAGATTACACTACATGCTACTGTGGTTTGACAGTATCACAGGCACTCACATATTTATTCTTGCTTTATATATTTACAAAATATTTCAGTGTACCAAAAAGCATTACTGTTCCCAAGTACAGTAATCACATACAGCAGTACAGACATACATGGCTGGATGGTTCATACTACCTGGATGAAAGAGTCAACATCTAGGTCCTGAATTTCTGCAAGGAACAGAGGACTGTCCTCGGATATATAACCCACCATAATCCTCTGATTACCACATGTAATTTCAAACAGATTATCTAATATTACTTCTACCTACTAACTCTCCCTTGCAATTTACTCAAATTACATTTTTGTAAATTCTCTGTCTGCTTTCATAGGTGTCAGCATGTTGGGATGAAATCTTGAAATCAGATGAGTCAGCTGGCAGTGCAAGGAAGGCTGTTGGTCTGTTTCGCCGAGTGTCAGGTATTTTTAACAGAAACATCTCTGTTACAAGCAGGGTTTCTGAAGTACTGGAAAAACAAAAGCTTCATAAAACTCATTTCAACATACGGGATCACAAAGGTGGCTACACAGCACTAGCACTCTAGCTTTTTGCTCACCAAAGAAACCATTACGAATCTCCTTCCTCACCTCTTTTTTTTTTAAGGCAAGTTATCCCACTCAGTGTGATGCCATAGGAGGGAGGGATATTGTGCCTCCCCAAGGGGGATGGTCTGGGGATAGGGATCCCTTTTCAGGCCCGGCCCACTGGCTGCTCCCGTCTTGCTTAGAGCAACCCTCACCCCACTCCATAAAAACCACCAGGGGTGAGTATGATAATATATATATTTAATTATTATAATTTTTATTTCCTTAAAGTTTTCAAGGTAGATATTCATGCATTGTGATTCACCTATGCAGGCAGATTTTTTGCACAAATAGAAATTTTGTGTGATTCTTCAGTTCATTAAAATCCATTGATGGAATTGTATACATATGCCAGGAAGACAGGTACTATAGGAAGCAGGTAGTCTTGAGAGAAAAAATGACTAAGAAAGCATGGTCATAAATAGCCAGTTATATAAATCCAAAGAGTAGGGGGCTTATAAGAAAGACAAATAATTTAAAACAAAAAAAATGAAATCACATGGAATCTTTCTTAAGCTCTCTGTTTTGGGTTTTTTCTTCTATGATGAGAAATACAAGTTTTCTGCAAAGTGCTTCCGAGCTTTTTAGTAGATGTTAAGAGGTTAAGAGATTTTTGTTAAAAAAAAAAAACAAAACAAAACTCATTATCAATTAAAAACTGTTTCAGAATTAAGAATGTTTAAACTGACCATGCTGTTAAAAATGTGATCACTTATGAAAGTATCTGAAGATATGAAAAAATGAAAATAACTGCACTAGTATATTTGGTATATTTTTTATTATTTTCTTTCTTTTTTTTTTAAACTCAACTAAGGTGGCTTTTCCATTTCAGCTAACACAGAGATTACACATCTGATAGCATCTCTGTAAAAGAGCCAGAAATTATCACAGCATCAGCTATGAATTGGTTATCTAATTGTATGTACATGTAAGTATTCATATTCAAAGTCTTTCACAAACATTTTTATTAAAACAACAGAAACATGAACTATTTATAACCATACAATACTGGTGTCAGTTTCACAGTACTTTTTTCCAGTCTTAAGGAAAAATTAGCACATTCCATTTTTCAGAAGGCCCCAGTATCAGCTAAATTACTTCTTTAAAAACATCTAAGCAGCAATACGAAATACTTGCTAGCTTCTCTGTTTCTTTTTATGGATATAATACGAACTACTTATTCTAGGCAATGTTGCAGACAGTTACAGTTTGTGAATACTTCCCACTGTTAAGAAGCTGTTTTCATAGCTGCTCTTAACTTTGTAGAACTTAACTTGAGCTGAAATTTTCCACAGTCCACAGTTTTTAAACTTCAAAAGAAATGGTTCAGGTGTTTCAAAAAAGTGAGATCAGAGAAAATTACCATTTTTCTCATTGGGGAAAAAAAAAAAAAAGAAAAAAAAAAAAAACTAAATCAAAACCACTGCCAGAAAAGGGAGCAGCCATTTGATTATGATGCTATCATCTCCCCTTGCTGTTGAGCACACATCTGAGACTTCCTGCAACATATCTTTTGCTGTTCCCATGAAACACTACCCAAATTTGTCCAGGCTATACATCATTTACATCTTCATGTTCTCAGACCAGCCCACGAGAATGTAGCTGATACATTCTCCAGATAGCCCGTCTACAGCAAGCTTTGCAGACGTGACTGAGAAAATAAAACTGCTTGGCACCCTTGTCAGGGCTAAAGCCTGAGGGTAACTGAGGCAATGGTATGAGGAGTTTGCTGAGGGTCCAGGACAGGGGCCATGAAGTGGGAGGAAGAGGCAGATCAGGGATGCATAAAGGGGCTACCACCAGGAGCGCAGACCGTCCTCCTCAATCTGGAGCAAAACCTAATATTTTTAATGTGTCATAACCTCTTTCTGGCAATAGTAAGTATGCGTCTCTTCTTCTGAGTTGGTCTGTACTGAAGACAGTCGTCTGTTATTAATACTATCCACTTGTCGGCTGGCTCCAGCAACTGAGGTCTGGGTGGTATGGCTAAGGAATCCAGAACTCACGAAATAATTCTGGTGTGTCATCATAATTCCACATAATAGCATTGTTGGTCTTCTCCAAATCAGGAAAATTAGCTTTTCCTGCACAGGAAATCCTGTGCCAGTTTCAATCAAAGCCTCTGCAATTCTCAAGAATTAAAATAAACATGTACTCTTCTGCTTCAGCCACTGGAAGAAGGTAGAAATAAACAAGCTTTGGCTTTGCAGCTAACCTTTGTTGAGGCTCGGGGCACAGCACCCTGAATCACCCAAAACTGCTAGGACTCCTGGGTAGCCACCCAGCCCTCATGTAATCCCAAATGATCACTTCCCCTTACTTTTCCTTTGGATATAAAAACACTTACTGAATGTTTATCAAACCTCATTTCCAAATATGCTGCTCTTCTCTTTTTTCCCTATGTATAACCAAGTAATGACTTAATGTCATTTTTTTTTTCCTTTAAATCTTCCCACAATAGTGGATGCTGCATTGTATTTCAGGCAAAGCAAAACAGCTCACATTCCAAAGTCAGAGTAATAATTTATCCTTGGTTGCCACACACATGATGCTATGCAAATGTTTTAACTTGATAGGCAGTGAGCAGCAATTGTACCAGCACCATAGCTCTGTAAATTAATCTAATCAGGAACAACATTAATAAACTCTTCATGAGTCAATGCATTTAGAAAACTTGATTAGGAATCAAATGTTTCTCTGAGTTTCGCATTTCAGTATTTAGTTCTTAATGCCTGGAAACTAAAATTCTGTATATGCTGATTTATCAATCAGTCTGAATGATCAAGAATTTAAAGGTACAGTGACAACCCACTGCATATTCTTGCTGGACCACCCGAGTCTCAGATAAATTGATTTTGTATTACTTTTCTGCTTTTCTCTCTTCTCCTCAATCTAATGCTGAAATAATAAAAAATATGCAGCTAAACTTCATTACCCACTGAGATTGCCTTTTCCACATTCACTACCAAAACCAGTACGAACGCACTGCCTTGTGGGTAGCAACAATAAATGGGGAACATCAGCACAGCAGTTCAGAGTCAAAAAGCAGCTACAGTTTAAGCTTTGCTAATACAGGGCACTCAGAAGAATGCCTTTAAGTTTCAGATTTCTGTTTAATTAAGCAGATCTTACAGTTAAGGATACACTTTTACATAATGTGGAACATTTTACGGTTGGACTCAATTATCTTTTCCTACCGATATGATTCTATGATTTTATGTAATAAACTGTAATCTGTTACAGAAGAGAGTAAAAGACAGTCTGCACTTCTTTTGCTGAAAGCATGAAAGATGTGTTCCTGTGTGAAAACATACAGGGTGTTTCAAAAAGATGAACCCAATTTAAAATCACTATATCTCTGCAACCACGAATCACCAATGAATGAAATTCCTACCACTTGAAAGCACAGCACACAGTTTCAAATGATTACCACTAGATCCCTCTCCCAGTGTACAAACAGCCCCTGGCCTCTGTCATTCACAACACTGCTTTGAAATTGGGTCCATCTTTCTGAAACACCTTGCATTTTCGTGTACTGCTTGATACTGAGACAGGCTCTTTCTGACTACATTGTGTGTAGTCCTTGGGGAGGTATACAGTGTGCTGGGTGAAGAACAGCAGGGTTCAAGCGTTCAGGGTTGTAGCGAATGGGGCTACAGCTGGCTGGTGGTCAGTCACCAGTAGTGTTCCTCAGGGATAATTCCAGGACCAAAACTGGTCAATATTTTTATCAGTGATCTGGAGGCAGGAGTTGGAGGCATACTTGGTAAGTTTGCTGATGATACTTAACTGAGAGTTGCTGTTGACTGTCTCAAGGGACAAAAAGTGCTGTGTGCACTTCTTGGCCCCACATATTAAGAAATACGTGAAGATACTTGAAAGCATCCAGAGGAAGGCAACAAAGGACCCTGTGCTGGTTTGACTGAAATTGACTTAATTTTCTTCATGCAGCTGGGAACTTTTTCATAGCTACCTCAGTCATTGTTTGGATTTAGTTCGAGAACAAGAATACCTAGGACAGAATCAATGTTTTTCTTCAAGTAACTTTCCAGTCTTTTTGAGAGAGAACAGAACCAAAGAGCTTACTGTTATCTCAGCCATTGTCTGGGACCCAAGGTCTTTCTGGGTTCTGTATCTGCAGGTGCAAGGTAGGTGGGAAGGGGGCATGGAGGGGTCAGACCTTGACTGACATCCAGATGGATCAGTGAGTATATTCCATGCCATTAGTGTCATGTTTGGTATTTAACGGGAGTTGGGTTTTCCAGCTTGTGAGACCCATTTGGCCAGCTCTGTTCTGGTTGAGTTCCATTCAGGAGTTCCTTTAGTCTGGCCTTTCACTGTTCCACTGTTTTGTAGTGGGGCTTCTGGGACTTTCTGCCTTTTTGTCTCCTCTACCCAAGATCAGGGTGCTCTCTTCCCAGGACTGGCTCCTCTGCACTGACAGAGTTCATGAGGAATTGCGTGAACATAACTTATATATTATTTTTATTTTCTATGTATTAGTATTATATCAATATTAGTTTGTTATTTTATTTGAGTGTTTTTATCTCAACCCACAAGTTACTCCCTTCCCTTTAGATTCTCTCCCATACTTGGGGGTAAGGGCGGTAGGGAGTGAGTGGCTATCGTGGTTTTGATTGCTGTCTGGCATTAAACCATGACAGGCTGGAAGGCACGTCCTATGAGGAGCAGCTGAGGACTTTGGGTTTTCCTAGGTTGGAGAAAAGGAGGCTGCGGGGCAACCTCACTGCTCTCTACAGCTTCCTAGGGAGGGATGTGGAGAGGGAGGTGCTGAGCTCCTACCCCTGGGATACAGCGACAGGACATGTGGCAAATGGTTCAAAGCTGTGTCAGGGGAGGTTCAGACTTGACATTCAGAAGGATTTCTTCTCCAAGAGTGTAGTCTGACACTGGAACAGGCTCCCAAGAGAGATGGTCGATGCTCCACACCTGCCAGTGCCTTGAAAGGAGGCATGTGGACAGTGCCCTTCATAGTATGGTTTAACTTTAGGCCATCCTAAACAGTCAGGCAGCTGGAATACGGGATCACTGTAGGTCCCTTCCAACTGGAACTATTCTATTCTATTCTATTCTATTCTATTCTATTCTATTCTATTCTATTCTATTCTATTCTATTCTATTCTATTCTATTCTATTCTATTCTATTCTATTCTATTCTATTCTATTCTATTCCTTTACCCCTCTACTTGTTGTTTTGCAATCTGGAACTACTTTATTGGTATTAGGCAGGCGGAAAAAAGATGAGTTTTTTTCAAGTTGATTTTGCAAAACTGAGTCAGATGAACAAGATTTCTACAGGACTTCTACATGCAAGTCAGCCTGCTATGAGTGTCCTGCTGAACTGAAGAAACTGATTTTCCAAATCGAAGGAAAGTACTGTGAGGCAGGGGTAAACATGCTTTCTGGCATGCAAACTGAACTGTTAGAAAAACTTGGGAGTGTGAGGGGGGAGTATGTGTATATGTGTGCACACATATGTATAAAAGCAAAGCTTTTGTGATATATCAAATATTGTTTGTGCCCCACCTGAAGTAAACCTGTGCCTCTTTGGTTTTATTATCAGATTGAAAAAAAAGAGAAATGAGACACTTATGATTGATCTTTTTGAGGAGCATAGAGAGCGCTGATGAGATGTATTTCTTGCAATTTTATTTTTAGAGTAGTATTACGTGAAATACTTCAGATTTTAGACTTAACAGAGCAGTACTAATTTAAAAGAGCAGATTTTCTTAGTACACTTCCTACCTTTTTTTAAAAAACAATCCCTTCTGTCATTCTTACTAGAATTTAGTTTTAAATGGAAATGTTCAAATTTTACCAGATCGTACCATCTGTTTCACCTTAAGTGCACTAAATTAGTTATATCTATAGTTTGTCTCTTCCAGACTGAAATGGAGAACAAAATAATGTAAGAGTAGGCAAAAATTAACCAAAAGCCATAAAAACTGAAAGAGTGATTTATGGTGTGGTGTTACAACATTAGCTCATTTTGTTAAATTACCTACTTGTCATTAGAATAGTGTTCCTTTATCTTTGTGCCTAACTACAACATTCACCCTTTCCTTGTATGCACTTAGAGGCTATTTAGCATCCTAAGGAAATCGAATTAAACTCAATGTGGCAACAAATGCTGACAGGAAGTCTCACGGACATATAACTATCCTTTTGTAGGACATACAATAAATACTTTGAAAGCCATTTAGGCTACTGAAGGAAGGGGAGAAGGGGAGGGAGAGAAGGAGGATGTAAAATCAAAACCAACTAAAGATCACTGGCTATATCAGTTATGTCCAACAGCTGCAGTAGCTACTTGCCAAAAGCCCAAGGGCCATTACTACTTTGAATATCAATTTACATATATCCTTAAACAGATTAACAAATGTCTTATTTGGCTTGCAGCTTCTTTGGTAGTTTCATACAAATTGTTTCTCTGAGCTGCCCATTCCTAAGCACCTGCTGCTGATCTGGAATTTGCTGGAAGAAGGCATGTTGGAGACATATATTTACAAAGTCAGAGCTGTATTTGGCTCTTTGCCATATACTTCACATCTCAGAGTTGCACCTTACAGCTTGCCTGATATGATACCCTGCAGGCTATCAAAAATCTAACCACCACTTTGCAAGGTAGGAAGCAGGCTTTCCCAGCACATGGCCTGTGGGTAAATTCTCCCATACAGAAATCACCAACTTCCTTTAATATCCACCTATAAGCTAAATTTCTGTATTTTGGAAAGCAGAACTCTTAAGAAAGGAAGTGTTCGTGTGCTTCAGTGTACTGCATGCTGTAGCTCCATACATAAATGCAAGGCAGTAAGCATTACAGTCATTACGCTGCTTGATCCAACCCATTTAAAAGTATCTTGACAGTATTGCTAATTACAAGTGGGAAGAAATCTTCTCACATTTAACCGTAAGTTAGCTTAACCATAAAAGCAGACAGAAGTGTAACTAACTGCTTCTTCTCCCAAAGATATTTGGAAGCCTTGCCCAACAGCAGGCAAGTCCCATAGGGCTGCTTTCTTCTCTTTGCAGCCAGGTTGTCCCAGTAAAGCAGCGCAAAATACGTGTATTACACTGCAAGTCTCAGGACCATTTGATTTATTTAGTAGCACAAAGGAGGTAAAGCTTTCCTGGAGGCCTACTTTTAATTACCTTTAATCACCTTTGCATATACTTGGCTTCCCTTTGGTTTTGGCGGGTTTCTGAACAATATAGATTAGTGAGCATAACAAACTGAAACAAACTATTGCCTTTTTGTTTGTTTGTTTGTTTTTTCTCTATTCCCTGTTGGTTTCTTTCCTCTGTTCCTCCCTTCCTTTCATAGAAAGGAAAAAAACACCACTTGCAAGATTTTCCCCAGATAACAAGTTGCAGGAAAAAGACACTTGTGTCTACTCTGAGATGCTATACACATTGGTTTAAATACACATCTGGTTTTTAAAATTAGCCAATTTTGTAAGCACATACTGAATTTCTACTTCTATCACTAAATAATATAAAATGCATTGGATTGTTCATTATTTATTTACTACTAATTAGAAAATATTTAAGTGGAAAATTAAAGCTGAAGAAATAACGTGTGGCAAGAGACTGGGATCTGGCATGATGCAAAGCAACCCAAACCAGTACTTCTACTGCTCTTTTAACTCTGCCTTGACTTGCACATATTCTGGATTTTTCATGAGAAGAATTTTATGTTTTGAAACACCAAAGTAGGATTAGGATAAAAATTCTGCAGTTTCCATTACAAGACAGAGGGTCACCACCTTCTGAGTGTACTCTACAGCTCTGGACAGATCAGAGTATAATTTTCAGTAATATATTATTTGTGACACGGTATACTTATGAGCCCTACTAGGTTGTATCCCACATAGCCAGAGTAAAAACAATCACTGTACTGAAAAATTCCACTCTAAAATAGATAAGAGGGAAAAGAGCATGTAAAAGTTTTAGTGCAGTTTTGGTTTCAATTCCCACTTTCCTCTAAAAATTTCCTGTCTTGGCCTGAGTGACTGTGAAAGGACATTTAAACCAATGGACTTAGAAGCAGATTTGAGATTCTGGATCAAAATTCCCTGAAAGGAGCCTCAACCCCACACCAGAGTAAAATACAGCCCCCCCCCCCCCAACTTTGAAGGAAAAAAAGAAACTGACACACAGGGTCTAGGAGGGAATTTCAGCACATTCTAGCCAAATCTCCAAATTCGATTGTCAGGGAGCCAGGAAATCTGCCAAGGCAAACACATGCTGGTTAATGTAGACCAGCCCAAGAAAATCTGTGCCTCAATTCATCATTCATAACATAGGAATAATATTCCATGCTTTATGGGGAGACAATGTACCCTAAACACTCTGAAGTGATCCGATCCCATTACAGACGAAGGCAAAATTCCCATGATCGACCATTTTCATTTGTGTACACAACACAGAGAGACAAGGTTAAACAACTTGCTGCAATCACACATGGAGACAGGAACACAGCCAGAAATTGAATTCAGACCTCTAAAATTACAGTCCAGTGTTTTAATCACAAAATCCTCTTCTTCCTTGATTAAAACAGGAAACCAGAATACAAAGTATGCACTTATTCTTTAACTTCAACATGTTACCGCAAGTATCTTAGAAAAACATATATCCTTCAAATATGGTCATCTCAGCCTAAGTTTGTATTTTGATGAAACAAAAGGTGTGCATGTCGTTCTGTAGGAGGCCCATCATTTGAACACCTGGTCCTCAGGGCCCTGAATAAACAATGTAACTTCTGACTTGAGACAACCTTGTGTTGGTTACAAAAACATCTGTTTATGTGAATTTTAAAATAATCTTGTATAATTTACAATATTTAAAATATTGTTATCAGTGGCTGAACTGGACTGAGACTAAAGAGTATTCACCACGTCACTTGAGGAAAAGAGGAAGACACAAGTGGTACTGCTGTGTGATGGTAAGGAAAGTATTCTTGCTTCTTAACATGATGTTGGGTACCTTTGATTTGCCAGACAGATCCAGTTTACAAAACCACTTGCCCCCATAGTTACTGCCTTTTACCTGGAAGACCCCAACCATGGGCAGGGAGGTAGCCTCAGGGTGATGTGCTCTGATGAGTCACTCCATCCTCTTTCCCAAAGCCCCTTATTCCCTTTTCCACCTCATGATTACGTGGAGATCGGTCACATGATGAAAACATACTTGCCCCACCATAATGAGTGCCTGACAGGTGACGCAGAAGGTCCCCTTTGGGATCACAGAAGAGATGTGCTTTCACTATATAATAAAAGCTACGGGATGTGCAGACCCACAGAGAATAAATTGCCTGCCCCAGCCTCAGGGTTCATCACCAGTTTCAACTCAGATGCGTTACTAGTTTTTAAAGACATTCTGTTCTCCATTGTTTGAAAGAACTGTCCTTTTCTTGACTACAATAGCTTCATCACTTTTTACTTCAGTTGGCTGAATATTAAAATTTTTACTGTTGTCCCAAACTATCTGAAGAAAATAAGGCATGAGAGCATACAAATTTATCCTGAATGACTAATACCTCAAAAATTCCTCCCCAAAGTAATGACAATCTCTACTTGATGGTGGTGTTCCTTCCCATTTCTCTTTCTAAGGGTCCAGCATACAGGCATCAGCGACTGCAAACTCAGAAGTGATCTTAGTCAGAGTTTACTAAAACAGGGACTTCTCGAAGTTACTTAGAAAGCCCAGTGTCCCTGCACAGAGCTCTGGAAGAAGACGTTCCCCTCCTGGCATCCTGAGGAGAGTGCAGAAAGGTCATGTGGGGAAAAGTGCAGCACTGGCAACAGAGCCAGTTCTGTTTACTGACACTTGGCAAGGGATGAGTTTATATAATAGCTACTTCTCTCTGCCTGTACTCTGTTGTGCCTTCCTCACTTCTGCTAAAGCCCCACCACATTTTCCAGAAGCCCTTAGAGCCAAGAGCATGTCAGATATCTTCCATCCCAGATTCTCTTCAAAGTGGCACCACTGCAGTCAGTCTTAATGAGAAATCTAAACAGCTTCAAAACAGGAATTTGCCCAATGGGTAAAATTCTATCTAATCATTCAATTCAAGAGACAAATACATTAAACTAGATAACACGTAGTCTTTTAGACTGATGTTATCTTATAAGAGTAACACCTCTAGAAAAAAAGACAACTCTGTCTGCCCTCCTCCTTTTAGATTCAAAGAGATTAACTTCCATTACTTAACTTTAAATCATGCTAAAAAATCATTTGCCAGTGTTTGCTACCCTTTTATTTTATTTCCACACACTTGTACCTTTCTGAATGGATAGGATATCTCTCTTCAGAAGGGCAAAAGCTATTAATGTTAAAGATACAAAAGGTAATAGCATTACGCAGCGAGAGAAAGGATTCATCGTTCTGGCTTGTTCTCTAGTAAACAGTCCTCTAGCAGCACAGTTCTTCGGACAGCAAAGGCTGGTCAGATACTAGCTTTCTAAATGTGTTTTTATTGTATTTCCTTCATAAATTAATTTTTACTAGTTATTAATATGTGAAATAATTTTAATACTTTTGATAAATAGGGTAATTTGGATAGATTGTGTTTTTCCATTTCTACAGAAAAATCCCTAGAAAGTTTTACATATATGAACCTTCACACAAAATAAAGACCCCTCCATCATCTTAAAAAAATCCACACTGGTTTAAGCCTATTTATTTGGCTGAAAATCTTTACTTTTAGATTTTTATGGAAATGTCTCAACTTCACAACCTGAAGGTCAGGGCCCTTTTTTGCATTGACAAGTCTGACTGCATAATGAACATTTGATCTCTGTCAGTCTTTAATTTTAGGTGGTTTCTAGAAATCCGCAGCAGAACACATGGACTGCATAAAAATACCTTGCTAGATGGTATCTACATAGGTAATGTTTTTTATCCCTTAATAATTCATTAGATATAGCTTTAAACCAAGTTACAACAGTTTTAGGTTTCAGCGCTTCCACTGAAGCATGTCTTTTTGAAAGCATTAACACTAGGAGAAAGAGCTCTTGGGTGGCTCAACCTGAGACTGTGCTCTGCAGCCAGCAAACAGAAAGAGCCCTTTGTTCCATGCAGGCTCCTTCCAACCAGTTAGGTATTTCTTCGTCTTTTTCCCCTTTCCTCTTTTCTGGCTTAGAAATTGAATTACACAATTTCATACAAAATATTAAAAAAAAAATCATAATCTGTTTCTGAAAATAAAAAAATTATATTGCTGAATTATGGGATTTTAATCAAAGGACTAGGTAGCAGGCATGGAGCGGAGGAACATGGGAAAAAATGTGAGGAAGGAGAAGGAGAAGGAGAAGGAGAAGGAGAAGGAGAAGGAGAAGGAGAAGGAGAAGGAGAAGGAGAAGGAGAAGGAGAAGGAGAAGGAGGAGAAGGAGAAGGAGAAGGAGAAGGAGAAGGAGAAGGAGAAGGAGAAGGAGAAGGAGAAGGAGAAGGAGAAGGAGAAGGAGAAGGAGAAGGAGAAGGAGAAGGAGAAGGAGAAGGAGAAGGAGAAGGAGAAGGAGAAGGAGAAGGAGAAGGAGAAGGAGAAGGAGAAGGAGAAGGAGAAGGAGAAGGAGAAGGAGAAGGAGGAGGAGAAAGAGGGAGGAAAAAAAAGTATCAAAAGGAAGAATACGAACTTTGGAAAGGTGAGCAAAACCTGGCTAAGTAGTAAAGAGAAAAAAAATTGAAACAGGAGCAAGCACGCAATGAGGCAAATATCTGTAATCCCTGAAAGCTCCTGGACCTCATAAGTCCCTTATGACTTCTCTCTAGACCTTTGACCTGGGCTTCTTTTTCTCAATTTTTGGCTTTCTCTTCAGTCTAGTGGATATAAAACCAACCAACCAAACAAACAAAAAAACCAACAACAAACAACAACAAAACCTACCAGAAGCATACTCTTCACTTCGTCTTTTAATGGCAGGTCTGAAAGAATGATCATACACTACTGCTTCCAGATCCATCACTGATACCATTGGTACAAGACAAATTTAGAGGCATCAAAATCCAATTTACAGGATTCTTATATTTTGGTTGTTTCTTTCCTTGTTTTAACTTAACAGTGGAAAATCAGCGATGCTTGAATAGTCAACATTCAAAACCTAGGCCAAGCCAGAATCAAAGATGCCTGAGGAACTTTAATTCACTTCCACTTTGAGAGGGAATGTAATTAAGAAATATGTGTCATGGTAATCTTTTTTTCCCACTTATCAGTTGGATTTTTTAATGTTGATATTTGTAAAACTTTAAGAAGTTAATGTTCAGTACAGGATAGGAGTTTGTGAAATACTGGAGAAATCAAAAGATACAATATTAATTATTTACTCAACATCAAAAAGTGAATCAATGTAAAACTTGGTTCCTAGGTTTTCACCTTGTGCTTGGAGCTTGCTACTCTTCAGCTGCTTTTGAGACCTGCTCTTTGAGATTCAGTTCAGTTCTTCACTATGTGTATTTCAATTTGCCATCTGTTGTACCAGTCTCTGCCTTCTGATCACATAAAAGATCAGACAGATTCCTAGTATCTCAATGTTTTTCTCCTTCATAGAACAGGTGCATGAAAGTTTTCTAAAGTACTGTAAGATCTGAAGTAGGATTTCAGTGGTTACACAAATGATAACTTTTAATGTACTCTGTTATGAACACCTGTTTTTAATCTTCAATAGTTAGCAATCAGTTTTAAGAAAAACGGAAAACTTGTTAAATCCCTATAATGTTGAAATCTTTCAAATTCATTTACACTTTCTATGCATAAAAAAGAAAAGAATGTGTACCATGTGGTATTGTTTTTAGATATTGAAGATGACTGAGTGTGATATATGCAAGACGGATGGATTAGGGGTCCGCCCACTACAGTTATTTAAGGTACTTCCACTCAAGCCACTGGGAGTTCAGCGATCACTAATGTACCTCTGAAAAGCATTCACGTTGTCTGTACAAATTTGTTTTCACTCTTATTATATCACTGACACTAATTTAATGCCATTATCACATAAAAAGGCCTCAGACTGCATTTCTCTCTGCATTAATTGATCAAGTGCAGAATCTATTTCAATAAATTATACAATATGCAGTATTTAAATTAAAACTAACACATAAACAGAACGGATCTATTTTCATCCTTATGACTGGATCAGCAAGTGATCCCAGGCAGCTAACAAAAATCACCAAACTGTCACCAAAATTACACTAACAAACAGAGGTTTTACCTAGCTTCTCAGAGACAGGATTATAGTCTTGTTTTATCTGACTTTTCATTTTATAATATAACCTCAGTAAATTTACAACCACAGCAACCTAAGTATTTTACCCATTCATTTTTAACCACTCTTCCAGCCCATACTTGCACTGTAAACAATTACTGTTCAAACATCATGACTTTGTGGTATTTTGCTTGTCTAAAATATGAAATAAGCAAGTAGAAGTTGCTCAAGAAAATTCGATCAAACCAAAACCCACTGTAACACAATACTATCCCTGTCGGAAAAAGCTTCAACCATTCTGTGAGTTTTCGATCGAATTAGATATTTTTAGCAAGCACACTGTGGTTGCAGGCAGTGTTTACTGAGTTTATTAACTAAACTCTTACAGAACAAAATTGGTCAGAGTGCATTAAGTAATTTTCCAAAAAGTACTTACTGAAGATTGTGATTTGGGCTGTTTGTTGGACCTGTAAACATAAAACAAACAAACATTGCTGGCAAGTTTGGCTGAAGGACAACAGAACAAAAAAGTCAGTAACAATCCAAAGGAAACTGTCTCTTTAAGGAAGGTTTGTCTCAAGATTCAAATACAACCCTCTGCGTTCCTGCACATAATTATCTATTGCTATTTTCAAAGCCACAAATAAAAGTCATATGAATCTTCTGTCTGCTCAGGCAGCAACTTGAGTGGACATAATTTTTGTCAGAAAATTTCTCCCCCCATAAAAACATGGGCTGTTAAAAAGACAGTGTGTTATCTTGGCACATCATTCACCTCTTAATAAGCCCCACCTGAGCCTTACTATCAGAGTTTATGGCTCTTAACCTTTGTCACAGTGGGAACAAGGTCCAGTACCCAGCACTTAATGAATCACTACAAACTAAACTGTGGAGTTAGCTATTTCATTACAGAATTAAAAGAAATTTTAGGAAAATGTCTGTAGAATTTCTCCCCATTGCTTCAGAAGCCAACAAAATAAAAGTTTGCCTACTAGGCTGGATAATCAAGTGTCCCAAATGCAAAAAAGTACTTATTGAAAGATGTGGCATACCTTTAGCTGTCACAGTGCAGAATTTGAGGGCAGGCTTCACACAGCAGTACAGACATTTCACAATGATGGGCCCATAATGATGAAGATCACGTAAACAATGGCTTCTCTATTTTCTTTTCAGTTTTTTTTACATACTGAGTTCAACAGTAGAGCAAAAAACTTCAGGCAATTAAATGTTACCTTTTTGTACTTTCTACTAGCATTTCTTTAAAATTTTTTCTTCCCTATGTATTTTCAGACCTTCCCATCTGTAGTTATTTTCTTCTATTATCAGTAAGCGGGTATGAAGTTCAACCAAAAAGTTCTGCACTGGGAGAGAGGCCCCAGGCAATGGCTTTATTTGCTTCCTTTCATGTTGAGAATTCCTCTCAAAACATCAAATTCACTTCTCACCATGCTATTGTGAAAACTAATATCTAGTCTTAAAAGCAGTCTGAGTAATCAAAAAAGCCAAGAACTCACCAAGCCTTACAAACAACACTCCCGTTGCAGTTATTGTCTTCATTCCATTTGAAGCCACACACTGGTAGTATCCTGTGTCCGTAGTATCCAGATCCTGGATTCTCAGACGTGAACCATAATCTGTTTTTCTGATGATGATCCGTCGTGGCTCCTGAACCACTGGAGCATCATTTTTTAGCCATCTGACATTTGGAGATGGATTTCCTGCCACCTTGCAGTGGAGGATTGCTGTTTGACCCTGGACTACAGTGATATTGTTTACTGGTTCCAAAAAGGTCAGGAAGTAACCTAAGAGGGTGAAAGGTCAGAAAAGATCAAACTTCACTTGGGTTGCAATAAAAGAGTGCCCAAAGGCACATTTTTAACAGAGAATCTTGGAAATGGTTTCACTTTTCTTTCAAGCATATACTAAAAAAGAAATGCAATTCACTGTCCTGGGGACATCATAACATCACATTCCAATTTGTCTTTCATGATTGACTTCATGTTTGTCTGCAGGTAGGTATGCAGTTTAGGAGGTCAAGCATGAATTAATACCATTAAAATCCTAACTCCCTTTGTGGACACCTATTCTCAAGCAATAATTACTTTTTCTCGTTAGTTTCTATATCTCTTGGAAAATGGTTAGCACTATAATAGAAAAATACATCCTTATTCCATAAGAGAGTAATCCTAGTTGCAACCATATTAGAATATCACTATAATTTTATCACTTAATCTTCTTACATGGTCATAGATTTGCTCTATATATAATCTATATTACTCTTAAGACGAGTCTGACTTGGATGGTCTTAACTTACCATTCAATTTTAAAGATGATAAATCTCACATTCAATTTAAAGAAAGGATGCCTGAACTGCTGAAGTAACCTGTGATACAGAGGGCACTTTTAAATCTATTACAGGCTGTTGTTTTTTACATCAAGTCCTAAAATGGCGCTAAATTGGACAGAGAAATATCTGTATTGAGTTATCGGGTTTCATAGGTTTAGTTTCATAAATGGAAACCAAAAGCACTAATTTGTGGTTTGTTGAAAGCAAAGGGCTTGTCAAGAAGCACGTATGCTGTACTGGTGATTAAAAAAAAAAAGAAGTAATTGATGGAAGAACACTGTAAAAACCTGGACAACCAAAACTTTTGTAGGCTATTATTTTTAAACTTAATTTGGTGTTACAAGTCCTGCAACTGACACTCATGACACGTCAAAAGCTTGAAAGCATGTAATTCCACTGAAATAATGTCATTGTCGAAACAAGTAGGAAAGGTATCTAGCTGTCATGTGTTTGTTGAGATGAATGTATACCATAGAGCATCAGTAATACTTCATATTACATTACGTTTTTATGTTAGCTCCAAAAATCAGATTACTTTGAAGGATGTCTACATGTGCCATTTCCTATAAGTTAAATTATTTTGCAGTTGTTTAATTAGGAAATAGTATATTACTGTGCAGGAAACTAACACCAGTAATGCAGTGGTCAGCATTCACAGTCTAATTGCTGAAATACCTTAAGAAAATTGATGCTCTGCTTTGATTTATGTTTGACATTCCCATGAAAATCAGTTCTTCTGTAATGGCTAGGTATAGCACTGGAGAGGGGAGCAGAATATAATGAATTTGTAAAGCTAGATTTTGCTGTAATACTGGGTTTTCTTGAGTATCCCCATTGTTCTCTACCATTTGCCTTTCAAAAGAAATCCTGCTTTAATGAATAATATGAAAATACAATGCAGGCAAGTGTGAATTTAGTACATCACGAAACAGAAAATGAAGTAAACCCAAATACATATCATCTCCACATGACTTTGCAAACTTACAGGACAATTGTTTTGTCATCCTTTTTCCTCATAAAATAAAAAATTATTCTGTATGTAATTTTACATTAGCTTTCCCTATTGTTAGCCTATTAATTTTAAGTAGACTCTAAAATATTTTGAAAGAACACAAAAATGTTTATTTTCAACCACCTAATAAAAAAGAGAAAAAGTATATGAATGTCTTCTGCAAGGTCATGACACAACAATATAATTTCTTGTGGTTTCTAGTTACATGTCATAGCTGCAGAATTAGAATTGCTAGAATCACATTCTGGCAGGAACAGAAAAATAGCAAGTTATCTTGTTGATGTAGAGAATAGAAGTAATTGATTAAAAATATAACTTAAGCCAACATCTTATATATATATAAGCATTTCTAGCAGCAAGAAAGCAAGCATGATCAATCCAACTGCAAATTATTACAGAAAATAAATTTTCCTGGCTACTTCACTCTTAGGTCATTATTTAGGGAGTACCACAATTTATTTCGCTACTTTTACATCATCTGTATGTAGGTTATCCTCATCAGCACCATCAAGGCAAAGTGTCAAGAAGAGAAGCATTAAGTTAAATTTATTTGGAATATGTTCAAAAAAGAGTTGTCATACTCAATAATACCACTCAATTCTGAAAAATCCATTTATTAAAAGAAGTGTAAAAGCTGAAAAATGCTCCTAATTGTAGAAAAACAGCCGGGGCATTCAGGAAGTGCAAGAACATCCAGTCATGGTAATGTTGTTGAGTTGCTGGATGGAAGAGGAGCGGACCCACAACGTGTGGCCATGCAAGCACCAACTCCAGGACCAGTTCTGGCAAGATACAGATTGCTAGATTGGATCACCAGGTTAGATCGCATGATCTTTTGAGGTCCCTCCCAACCTGGTCTGTTCTGTGGTTCTGCGGGTCTATGATTTAGCAATTGTGGGTGCGACCTGAATGTGCTCACACAAGGGAGGAAAAGGAGACCGTTTATGGTCTGTTTGAAGTTGGGCCACTTCCAGCACAGAAGTACAATAATCTGGCTCGGAGTTGCTTCTGATTCCTAAGGAGTGAAAGAGGTAGAAAAGATGCTTTCTATAAAGGTAGGGACAATTCAAGCGCTGTCTTGTACGTCTTCGATATTATTTTGTTCTCAACACAGAAGTATATGAAAGGTCTACATTGTTCTTGTGCCATTTGCCAGCTTTTGTGCCACTGATCAGCTTGCACCTTGCTCATACACCACTCTTTCACTTTTCCTGATTCAAAACGAGCAGAGTTGAGTCTTCATTTCAGGTTGGTCACGGATATTACATTCAAACAAGTTTGGACAAAATAGATAAAAAATTTACTTATGAGGACCAACAAATGTTATTAACTCAAGTCTAAATCCATATGAGACCTTTCTGTTTTACCAATTAAACCAGAGTTACTGTAGGAAGTAATTTAGTCCATAGCTTTTAAGCAATCGGAAATATTTCATATGAATTTATAAATCAGATTGTATTAATAACTAGAACAAAACTATTACCACCAAAAGCAAACCAAAGATTTATGGATTAATTCAGACCCAGTGTGATTAGATACACTTCCCCTGAAGTCAGTATAACTGAAGCCATTTCCTGTAGGTCAGAATTTGGCTTCAGTTCATTATTTCTCCTGCCAATTTTACAAGCATTTTCTGCAGTGTTTTATATTACGCTGTTATTACAAATCAAGTAATAAATATCCTAGCCTACTGGACTTCGAAGCATTTGTGTTAGTTCAAAGTTCTGCAGAGCAGATTAGGAGTAGTACATCAACTCACTGCCTATTCTCTGCCTCTATCTGTACCCTGAAGTGCACACTCTCTATTTCCTAGTGTCATTTCCTCTTTGAGAAATGATGCTGAAGTCTGGTGGTTATATACTTACTGAATCCGAAGTAACTGTATGACTGAGAGGGCAACCATTTGTTGTGCTGCTCTGTTATTTCGTGTCCACTTCAGATAACCCATAATTGCAAATCTTTCAAACAAAGTGGAAAATTTAACCAACCATGTTCTTAAGAATGCATCCCTTGTTTAATTTCTGTGTTGATAACCAGCAGTTTCTTTTCCTGATGCACAGGATACCACAAACACGGTGCGGCTGCCAGTTTGATGTAATGGTTTTAGGAAAAAAACAACTGTTTCCCAGGATAAACTGGGACCTCAACTTTTTTTTTTTTCCCCCAACGTAATTCTCTTTCTCTCTTAATAAATATTCAACTGGACAGGTAGGGAGGAAAATGAAATGTGAAATTACTCGAACTTGCATTTAACTTGTGTATTATATTTCGTGTTATGCGTCAGTCAACTAGTATTTTTCAAAATTTGAACAGATTTGTTAATCTGTTCTAATACTGACATAGCTTTGAAATAAAGAATAAATACTCTCTACAAAATATATGGGGCTTGTTCTCCATAAGCAGCATTGGTAAACTTGTAAATTTCATATTATAAACATTTGGCATATGGTTATCAAATAGAATTTTAAAACATTTGAGTATAATGGGCAGCAACATTCTATTTTACACAAACACTGTTGTTACATACTGTTTACTATACTCTGGCTTAGTTCCAAGGGTCATTGAAATGAAGGAAAATGCTTCCTTTGACTTCAGTGGTCTTTAGCTTGGCCTAAAGTACTTCAAAGGGAAAAGCTATCCTCTTGATATTTCTGCATTTGCTATAGGTAAAGAGGGTCTACATTATTTTATCTTCTATGATTTTTCTAACATAGTGTACAATGAATACTAATATTTATTTTGCTTGAACAGAGTAAAAACTGTTCTGTCAAGAAGCTATGATAGGATAATACAACTAAATCTATGTATTATCTTATACTATTATCCTCTATAAACCCTATAAATAAAGTAGCTTAGGGAAATGACTGACGTGAATTCTGGCAAAACTCATTTCATGTTTTGAAATGCTTTTGTTAGGTTGCCAGCACTTCATATTTTTAAACTGAATAAATTTGGTATCAATGTATCAAACAGAATCCCACAGCAAATCAAAATTAAGATGACAAATCTATTTTCCGTGTTTTGGCAAGAATATAAAAATAAACTTTTCCTGCATGTGTCAAATCATTGTCAAGATATTCACAAGAATAAATACTAAGCTAAAAACATAAAGGGTGCAACTATCACTGAGACCTCCCATGCATATTGTTTTTGTTTGTTTTATTTATGTTATTCTGGCACTTACATGTCCAAATTATTGGCTCAAACTGTATGTGCTATGCTTGGCATAAATACAATACAAAATGATTGCTCTGCTTCTGTTATTTTAAGAACTTGGCTGTGATTTTGAAGTTCATCCTAAAAAGGAAAAAAAAAAACCACACACACACCAAAAAAAAAAAAACAAAACAAAACAAACAAAAAAAAACTTTTCCATTAGCTGTTTTCAACTCGAGTTTTAGTTTCTATTTATTTGTTGTTGTTGCTCCTTTTTCCCTATATGATTTTTAAAATAATTATGCATTCATAATTTTCAAACCAGCTTCATTATGGCCTCCCTGAATAGTAATTATTAAAAATTTGCAGCTCTATTTATCTCAGAACTTCAGAACCATTTCTGACTACTGAAGTTGCAAGAGATGGTAAGATATCATCAACTCTCTTTTCCAAATGTGGAAACTAAAGCAAGAGGAGTTTAAGTGACTTCCCTAATTCACACACGGACTAAGTGGTAATATGTATGATACTATACGAGGTTTTAATCTTTGTGTTCCTGAGATAATGAGGATATGAGATAATCATCCATTTTTGTGGAACAGCTTAGTCCCTTTTCTCTCTGCATTGCACAAGGGAACAAACACTGAAATGTCTAGTTTCTGACAAAAAGAAAATTTGAGTGATAAATAGATACTTGAAGACACAACAATCTCTTCAGAACAAGTAATAGTAATTACATGTATGTTTTATCAATTTTTAGAATACTTATTTCTCAATAAGATATATATGTGTTTAAATAATTTTAGATCCAACAGTCAAAAAAGCCCATAAACCCGTCTGTTTGGTATTACAGAACATATCACAACTTACACCTATGTTGGCTTTAGATACTCAAAATTTAAAATCAGCTGTTTTTTTTAAAAAAAAAGCAAATATTTTTTGTCTGCATAACTGCATATAATTTAGAGCATCTTCAGATTCATTACATAAAACTTTCAATGTTCAAAACCACTAAAAATATGTATATTATGACTTGTTTAAAAATCAATACGGGGATTTTTTTCCCCTCAGCTCCTTGCTTTTTCTTTTTTTCTCCCATCCCACCATTTTTTATTTTTGCCATCAAATAACTATGTTTTGTTAGATATAAAGAATGTAGTCTCTCTCACTCTTCAAATAACAACCTTCTGTGATGGCATTTTAAGACTAATACAATCTTATACCCAGTAGGACAGAATTTTTGGGAAAATGTTTTTAGTAAATAATCTAATGATATTTCTATTAGAAGAAAACTCATAATTTCCTATAATAAGACATAATTTTTCACCTAGGAAGCATATTTTAGCTTATGGAATGACTGATTATTAATAAGGAATGACTTGAGGATGACAACACTGTTCCCAAATTTACTATGTTATGAATACCACAATAAATAACAAGTCTTCACAGAATTTATAGGTAATCTATGAAGAATATCAAAGACCTGTGGAGTGCTCTGGGATTATAAAAGCACTGAACGCTGCCATAAGAGAAAACAAACATGAAAGCTTCTGAAATTCAAAGCATTTCTTTTTAGAGGAGTGTATAGCAACACCACTCTAAGTACAAGAGTTCAGGGGATGTGCATCGTGCCATCACATGTTAGCAGGCAGTTCGAGTCCAGTAAAGTGACCCTTTCCACAGGTAAGTCAGGACTGGAAATACACTGAGAAACACCATCCTAATAAAGAGGGGAGAGGAAGGTCTAAGACTCATCACTTCTCGCACAGACCATTTTCCTAAATACAAAGCAGTCTTCTCAGTTTTTCACTCCTCTGCTTTCTTTAACCACTGTGTGAAGATGAGCAATCTACAACATACTGGAACCAGGTTAGGCAATGGAAGAGATGTTGGCAGCTCTCCCAAAATACACATAAGCAGCTAAGGAAACTACACTATTAAATACCTCTACATAATGTTTCCAGATTAAATTATACCTTTACAGCCTAATTTAATCCCATTATTTGCACCCCATCTTCCATACTATTTGTGATCTCAATGTACAAAAATGCAGCTAGAAGCATGTAAAATAAAGTGATTTGGATCACATGCACTTCAAATGTACTTCGGAACAAATTACAGACAATTCGAGAATGAAGCAGAACTAGCACTAAAATACTGCCACAATGTGCACATTGTCCTCCACACTGAAATTAGTGGATTTAAGCTCTTTTATTAGCAGAAGGAAGCATATTTTTGAGCAGTGTTTGCTCATACTTGAAGGACTGGAGATCTTACCTAGCCCAAGAATCCAATCCTATGCGGTGGAACGGTTTTGTTTTCTGAACCCCCCCCAGATGAGAGTGAAGAGGCAGATACCACATGTCCCAGGCTACTTCCCATTTAGAAGCGCATTACTGCACATTTGGAGAGCACAACAGTGCAGTTAGGATGTGGACTGTTCTTTGGATCACCAGTTGTGCAGATAAAAACCACCACTTCTAGAATACATACAAATGATTCCTGACAGGTTGCCTTATGTCAAGTCAAAGCAACCAGGATAGTCTAGTCGTAACTTGGATTTCTGATACAGGTACATCTCGAATCAGAAGAGGTTCTCAGACAGACTTGTGCAGAAACCACAGTTAAGGTCAGAGGCTTGAGACATCATGTCTCCTGGAGAAACCCAACTCACTCAATGTCTCTGTTATTGCAGGTTGCCCTTACTCATGCACTTCTCTTAACTTTTGATGTGTATTGCTCTAATATTCCCAGCACCGGATATTATTTATGACGTAACATTTTACTGGCAGTTCATTTATGCATGAAGAGTTAATATTTTACCCTTCAATACCTTCCCCAGACTTGATTTAAGAGCACAAGATGGCGAACAGTCTGTGGTGATACATCAACAGTGATCATCACCAAAGAAAAGCTTGGGTTTGGCTTGTGCCACAACTCTTGCATTAATTTGTGATTAAGAGATACGGGTTTTTTACTCCTCTGGGCTTCAGAAAGGAAAAATCCCTGTTAGCCTTGTCCTGGCTGACCCTCTGCTGCTGTGTGAGAGAGAGAGAGGGCACTTCGCTCCTTCCCCAGCATCACTGTCAGGACAAGCTGGCCAAGTGCAGGCAGATGGGCAGAGAGCAGCACAAGACCCAGAAGACAGCAAGCCTCAGTGTTTCCAGAGAAAAGAATGGAGCAGACACATTTATGCCTCTTGTGCAGGGGAAAGAGGCTTTTCAGGAACCAGGGAGAGTTTGTTAGAGCATCTGTTGCAAAACAAAAAGCCACCAAGAGACCCTCAATTGAAGCCAAGACTGGGCAAAGGATCATCTTTGCAAGGACTCACTGGACTGGAAGGATATTTCTGCTCAAATCCTTTTATTTTTATTCCAAACTAGAACTAATTTCTTCTAAAGCAAATGCTCACTGTTGTGCTCTGGTTTCCAGCAAAATATTGCACTGAGGCAGTGCTCTTCTGATGGTTCAGGTGCGCAGTTAAAGGAAACAGGCGAAGATAAATTCTCCTCAAAGCCCTAGCCAAGTTGTGGACCTACTCCATCAGCTATCAGAAGGCTAGCTTCACTTGTAGGAATAGACTTAGAACTTTTTTTAAGTGCACATTATTAATAATACCTTGCTTAATCTGGTTACTTCTCTGGAGACAGAGCCATTTTTCAGGACGTCTGGATGATTTAGTGGAGGGAGTTACCTATACACTTAGTCATTCTAAAGTTGCTTTAACTCTGAGTATTATTGAAGCCTATTTATTACTATCTTCATGTCTGTTTTGGGTCTATTCTACGATCAGAAAAAAGAAAAAAATCCCGAGGTGATTAAAAAAAAAAAGAATAACTAAACATTTCTCAAGTAAGGAAAGAAGCTGAAAGACTATTTCTAGTGGCCTCAATGGTATGCACAAGCTGCAAAACCGTCTAACAATTTTTTGAAACAAAAACTGCTACCTCACTATTATACAGAAACACCTGGGTTAACATTCCAATGAAAGAAACAAAAAATTTCAGCTGAGGAATTTTTGCTTATTTTGAGAATTTTGTGGCTGCAAAAATAAAAGAGGAGCAAAATTAGTCAATTTCCAGACCAGACATGCTGGAAACTAATAACTGGTCCTATACCAATGAGTCATATAAGAACAAGGGTCTTTTTTTTTTTTTTTTTTTTTTCCTGAAGGAAATACAAAATCCTTATGATGTAGAAATGTTTGAGATGTGATTAATTACTTCCTTAGACAGGTATTGCTTGTGGCCCTTAAAAACAAAAAAAAAAAAAATGCAATTCCTTTCTCAGCAAGAATTTAAGCAAGTAATGTCACATGAAAAAAACATTTTCTTTTATGTCTGTACTCTTAAAATCTCAGACATAACAAAAGAGTAAAGTAGGACCAATCTGCCAAGTAAACAAGCCTGTCAAATGAAGTTAAAGATTAAACATGGGTCTTTTCCTATCAAAAGCAGTGGGTACATTGAGTGTGGAGTGGTTAAAACAACTGTAGTATACAGTGCTGTTGACAAGAATTACCATTTCTATAATTTATTCCTATAACGGATGACAAAATTTGATCCTCTAAAATAATTTGGGAGCTTCAGGAAGTGGAAAAGAGTTGAGAAGAGAAGTACACCAAATAGAAGGGAGATAGTCCCATACTGATCATCAGTAGGAATGTGGTTAGAGATATGCAAACATAAACATGTCTTCTTGTATCTAATTAAGGACAGAAATTCATGGAAGATTCTGTAAAAAAGCTTCTAATAGGCACAGTTAATGTAAAAAATCTAACTAGTGTTCAGGTGAAGCACAAGAAAAATTACATATGGCCTGGTTTCGGTTAAAACAAGACCAATTCTCTCTTAGTCAATTTTCCTTTCAGCAAAGTTCTTCTAAGTAACTGCATTTTTCTGAATCTGGCTGCATGTTTTCCAGATAGTGTCCAGTCCAGAGCTGATAATACCTGCTGTTTACAGTTTTACTGAGCTAATGGCAGGAATGGTAAGCAGAAAAGGCCTGTGTTTAGCTTTTATTGCTGTAGTAGTCAAGGTCACTGATAGATACGCACAAGTGAGGTTTCTTAAAAGGGAGAGGTGGACTAAACAGGTCACTCAAACTGACCAACAAGATATTCCATATCATACATGTCAGATTCAGTTTAAAGCTGGGGGATCACAAGGGTCTTGCTCTCTTCATCTATGGCCAGCATTTGAAGAGGACCCTGTCTGTTCTCCTGCCTGCAATCCTGATCCTGATTCCAGTCTGTGTGTTTCTGAATCCAGTTCCCATCTACTTCACAGTCAAGCCCAGGATTTCCTGGTGTCTGCCCTGTAGGCAACTGTGTCCCATTCGCTGGGCTACTGTGGGAAATTCAATATTGGTTTTATATATTTTGCATTATTTCTTTCATTATTAGTATTATTAGTAAAGCTTTATCGAATTTTCCAACTTGCAAATCTCTCTTCCTTTTCCCTTTCCTTATTGAAGAGGGCAGGAGTTAATAGACAGCATCTTTCACACTTTATTGTTGCCCTGCAATAAATGGTTACAACAGGACATTGGATATTTATGAAAACAGACTATGTTCCAAGCTACCCTCAAAATTTATGTTCTTCTGAAAGAGAAGTTCCAAGAAGAACACCTGACTGGCACCTCAGTGCTTTACAGGCTTCAATATGTGCTCAGACTGCTGAGAACGCTAAGGCTGAAAGCAGGCTGAACTCTTCATGCTCATCAGATTATGTGACATCTTTTCTAAGCGGAAGGGTTGACTTTACTACAGCAGTGCATCCAAATAAAGAAAAAAATCTGAACTTCAAGCAAGAAAACATGTTTCTTCAGGTAGAACATCAAAAATGTCCTGCTTTAGGAAGTTGCACCAAACTGTAATTGGAATCACAATTTACAGTAATTATGTGCATTTTCAGATCCAAGAATTGCATCTGGATCTATAGTTTAAGTGGTATAGTATCATAAAATGTTATGCTCTAATAACAAATTACTAGAAATTCTGCCATTAAAGTCTGGTTTTTAAAAACAAAAAAAATCAGTAATTCTCAGAGCAAAGTAAAAAGTAAGTATTTGTGTATTGCCATGGGCTAGATTTATTTATGTCAAACCAAAGATACTTAGAGATACTGATACTTAATATTTACCCATAGATGCCAAGTGTGGCACTGTATAAAATAAAATCATTTTCATGGCACTAACATGACAGAAAATATGCTGGGAAGGTAATAATGGCCTTCTGTATTTGGGTTAAAAATCTATTCCTTCAGTGTGGAGGGACTGAACATGCTTGAAAATTAATTTTTATAGACTCCTGTAACCTTGCTATCCCTGGTTACTATCAGAAGTATTAAGTCACACAAGGCTGGCTTTCTTACAGACTTATATTCACAGGTAAATGAAATGAACATATAATAACATGATTTTGCTGGTCCTTTGTAAACTATGTGTATATTTGAGCAGGGGGAAGAAAGAGTAACTACAATTAATTCTACCTTTAGGTGTTGGAATTGGTCTCTCAAGTCCATCTGCATGACCTAAGGGGTCGTTTGAATCTGGAACTTCCATTTCACCTAGAAAAACAAAAACAGAACAAAACAAACAAACAAACAAAAAAATTAAAAAAAAAATGTTGAATTGATGTTATAAGTTAATCTTTCTCTTAAACAGCATTACAACAGTGAGTTCAGCAAACTCATTCAGTCTGGATCCGGATTCCAGAGTAGCACACAGGAAACACCTACTAACAAGGTCAAGATTTATGCACTGCAGATCAGAAAACATTACAATAATTTACCCTGTGGACTTACCTACTTAAGCAGTACCTAAGGTTTACTGAAAATCTCAGGTACAAAACCAGCATAAATCTGCTTTTGAAGTTATAGTAATTCAAATTTTATTTCCAGATGTCAGCCTCACCATCTCTTCTGACTTTCTTATCCTGTTCTCAGCCATGTCCCTAAAATATATCTCCCAGAAATTAAAATATCATAACCTTTATCCCAGCATTTCACAGGGTAATGAAAAGGATGGACATCTTTCTGTGTGCCTTCCTTGTTTGTGAGTAACATATATCAGAACAAGGTAGAAAAAATGTTTAGCTAGTATTTTCTGCAGACAGCAGACAACTCTTCCATGTTCCATTGCTTTTGCAGGTCTTACTCTGACCATTATAAAATGTGGGTTCACCTGTCCACTCTCCCTTTTGAAAATACAACACTGTGAGAAACAGAGCTGAACTTACAAATCAGATAAAGGCACAGGAGAGTTTTTACTAAAACAGCTTCTCAAATTACATCCCCTGTAGCTTTGTAGTTCCTAATTTACATTCAGTCATCTAAATTCCCTACCACCTCGGCATATCACCAAGAGAACATTCAAGTCTAAGGTCATCAGGATCCAAAGTGAAATATGTGGGTTTTACTGTAGATTTGTTATGGGTATACATTAATGTATTGGTGTCATGCTTTAACCTGAGCTAGCAATACAACCATGAAGCTGCCCACTCGCTTTCCTCCTCACCCAGAAAAGGGGAGAGAATCAAAAGGGACGGGCGAAACTAGTGGATTGATATAAACACAGTTTAACAAGTACACTAATTTACTACTACTAATATGTATAAAATGAAAACAGAATACAAAATAAAAGATACTCAATGCAATTCCTCACTGACTCTGTCCACACCGAGCAGCCAGTCCCAGGCAGCAGCACCTGGTCCCAAAGCCAATCCCAGAGAGAGAAAAGAAGAAAAAGGCAGACAGGCCCAGAGGCCTCTGCAAAACAACAGGATGGAAAAGGCCAAACTAAAGAAACTGCCAAACAGAAATCCATTGAACAGGTCTCCATCCCCACTCCCCCAAAAAAGTACTCTGAACTTAGGCAGAAGATCCCGACTCTCCGTAAATACGATGCGAGACACTAATGGGGTTGAATACTCTTATAGATCAGCCTGGATGTCAGTCACGCTCTGCCCCATCCATGTCCCCCTTCCTCGATGCCTCACACCTGTCAGCAGTGAGTTCAGAAATGCCCTTGGCTCTCAGACCAGAGCAATTAAAAACATTAACTCTGTGCTAGGGTGTTATCTTACTGTTCTCAAACTAAATCCAAATAATGACAATGCTAGCTATGCAAACCAAATATTTCTAACTACATGAAGAAAATTAAATCATTTTCAGTCAAACCAGCACAATTGGGTTAAAGGAAACTAGGGAAAAGACTCTCCCTCTTCCTTTTGTCCTCATTCCCTTTCGTTCACACTAAACCCTACAACACTGACTGCAAGTCACAGTGATGAAACACAAGTAACTCCATCCTCACCTTCCACCACATGATGAAATAGGAAAATAATCAAGACTGTCATTATTTTTTATTTTTCCTTTATGCTTTTACCCATTATCTGAGAATACAAGATTCAGCTCACTTGCCTTTGACTTTCCTAGGTGAAATACAGACATCCTCTACCTCAGGCTGGGTGTAAAGCTATTCATTTTGTTACAGTACTGCCACCTTGTCACTGCTTGACCTGTCCCTTCACCTCCCACAGCTTGAGGTTCCTAGTCTGGCAGCACTATTGATTCCACTTGAATTGTGTGGTCATTCACAGACACCCCAATTACAGCAAGATTGAAGACAGTACTGTAACTCTGGTAAGACACTCTCTTTCAAACTGGAACAGCTAAGGCTTGGGCAGTCATCTTCTACCACTCCAGGCACTGGCCGATGGAAATGATAGATAGTCTTCATCTGCAGACTGGAGGGAGAAAGAGAATTGGGTGGCCAAAGTGGTGGCATCTCGAATTGCCATTGCAAATCCTGCCTCAGTGTGTCTTCAAACGCCTGAGGGCATGGTGCGGAGTCAGTGCCTGACTTTTTACTGTACAGAAGTTCTGCTGATTTGTTTGATTCAAATTTCAGCAGACATACATCATGCCTCATTTTTACCAAGGGGCAGCAGGGCAAGTTCACCTCTATTCCCTTGCTTCTGTTTGAAATCCTCTGTGTCACACAAGTTGTTTAGAGCGGGACAGCAACATTTACTGGCCACAAGGAAGAGAAATCCAAGATAAAACATTGGAGTAAAAAGAGGAGTAGGAAAAGCAACTGTTCTTTTAGTCCACAGGTATCTGCATTTGGCTTGTTCTGCTGATCATAATCCACCAGCATTCACAGGATGAAACATTATTTGCAGAGGCACGTTCTTAGGGACACGTGGTTGCTTAACGCTCAGACCCCCACACTCCAAACTGCCCAAGGCCTGAGTGGCACTTTTGATGTAATACCATGTGTTCAACTTTAAAATATTTGTTTCCATTGCTTCAGTCATTTACTGGGATTCATAACAGGAAGGAACACTGCAAGCTCAGAAAAATGAGCACAGAAATGGCTTCCTCTCTCTTCACTCCTTCTCAGACCCGTATATTTTAATTTTTTAAAGCTTTTCAAATCAAAGATCGTAAGAAAGAAAAGCACTTGCTGATTTGAAAATCTTTCAATAATAGTTTTGTGTGACACACTCTTGTGCTTGATGTGTTTACATCTGGAAAACACATTAACCTCCAGATGTGCTTTATGCAATTACAAACCACAGACACCACCTATCAGCAAAGTCTCCATAACTAAGCAAAGTTAAAATTGAAAATCCTTTGTGTACTCTGTAAATTATAAATACAAACCAGCTCTGCCATTTAATCTTGCTTTTATGAAATAAAAATGCATATTTTCTGTAATATGCAAAACTCTACTTCAACCACATTTATTATGAATTCCCAGCTTTAAGTCTAAAATTTCTGTACCATAACCTAAAATAGAAAAAAGTTATTATCAAAATGAAATATTAAGTTTTTTATACCATAAATGCTTCTGGATCAGATGACCAACAGGTCACTACAACCAAATAAAACCTTTTCCTCTTGACTTAAACTCTGCAGTCAAAAACTTCAAGGAAAAAGCCTTACATTCCTATATAGCATTATTCTTAGTGCCTTCTGATTTGCATTAGTAACTTAGTAACCCTTTTCCTGCTAGAATTAAATCCGTAGTGTTTTCCTCAACAGAAAATAATTCCTGTTGTCATTTTTTCTTTAATTCCTCTCACTGTAGTGCAGATGCATCCTGATCATGTGCCATCACCAACTCTCTGCTGTCTTTTCCTTGTTTGAAGACCATATACAACTGTGCTCCTGTCCAAATCTGATTTTTCACTTACAAACCTTTTCCCACTTTGTTTATTCAATATTTCAGTAAGGGTACCCTGTTTCACTTTTATTCTTTCTATTTTCCGTATCTTTTCCTGGCAGGATTTATATTTGTTGTTCCAATGCCTGAAGGGGAGGAAAGTCCACAGAGTAATTTTAAGCATCTAACTTTCACTGTCATTCTTGATCAGCCATCAGCTACTGCTAGAAAAGATGTAATTGTTCATTAAACTGATTTTAGATACAACAAAGATGACATCTTTTTTAATATCTATTACAAATACAGCATTGTCATACAATGTTCAGAAAAAAGGTGGACCTGCAAAACACACAACTGGCAGAACAGCAGCAACCCACAAAACAGTTGTTATTAAAAAGTGATAAGATAAATGCTCAATATTTAAACCCTACATGTGATATTATCAACTTACGCTGGCAAGAAGTATGCTAACTAGCATGCTACTGCATAAATACGTAGTTAACTGAACACAAATCAATCACCCTGGTGTCTGCAAAGTGTCTCAATGAACATATCCATATTGGTGAAACCCCCACAACACACTGGACAACTGTGCAGGTATGTACAGAAAACAGCTGCATAGGCTTGTATAGTCCAAGCCTGAAAGAGAGCAGAGAAGACGAAAAAAAAAATGCCTAAAGGGGATACAGGCTATCAAACTCTCTTATTCAAGGCTACAAAGAAAGTGAAGCAGACAGGAAATGGGAGTAAAGACAGATCTGACTGAGAATAATGGAGACAAATTGAAAGACTGCACATGGCGAAAGATTATTCTTAATACAAGATTTGTTCAGAACGGTGACTACTGAGGACCAAGCTCTTGGGCTCAGCATAGTTAATTCCATAAAAAGAAAAGTAAATCCATCCAGTATTGGGTATTTCTAGGAAAGGAATGAAGAGTAAAACTGAAAGCGTAACTATGCTGCTGGGTAAATCTATGGCTTGCTCTGATACATTGAAAGTTGTGTGCCATTGAGGTCCTTTAATCTTAAAGGGGTACAGAAGAATTGGAAGAATTTCAGAGACAAGTAGTGAGGATAATGAAAATTATAAACCAGGTTTTGTACAGCTGCTAGGACTTGTCACTCTTGGAAGGAAATGGCTGAGGGGAACGACAGAAGCAGTCTATGGAGTGATGAGAATCTTAGAGAGGATGGACCAATCTCTCAGTAGAAGCAATAGCAGTATGAGGGAAAAAAACAGCAAAAAGCAATTCCAAAACAAAACTAACACAACATAAAGTTTTCTCAAACAACATATTGTTAGGCTGTGGGCAGAGTTCATACGGGCAACAGGTGAGACCAGGCAAGTTCATGGAGAAAAATCCATTGAGGCCTAACTAATTCACAGAAATCCTATACAGGCAAGGAAGTCTCAGCATAAAATGGCTGGAGGCTAGGTAATACCCAACATAAAGTGGTATTGTGTGCACCAGACCTCGTCTTACACTTCAGCATCTCCCTTTTGCTGCCATGAGAGCTGACACAGGGTTGCATAGATCTCCCATCTGCTCGAGTGTGGTTACTCTCACATTTTTCACTTGTACATGTTCTCTGCTCAGACATTAAATGTATCACAGCTTATTTCTGAACACCTACTTCTGCAATTTATATTTGTAGTGAAAGTGTCAGGTAGCAAAGATCACCAGTTTCTGTCTTCCTTAGACACTGCATGACCAGACAAGACCAACATAAGCAGAGCTCCGCCTGAATGCCAGTCGTCAGTATGGGACAATGTATGTGCCACATGTCAGACCACTAGTAATACCCTCTTCTCAGGGATTACTCAGTCAAGTAACATGCAGATGCTGTAAATAGTACCACTTTGAAACTGCTCACTCACACAAAAAAGGATTTCCTAAGTTTTCAGGGCAACAAAGGAAGCTATTTCAATTTAAAGAAAATCCCACTCCAAAAGAGAAACTGTATTTATAGTCAGTGTTCTGTACTTCTGATATACAAAATACATTCTGTTTCTTTGGCTTGCTATGGCAAACTGCAGCAAGAAGACAAGCAGTATAGAAAATGCTTTTCCAAACTCAATATAAAGAATTATTGCTGCTTTTGTCAGTTCCCTTTTCCTGAAAATACGAGGAAGATTTGCTTGCTGACAAGGTTCAGTGCAGGTGGCCCCACTGCTCTGATTTAGGCACCAATAACCAACACAATACACAAGCAAATATCCTGTATCATTGAGACAGGAATGCCATTTCACCTATTCAAAAACTAAATTGTCACACTGACCACAATGCCAACCCACAAGGCATACACCATTCATCATAAAGGAGCAAAATTTTTCCCTCTGAAATGGTTATGAGTTCACAGATCATTCATTATCTGAGAAGTAATTGCAATAAACAGACTTCAAAATGCTCATGGTCATAAGCAGACATCAAAACAATACGTTAATCTTCATTAAAAAGCCAGTCACAAGGAGGCAGTTATAATTGATACCAGGGACAAACCAAGGCCTCAACCTCACACAGGAAGAGAATAACAAAGTCAGGTATTTTCAACCAGAGTGGGCCTGATTAATTTAGAGCAGTTAAGGGCTGGCTGATGCAATGCCATGAAATGTTAATAACTGTCTTTTCAGCTCTTGCAGAGCACAAATGAGATCTTAAAAGATGGGAAATTGCACAAATAGTTCCTATTATTTATTAAAAAGGGTAAAAAGGAGTGCCAGAGAATTACAAACCCATCAGCTTAACTTCAATTCCTGGAAAAAATAAGGGAACTAAGAGGTTATTTTTAAGCATTTACAATAAATCAGAAAGATGAGTAATAACTGACATAGAAGCCAACATTGAAATAACTTTCATGGATTAGAACTGAACATAAGTCAACAATCTCAAGCTACTGCAAACAAGGTAAACATCATACCAGCACAAAGAAACAGTAGCAATCCTTCCTGTCTGCTCAATGCCAGTAAAGCCCTGCGGTGCTTTCTCCACTTCTTTGTATTCAATTTCAAGATGGTTGTGGTTCCAACTGAAACACTACAACTAGTGCCATGAGGATGGTCTACAAAACATGACCAACAAAAGGAAAAAAGTGATTGACTACTAGGTCTGCTTGGTCTGAAGGAGATCAGACGTGGACTGAGAGCTAGCATTCTTCAAACACAGATCTCAGTAAGTGAAATTTTCCAGGGTGGCAGATGAGGCAAGCCTCTATGGCATGTGATACTGCAAAGACACAGCCAATGCTGCTTCTCCCATGGTGAGACAGAACCTCTTAAGATCTTACTCGGTCTCATGATTCTATGAGGAAAACAACCATCCTCCTACCGTTGTATGTTAAATCCCAAAGCTTACAAATAAATCCTTCAACACTAACAATTGCACATAGCTACAATTAGGGAAACTGCAGATTTTTGTTCAGCCATTCCTTCCACTCATCAGTAATCCTGTTTCTGGAGCTGAAATTATTTTCAGATTTAAACAGTAATATGCAAACTTTGCTTCCTGGGGCTGTAACCTTTGACTCAGGTTCTAACTTTCTTCCAATAACATACATCTCCCAAACTCCCTCTCTTCAGCCTAATACCCTGTAATATTCTGTTCTTTTCTTCATAAAACTTTGTTGACCTTCTGTCAATTACTAACCTCTGGAGCTCCCAAACAAAGGGCCCACTGTACCCTTTGATTCAGCTGCCAATCTGATTACTTTGGCTGGGGGAGGCAGGCTGCTTGGGTTGCTGAATCAGGGCCTTTCATTGAAATTTCTCTTTTCCAACATCTGCAGCCCCTGGCAACCAATTGCAGAGTGGGCTTGGCAGACCTGTAAAGGGAGGTGAATAGTCTACAAAAGATGCAGTTTGTAGCATAAAATCAGTGTGCCCCTTTCATAGTGACGGCAGATGAGAACCTCCACTGCACACATTGCTTAACTACTGCAGCTTTGTATAAAAATCACTGAATATAGGGGAAATAAACTGCACTTCTTGGTGCCGTTGCTCTACTCGGACTACTGCGAAGTCTGAAAAACAGGCACTTCTTAGCTTACTATCAGCTCGCAAAGCATACTATTCACAGGATAGTATGTTAACTAGGTAGTTTAAATTTACTCTTTCACCATCCAAAATTCTTTATAGTTACTTTCACTTAAATTCATAGTAATAAAAAGCTCTCACTATGAGACCATTAGAAAAAGAGTGAGCTTTTCAAGCCTGTTCTGTTATAACATCAAAATAAAATTAAATAAGTATATTAAAGTAAAACCAACACCGGTCTGCAAGTCATAGAACCTTCAGAAACTGGTAGAAAACACAGACAAGAAATGTTTTACAAGAGCCAGGGTTGTTATACAGAATAAATTCCCACAATTTATAAGCATTCCTTATTGAAGAAAATATCTCATTCCATTAGTGTGAATTCACCCCTCTTTACATTTTTTCTGTTTTACCGAACAGCTCTATAGAAATGGTTTCATTTCAGTAAGTATAAGAAAAACCACTCTGTTGAAAAATCTGCAAACTGCACTAGTGCAAAAAGGCAAATCTGAGGTTTACCATCTGTACCAGCGAAAAGAGCTTTATTATTTCTTTTGGACAGAAATTTTACCATTGATTTAAAATAAAATCCAAACAAACACAAATGTTAAACCATCATTCTGCACAGTGAGACCTCATTTCTCAAACATATCTTACCAGAGATTCAAAATCCTATACTTTGGCATCCTTTTGCCAGTTAAACGCATAAAGAGGGAATCTGCATATTGCATTACACTCTGTTACTGTGAATGTTTGTGTTCACAGACTGATACAAGACACACCAGCTGTCTGTTTTGGAAAACTAGTAGTCAAGTGCCTCATGAAAAACTTACTTCGCAAATTTCACAAGCTTTCTTCAGGAACTTCCTTGTTTCATAAAACAATCCTTATTAACATACCATCAAACCACTATAAAGCACAGTAAAATAAATCAGCTGGCCATCAGCACAAAACTGCATAGAAGGATTGATTCTTGTTTTCCACACACAGCTGCAATAAACCTCCAAAGCAGGAAAAAAAGCATACTAAAGATGCAGTTTATCCTCTCAGTTGTCAGCCAGACACTTCACCAAGTTTTATGAAGTCAGCGTAAAAAGAACAAAATCAGATAAGTCATTTAAAATATTATTACCAGGGACTCAAACACAGACTTCAATGAATACTTTGATTTATTTTAATGCCTCATACTGTTAATGCATATTTTACATTAACCACACAGCTGCATTTTCAACTGCACTGTCAATCTTTACCCTTTCATTACACAATCCTTGTCTTTGAGCTTAAGTATTAAATAACTTAGATTCTTCCTCCTGCAACTCATATTTCCCACTTAAAACGAGAGTTCAGATATGTTAGTGAGACAAACCACAGATACAGATTTATTCAGATTTCATTTACAGAGGAACCTTCACTAACAGCTGTTGTAACATTGCAGTAAACCAAGCAGTACACATGGAAGAGATAACTTATTTTAAAATCACTATTTTCAATGCACAATCAAGATGAAGAAGATGATCTGAAGGTGATAAACTTCAAATTACAAATTATTCTATTACTTCACAGCCAAAACACTCATTTGAATAAAGTCCAGGTCCTTTTATTTTACAACACAGAGTGAAGATCATTAAACAGGAACACAGCCTGCACAAAGGAGCATCCAAATCCTACTTTCAGTTCTTAGGACTCCTGGTCAGTTCACCTTAGGCCAGATTGCTAGAAGCATTTGATGAGGAAAGATGCAGACAGATGTCTACCAGGATCTTCAAAAGCATGGGGTCACCCGAATCGCCTGTCTGCAGTAAATATCCCTTAATCTTTTGTACCTCGGTTGCCCAGGGGCTGAGAGGGGGAAAGGTTAGCTCCCTGATGTGGTTCCCAGTGCAGCTGCAAGACTGTTTGAGTCAGCACAAGGAATGGAGCAGCATAGAAGCAAGAAGATGGGGCAGAGAAAAGGCAAGAGTGTTTTGATGACTGTAGTGATTTATGCCACTTTCAGCTGATCACAGAATTCCAGATTTAAGCCTTATTTCTTGCACACTGTGGCAGAGAAACCTTACTGCCACTGCAGAGCACTAGCTTTCCCCCATTAAAAGAAAAAAAAAAAAAAGGCAAAAATTAAAACACTATTTGAAAACAAGATGCAATTATGCCAATAAAACTGTTCTGAATGTTTAATAAGTAAGAATGAACTCCACGGTATTTACAGCATAAAATACTTGAGGTTTTTTAAACCACTAATTGCATTTCAATGTCATTTCTAATTTAGCAACAATGGAACTAAGTCTCTGAGTTATTGCAAACATAGCTTTTTTGTACAACTATATGTTGACCAGTCCAAGTCAATATACTGAGGAGCATATAAAAGACTTAAACCATGGAAAAAACACCAGTCATTCTGGATTTCATAACAAATGGACTCTGGTATTGCATTATGCTAAAAAAAAAATAGAAAAAGTAAAGCAATTGTGGGTACATTCCAAAGCTCTTCAGCACTTCAGCTATAAAATCAGAGTTTAAACACAACCAATAGAGGCTCTGAACACACCTGCAGTAGCTCAAAGAACACCAAGCAACATGATAATTATCCATGGCACTATACATGATTGATTATTTTACTGCTTCTGGCTGTGAAAACAAAATGGTCTCAACCAAAAGGTTGAAAATAATCATGATTTATGAGTGTAACACTCCATCAACTGAGATAAACAATGATTTGCACAGTGCTCTTTTTTTTTTTTTCCTGAAAAATAATTTAGCAACCAAAAAATACCAGCCCTGTTTGCAGCCTTAGGCTGAAATCTTTTAAGATTCTAATGTAGAAAAACACTCCTAGTCAGAGAGGCACTGGAAAATGGACTTTTTTCTAAGCACACTCTTAAATGCTTTGCTATATTTAAAACAAAAAACAACATGAATCTCCCTCAGTCTAGGCCGTAATATAAAAACATCACAGATCACAACTGCTACTACCTGTTCTAATGATTATTCTGACTGGTTTGACAACTACAGGCAGTGGAACTACTGTAAGTATAAAAAAGCCTTTCCTATAGTTTGTTTAGTTTTCACTCTGTATTTCAAAAGCAGGAATTGGAAGCCAGGGTGGTCATAGCCAGCCACTCTGCTCTCTGGAAAACAGTGAGAGTAAACAGCACGTTTGTACTAACATTTTCTGAGTAATTTTTGAATTATACAACTACTTACATGTAAGTACTATAACCATCTTCCTGACAGAAAGGATACAGTGGAGACCAATGAATCATTAATTCTCAAACCTCAGTGTCTCATACTAAACACTAATTTGAGAAACCTGAGCACCCAGGCAGGAGGCCTGGGTTACCAATATTCCAAGAAACCAAGGCAGGCAAATGAGCCAATGAGAGGGAAATATTAATCCTTATATATAATCATTAAATAGATGTTCATGGACTTTTCCTGTCACCAAGGATCACAATTTTTAAAAGTCCCAAATATATGGAAGAGTATGTTTCCGGCTGTCTGGAGGTCTACGTACCCACTTGGGATTTGCATCCACCAAACACGATTTTACAAAGTTACACTGCTAATACGTTAACACCAAATACTGTGTTCAAAGAAAAGAAGCTGCTAATTAGTCAAAGCTTTTGTTCATGACCAGTTGGCATAAAGTTAAATACACCAGAATGAATTCTTAGAGAGGACAAATTTCATTTTAATGCAAAGCTATTTTGGTTTCTAGATCAAGTATTTAAAATTCTTAGTTTACTTCTGAAAGTCCTCTTTATAGTTATTAATTACTTATGGTCTACATACACAAAAAAAGAGTAATTCCTCTCCCGTAGTAACTGTTCAGCTTGTACTGATGGCCATGGAGCAAGTACAGATGAAACAAGTCAGTGTGCAGGTGACATGGCCAGGAAAGTCACAAGAGAGCGATCCCAGCCCTTGTGACCGGATCAGATATTGTTGGTGACTAAAAGTAATTGTGTGTGTGTGCATGCGAGAGTGCACATTTGCATGTGTGTGTAGAAAATGGAGGACAAAGATAAGAAAGGATGCCAGGGTGTAAAGGAAACAAACACCTGATCTACATTTTAGCCAATGAAAAAATCAAACCAGTTATTCTAGCCGAAAGTTAATAAGATATGTTACTGATTTGTTTTAGTAGGCTTTTCTGTGCCTTCATAATTAGTTTTATGGATTTATTTATTTAAAAAGCATTAATAATAATAGTTTAAATAATATATCTATTTCTTCATTTAAGGTAACATCTTTCAACCACACTGTATAATGAGTTGCTTGTCCAGTCTAGATAGGAAAAATCTTATTCTTCCTACCGCAGAATCTGTTTGACTTCTTGGATTACAGTGAATGCATACAGTGAAATCATAATAGTTGTCTGCTCTGAAAGAAACTCCCATTTCTGTTTCTTCTGTTGTTTAAACTACCTTTGCTGCTAGGAGGCGGGGGCGGGAAATAGATCAGACGCTAAGTGGGCTTTGATACAATTGCTTGTTATTTGTCTTTAATTAACAGAGCCAAGGAACACTTTTCTGCATGAAAAGAGATGAGACATTATTTGCTTATACTCTTCTCAAAAAGAATAATAAAAAGAAGTAGAGCCCTGAGGTGGAAAACAGAGTGAGCAGAGTGCTTCCAGATGTGGATACATGGCAATTTCAAGTGGGTGGACAGTGAAAGAACTAAGTGAAAACCTGGTCACAGTCCCACTGACAGTAGCCAACACAGACATTTCCAAATGACATAATGATGCATAGGAGACCCTTTCTGCCACATCTACCTGCACGCAAACAAAGGGGAAGTTTCCCTCACCCCACGGCGCAGAGGACGCCCAGGCACACACTCACTTGCAGGAGGGCTCACAGGACTTGGAAGTTTCCATCCAACTGCTACTATTTCCCCAAGCCAGGCAGGGATTTCCTGAGCTCACACTATCATTCCTCATTATCCAGTTTAATGATTGTAACTGAAGCTAAACAGAAGATCAGCCTTGACTGGTTTATTACAATTTCATTTCAGCAGCAACATTCAAGGCTGCCACACGAGTCCTGAAAGCAGCATTTGTGTAAAGAGCATCAGCCTTTCAAAGCTGCATCTTCCCACTGAAGAGCTCAGAATTTTGCATGTATAAACTTCTATTTCACAAACTACAAACTTTCTCACCTTTTTGTTACTGTGACAACAGGACTGACATAGTTTTTTGTTCATCACATGGGTTACGTTTTTTTCTACATCATCAAAAATACTGTGGCTGTAAACCACCTGTTTTCATGACATGTAAGCAAGAAACAACACACACAACCTAATTCTAGATTGCAAGGTTAACTTGCGGCAGTGACCCATGACCTCAAATTCTAACTTATATATTGAACAAATCTTGTCTGAAAGTCCCATACAAGCACACCTGAGATTTCGTAGACATGTTTTCAGAAAAGCACTCACTTGAAGCAATAGCCTCTTACTTTTAACAAATGCAAGAAAAAGCTCACATCTGTAAGTAAACTATTGCAGTAATAATCATAGATGGGAGTGGAACAAGCCTTGTGGAACCAGCAGCATTTATTGCTGGAAAATTGGTTGGTTCCACCCCTGAAGTGAGAAGCGCACAAAAGCTGACAGCTACTCCAAGCAACTGCCAAACATACTGGTCTTTATTCCTAACACTTCTCAGTAGATCCCTCAGCTTTGGGATTGAAAAAGATTGTGTTTTAAGGAAGAAGAATGTTCTTCACAGTGACAATTAAAATTGAGACATACTTGTACTCTGTTTTCATGCATTTTATTATGTTTCGATATTTCAAAATATACCTAGCAGGTATTCTGCCCAGATCCAAATGTTACTTCTATATTAGATATATTCCCCTGCAACCACTGTTTACTTAATCACAGTGGACAGCTGTGGTTTTCATTATCCTTAAGCAAATATTTGCACAGGTATTACTTGCTTGTGTTATACATTACCATAAAGTTTTGCAAGCAAAAGCCAACCATGCCAATCTAAATGTCCTTGCATATGAGCTTTCTGTAACAAGTGTGAGCAATTGCCAAATAACTTGTTTCAAGCGTATAAGCAGTTGCCTTCTTTCATGTTAGTTGTGGACAGCTTTAAATCTGCATTACTCTGACATATAGAAAAAGACTGCTAACCCTAATAAGCAGGAGAGGATGCTAGAACCAGAATATATCTGTATACACAGCAATCAAAGCAGCCATTATAGCAGAGAATAGCATCAAGAAATTACACAACTTTAGGTACTTGTAGGAATCTTAAGACTTTTGATGATAATGAAGCTTCGGTGGAAGTGTCCCATGTTGTGTGATGTACATGGAAGCAACGTATGCATAGTTGGCACCTACTGTGCAATGGAAAGACAAAAAATTGCTAAGCTTAATGGGCAACTTCTTAACTGCAAATGCTCTTATTTATTCTCAACACTGGGCATATTCTAGAATACTGAGTTTCTTCTGGTATTAGAATAGAATTAGAATCAAATCTTTCCATCCTCACTTGCACATATATTAATAGTCAAACCACTTTCCCCACTCTACGTGAATATTCCAGGTCTGGCTGGTACAGAGCCTGTCAGATAATTGCCAGCTCATTCTGCTTTGCTGTGTGGGCTGTGATCTGTGGTATTTGGCACAGATGCTGATTCACAGAGGGAACTGCCAGAAACAGAGAAGACAGCAGTTTGAGCCCAGCATGCACAGAACAGGGGCTCAATCAAGATCAAAAGGAGCCAAGCTGTAGGACTGACATCTGCATGCCCAGTCAAGCAGGGTGGAGGAGGAAAACTCACAACAGTACAAGACAGTTGGCTGTCAAGATGGCTTCAAAGTAGAGTGCACTTCCTCTCACTCACCTAACCATTTTGCTACACACTCTAGTCAACATTATAGAAGGTCAACGGCTGGTTTATCATCAAAAGCATGGATTTTCTGTTATGAAATAGGCATTCATTCTGTTATGAATAGGAGTTCAACCTGACAAAGCTCCACGGCAACAGAAATAGTAATCTGATGTTTGCCTGGGAGCTCAGATTCATTTATAGCGAATGACATTTTCGTGACAAAAGACTACTATAAAATTTAGCAACCACTAGCTATCTTTGCTAGCAGTCACAGAGATGCCATCATTAAAGTGGTCAGAGTATCATGGTACCAAAGACCAGGAAAGTTTATTATATCTGCCACCAGTTTCATGAAACACAGAGATTTTTCTTCTCTAGTACTACCAGACATTAATTTCTCAGCAGTTACCTTTTAAAAATGTTATTTACAACATATTTTTTGTGAGCATCTAGCTGTTTCTTCCTCACTCTTTGAGGGGTAATTGAGAATCTACATCTTCCCATAACAAAATTCAGCTACAGCCAAATTTTTAAATCTTGGCAGTGTACCTGCATTAGGTAGCAGTTACTGTGTTACTAAAGGTATGGGAGGTTATTTTTCATGGTATGTATGCATATTCACACGCTTTGGGAAAACACTTATGGAATTCTGTTCAAAGCACCAAGTGAGATGCTAACCACAACCTAACCATTAGCTGTCTGCTGGGGCAGTGAAGAAATGCATCTTTGAAAACACTGGAGTGGTTATTTGCATGCACTGCACTTTCTATTGCTAGACATGAAATGAAGAATATGCTGGGAAAAAGCTTCTCTGCATCTTTCTCTATGTCTACTACTTACTGCCTCTTAGCTTTCCTACAAAGCAGCCAACATAAAAGAGACTTGGTGATTTACAGACCAGCTCTATGAATGTAGATAAGATCTGGTCAAAGATCTAAAACAAAACAAAGAACTCTGTTTTACTCTTGGAATAGCTTCTCAAATATTTAAAACTAGTATGACCCAGAAAGCCAACCAATTGATATACTGCCCTTGACCTTGTCATTCTTGCCTAGTTTGTTTTTCTCTGCTCTGTCTCTGTATTCTGTCTTGTATATACTATCTGAAATACCTAACCTCACTCGTTTGATAAAATAAGCACTGTACAGATAATAGATTATTAAGTGCTCTGCTCAGTTGCTTGGCTGTCAATTAATATCTCCTGACTATGCAATATGGCAGAGACATTGGTTTTGCTAGTATGACTTTTTGTAAGAAAAATGACATTAGAAAAGACTGTCAAGATGTTTCCTAGGATAATTAAAGTCATACCCGAAACATATTCTAATAATATTTATTTTCATTTTGTTTATTTATTACATGAAAATATATATTGTTTGCATATCTCCCACTTGGAAAAAAATTAACAGCAAATTAATTTCTTTCTCAAAAAAGAAAATTCTCTGTGTATCTATAAACATATCTATCTCCAGTAAAACTAAAAGTCAGCCAAATTTCTAATGCAGGAATCTCAGTTATAACACAGGTAGATGAAATCCATTTTCTCCTTACATTTGCCTCACAAACACAACAGATCTGGTCTTTGCAACAGAGAGAAGCAGTGGTAAACCTGAACATGCAAACATGATCTGTCAATCTAAATATAATAAAAGAACAGAAAAAAATATATTGTGCATATAGAGGAAACAAAACAGGCTGCACTGCATATACATATTTCTCCCTCCTGTTTTTCTCCACTTCTGCACCAAAATAAGTACACAAAAAATCCAAGCCCTCTCTCCAAAACCTGTAAAAGTATCTAAAGTTCACAGCTCATGCAGAAATCGAAAGATAAATCAGAATTTAGTATCTGGCTCTAGAATTCTCGCATGCTTACAACTGCTAATAGGAGTCTGAGATAAGAACAATAACAGATGAAGTCCTTAATTGGCATAAATTCCTTTCCAGAAGTTCTACAAAATGGCAAAAGTAAAATTATAATGACAAAGAACAATATTCATAGACTGCAAAAGTCATATTTTAGGAATACGTATCCTTGCCACAGCACAGTAACTCAATTATCAGTAGTCACAGAAGGACTGAATTCCCTCAGCATAATCCACCCTCCTACCCATCGCTTTCTATGAGGCAAAGGCTACCATGAACTTTCAGTCACTAGGTTTGGCAGGACTTTGTGAAACTACTTCATAAACAAAGGAGGCAACATAAATACTATATTATGTTACTGTAACAAGGCTTTTAAGCAGATTAGGCGTGACCTTACTGGCCCGAGTCATAAAACGGCAATTCTTAGTGGACTTAGAATTTATGGTAAAATCTGACTTGAGTAACAGCCCTTTGCTCCCTCTTTTTGTACAAAGGGCTATATCACATTCTGATTTATTGCATTCTGATTGCGATACATTTAATTTATGTTTTAAAAGAGATTTATAACGATTTTATTAATAGAGCTTCAGTACAATGATGACAAGCAAGTCGAAAACCAAGCACTTCCATATGCATTTTGCTTTTCAGATAAATAATCTAACACTCAAACGCCAACCTCAAAGTACTAGGATATCAACTACAAATATTCTATCAGCTAGGTTAGTGTAAGATCTAATTATGTCAGTTTACTGCAAAAGTGTGCCTAATGAGGTATATTGTGCAAAATCATTTATTACAGGATGCAAGTGTGATTGAATTCCTGTAGTTTTTCTACATTCCAGTGACTAAGCATTCAAAAGAAACTGCTTAGGTGCAGTAATGCTTAACATGGAGTAATAAAGTAACATTAAGCCTTTATGTTGACATTTTCCTCCACAGACTGTCTAGCTAAGGTTTGTGACAGAAAGAGCTCAGGGAAACTGAGCTCAGGTTGCCAAACAGCAGTGGGAACACAGGCTGTAATTAGTACTCATCCTACTTCAGTCAACTAGAATATAAAAAAAAGCTGATCAGAATTCAGACTTGCTTGGACGATCTCTGGAGAGTAAATTATAATTCAGTACCAACAGGAATGAAATTATTCAACATTACCTCAGACTTTTTCGTAGCATTAGACGCTGCAATTTTCTGAGAGTTTCTGATATTTTAATTGTGGGAAATATTTTCAAGAGTAAAAGTTACGCATAACTGACTTGAAGATGATTACAGGACTCAAGGATAGAAAATAAATGGCTTGTATCAAAAAATCATTTGTTAATTCTTTGCTGTACCCTGTGTAATAGACCTACAGAAACATGTCTGTAAGATGGGACAATAAAATGTTGTGTTAGTTGTACTAGTGAGAAGCCCTTTGAAATTCAAAGCAGTTTAAAATCTTCACACCCACCTAGAAAAAGATGTATTAGGGAAAAAATGTTTCTTTCAGATTTCAAAGTTTTAAAAAATAAGACAATTTAAGAAAAGCATTTTTATCTATATTGTCTCTAAAATACTGTAGACCAGAAGTGTTTAGGACATTAATGTTTACAAATCCCAAGCATTTTAAAACGTGTTTTTTATTAGATCAGCAGTTGCTACACCTAAGAGAGTATCCAGGTTTTTGTCAGTAAATGTTTGGGTTTTTTTTTTCTTTTCTTTGTGGGGAAAATAAGGGCATCAATCAGAGTTCACCCATTCACCTGAAGCTGTGGCTTGTCAGGAAACTTGGTACAGCAATTCTTGTCTGTGTCACTCTTTTACCTTTAAGTCTTAATGGAGATAAACAGAGACAAAAATATTTTACCTCCTGTTGGTACCTGTGATCCCCTATCTATGATTGAGGTCATTAGACATTACTTTTATTCTGCATAGAAGTAAAGAAGAAATTCTGATAGTGAAAATAATTCCGCAGATTAGCTCCTTAGAAGATGCCATACACACACACATTGGGCAATACTTTTGAGTAAGATGGGGGGTGTATTAGCCACAATGTACCATGCAAAACAAAATTCTTTGCTACCTGCATTGTAAGTGCAGCCTGAATCCCAAAGGCAGCATGGAAGAAAGCCTGAAGCAACAGAGATGCTGTTCATTCCGGCATGAACTGCAGCAGAGCAGCAACACTGCAGACATACTGCTTGGCACCTACACCCTTGCTGCCTGGAGCTGCAATTCCCTCAGGTAGCCTGCAAAAAGCTTCCTAATGGCAGGTATAAGCGAGATAAACTGTATCAGTGAGCACTGCCTCTTCTGTGTGTAGAGTAACGCTAGCTGCTGTTGGCCGCTGCTTATGAAAGGACCTCTGAAGTTGCTACTTACTGTCTAGAAGCACTTTCAAAATCCCTGAGACCAGGAAATTTAATAGTGCCATTAATAAACTTATTGTTTTCCTCCTACTTAGCTGTTGAATGAATATTGCATTTTCCCACTTAGCCTAGGATGAATGCTTGGGTGGCATTTACCCCAACAAACATGGGTGGACAGTCTATTCAGAAACATCAGAGTTGCGCGCCATGAGACATGTCAGTGTTGTATCGCAATAAATAAAGTGAAGGTTCAGCAGTCTAGTCCAAGTAGGTAGCTTAAAAAAGGGCACATTTATGGAGGAAAGGAAAACAACACCACCACCACCATAAAAACAACCTTGTGAACTAACAGAGACTGACTTCACTGTCAGTGTTTCAAGACAGGCAGCCAAGAAGAGCACTCTGCTTTAATTCCGTACCTTCACCCAGTAACATAGCATAGCACCTGGCTAGTTTATGATTGCTTCTGTAGTCATATTCTCAGACAAACTGACAGCATAGACTACAGTGTTTCTGTAAATATTCTGGACAAGAGCCATAAAATATGATCCATTCTCTGTTTATTTAAGAAATTCCCTGGACCAAGGATAAATTTCACCTCGGTTTGCTAATGGTCAGTCTGCTCTCTCTCTTTTTCCATCTTTCTCCCTTTTCCTCTCTCTGCCTCTCTCACCTTGTCTCCACTCCCTCCCCACAAGGAAAGTCCTTAACTTTCCTCAAGTTTTCACTTTACTGATTTAAGCCAAAGGACTTGTACCAACCCAACTGAAAATATCTAAATTTGCTGGCTTAAAGTTAGATCTTAAAAAGTTACGTTCTCACCAAAATCAATAAAATTTCTGAGGTGTAGTTTAAGCCATTTTCCACTGTGGTTCACTGGAATTACAGGTGTGTTGTTACTTTTGGGTAGAGGGGAGAACTGAACTGCTTCCATTTACATCCTTAGACATGGGGACTTATAGGCTCACATCTGAAGATTTTACATCTCTTCAACTAGCTAAGCATAAGAAAGAACAAATTTTTTAGATTATAATCTAATTAGAAGCATATTACTGACTCAACTAGCTTTTAGTATTAAATTAACTTTAAATCTTAACATGTGAAGAAAAAATCCTCAGTTAAGAACTTTTGTTCTCCTATTCTTCTTCTTTCTTCTGTCCAGGGAAAAGATGTTTATAACCAGACTTCTCTAAAATGTTGCTTCATAACTCATCACGCAGTATAGCACTGTGCTCTGTTTACAGCACTGCAAAGCTTAATGCATTTTGTGGATTTTTTTCTGCCAGATGTTGCCCTATTCAAAATTTGTACACAGCAAAAGAAACATAACAGTGAAGTCCTGCCTTTTGGCAAAATGACAAAGTAGACATACATTAAATGTTGGCTTTCCAGAGTTTACATCACTCACACCCCTCAGTCTACAAGGACCTACAAATTACAGCTGTCGAAGTTTTTGCATAACCTAAACTTTCAGCTCTAGAGAACCCTTAGATGTCTACATTTATTTATATTCTTGGTAATGGAGTGGTTCATTATTTATACTAGCTGTTTAAACAGTAACTGGCTTGTTTTAAGAATTGTGCATTTGTGCAGAGATGGGCTGTGCATTTTATGCATCTGAAGAAAATCAAGACTCATCAATGAAAAGTAAGTTGACTTAAATTTGTGCAACCATAAGGGTAATATGTTTTACCCCAAAATCTTTTGTGATAGTTTTTAAGGGCAAACAATGTAGATTAAGTTGCGTCTCACATCTACTAGTCATGTTGCTTGACTGTTATGATTTAGCATTGTTAAATCTATAAACAGACATTGCTACATTTTCAAGTCTCCTTCCATTTTTAAAAACGTGAAACTTTGCCCATGTGTAAACAACAGGTCTGGAGACGCGTTATGGAAGAGTTATTACCTACATGCTAAACAGTTTCCTAACTGAACTTAAAATGCAGACTGGCACTCTGTACATCTTCAAAAATACAAATGGGTGAACCTTTTCAAACAGGGAGCCTTTTGATCTTGGAGATTCAATGTCCACAGAAGTAGCAGGAACTCTTGCATCTCTTATCTTCAGCATTTTGAACGCATGTTTCCTTTCAAAATTGACTGCATCAACAGAATTTAGTATTATTTGCAGGCAACTGGAAACCTGGACTGTGGTCTGTATTATACTGCAAACAGAGTGTTAACATAGGTAGGAGTATGCTGTATGTGCATACATATGTACACAGTAAATATTAATTCGGCTTTTTTCTCTCTCCAATCCCACTCCTCCAGTATCTTTTAAGCATGTACCTTTTAAGAGATATTCAGCAATGTAGAAATTCAAGTAGTTTTCTGAAAACTATATCAAAAAGTTAGTAAAACAGCATTCTGGATCCCACATTTCAGACCTTAAAAGCCACTTCAGAAAGAAGTTAAGGGCTTCATGCTAAAACACTGGTAGCGACCATGTATCCAGCACAAAGGTGAGTGTTTATGACCTTGGTGAGATGGGATTTCCACTCCCTTTAATGAGCCAAGACATCGGACTTGCACTCTTAACTAATGCTTACACAGAACAAGACAATGTTAGTAATTGTGGTGTGGCTGATCTTTGGGCCAGGAAGGAGAGGTAGGAACCACCACTGTGAAGTTTTGCAATGGGAGTTGCTGGTGACTCCCATATTTGCCAGCTCTGGGTAAAACTGCATGTGTTTTTGTTCCAAAGACTGAGCCCATCAACAGTCCTGGTCATGACAAAATACTACTTTCCAATTTGCTGTTGCCAGAAGGAAGTCTCTTGTTTAGAGAGCACAGAGGGTTTTTTAGATCTATTTGGATTTTGAGTTTGATGGGATGCCAAAAATATGTGTTAACCTGGCTTCCCTGTCATAACATTTAATATGCACAAAGATAGTAAAACCAACGTACCAACTATACCAGAAGTGATAAGCAGTATCGAAAAGCATCTTGTTTACTCCTATCATTCACTGTTTCTTTGTTAAGTAAACAGACACATCTCAGACACGCATGGGCCACAAAGTTAAAACTCTACCTTACCACAACCAAGGCAAGGCTGTGGTGTTTAGCCCAAGGCTTTAAAAGCATGCAGGTCTGCTGACTGGACAGTGGAGGAGATTGGTTGGTGAGTGAGGAAGAGTATATTTGCCAGCTCCATGGTCCGCATTTTGCTTATCAGCCATGCCCCTTGCGAAGTAACATGTGCTGCTGGTTTGCTATGGCAAACCAAGAGGAAAACTTCCATATAGGCATGAATAAAACAAAAGGCAGGAAGGCAAAAGTGAGTCAGGGAACCTGGAGAAGTCTGGAGAAGTCTTCAGAAGGGAATGGGGAGGTTGGTTATGGAGGGCCTGCAGAACACTAGAAGAAAAGCTTAGATGTGGTCATATTTGTGTTCAGGAAAAAGAGGTCCCAGCAGGAAAAAACACAAAGCCAGATGGTAAATGAAGTTCTCAGCAGAACACCTATCCACTTGTCTAGTATAACCATAGTCTCCTTTAAACATATCCCTTAAGCATCCAGTTTTGGACTGTGTAACCTCTGCTACTCTAACCTCACTCTCACAGATCAGAGAAGCAAAGGTTAAAAGCTTGAGAAGACCTATGAAGAAAAAAAAAAAAAGGTTAAAGAAGAAAACAATATGGGGAAACAATATGGGGTATTTGAAATTCAATTTGGTGGTACTAATCAGAGCGCCTTTGAATAAGGCACACGACGTCAAGTACACAACTACTTTGCTCAAGAATACTAGTAATATGAAGTGGTACATTGTTTTATTTTTAATCCTAGCCTGAAAAGATTGAGTCTGCACAAGCAATAGCATTGAGTTTATTTTTAGAAGAATATACTAATATCTTAATTTACAGGCAAGAGAGACGTTTCGGTAAAACACCTTTTAATTACAAGAATAATTGAATGTTGGATGGCTAATCCTCTTCCTGGAGCTTTTCAATTTCTTAATTAATATCTGGGGAAAGCACTAGCTGCAGCTCATTTGTTGCAGAAGTAAACTGCAGCTAACTGCCAGACCGCGTCATTTCATTAACTACTGTATTTGAAATAACAGCTTGCTATCTGATTTTATACAGTCATTCAACCTCCTAGTAGGACATGTGAGGAAGCATAGGCCAAACCAGAGCTTCCCAGTCACTGTTTCTGAGAGCAGACTGACAGCAACAGAACCAAAAACAGGGAAGGAGAAAAGTGCACATGGGTTATATCTGATCTCAGCGTTTGTCACAAGAAAATGTAATCTGCATGTACAACAAATTATTCCCTAGTCAAAATGCTTGTTTGATATCTGCCTCAGCTTCAAGAAGGGTTTTAGCTGCAATCTACAAGCTCATGAGACCTACGCAAGCCAGTTGTTCCACAACCAGAATAATGGAGCTTCTACTGTTAAGGAAAATGGAAACATAACTTTGGATAGAACAGCCATAGAGGTAACCGTGATTGTTTATCCTCTTGCTTACACCACATAACCAAAGAGCCAGCAGTGAGCCAAGAGAGCCAAAAAGATTTTAAGGAAGCAGCAATTTAAAATGTCTTTGATTCTTAGCAGCCTGCACTTACCACTTAACATGCTGAGGTATCAAGTAGACACAAGAGTTGTGACTGACATAAGAAACAGGATATTAAACACAGGCATTTACTGTTCTTAAATCAACTAGTCCAGATCTCTAATGCTACACAGGCTCGTTTATGTGTGAAAAAGTACTACAGACCCTCATCATTCATTATAATAATGATACAGTCCAAACAGTTAATTTCTTTTGAGAAACAGCTTTATAATAAGTAAGCAGTACGTTTTAACATTGTAGCAACATGCCTCAAAGCGTATTCTTTCATTAATATGGTTTGTCATTTTACAAAAATATATACTAAGGCTATTTGTATTCTACACAAAGCTAGAATGTAGGACTTGAAACAGAACACTCAACATTTAAGGTAAAATATGTACATTTCAATTCTGAATGAGGCACTAAATCAGCCAAAACTTGCTTCTGACAGACTAGTGATGAATTATAGGATTTTCAGTAATCCTCCAATAAACAAAGCGAACACTGTTCTTCATGCAGAAACTGCTGGTTAAATCACACAAAATAGATCTGGTATTCTCGCTGGAAAATATGACATTACCTTGATTGTCAGGCAGCCTTCTAGAAACACTCAATTTTCCAGCTTGCCTCTATGTAAGCACACAGTTTAAAAGAAAAATTATGTGATAGAAGTCATAAATATACAAAAATCCTACCTAGCAATGTAGATCTTGAAAGAGTTTCCTATGCTCTGAATCAAGGGAGAAAAATACTTTCAAAAATATTCTGTGAAGGAAGGAAGAACGATTACATGAAGCTGGAATTATTTTGCAAAAGAAAATGAAGCCTGTCATCCCTGTCCAACAGGCTGTAAAGACACCTAACATTAAAGCTGTTTTGTCACCTGTAAGAGGTAGAGTTCTTAATGGTATTTGGAACAAGACCTGCCTTGCGATGTTAAGTTCCCTGTATGTTTGGCAGGGAAACAGTACCACCTGTACTATATGGCAAAATGTTTTTATTTGTGTACAAGGCCGAGACCACATACTCCTTGAGGAAACATGTCTGCTTCAAACAAGCTTGTGGAGCAAAAATGCGGTGTATGTACCATTCCGTGCTTTGAAGTGAAAGTTTGCCACAATAGAAACTGTTCTCAGAATATTTTCAACTAAAACAGCTATTCTAACTCTTGGAAAAAATGGTAAATGGCAGAATAACAGAATGAAATTACATCACCCCCCATGCATTTGCTTTTGAAGTTATGAGGAAAACTATGTTTAGGGAAGAGGGAAAATTTATTGGCCCTTTCTGTCGAATTTCCTTTCTTCAGAGAGCCATCTTCTCAGATCTCCATAGGGATCTAGGCAGGCTGGATAAAAATTAAAGAAATTTTTAAATAGGAGGTTTTCAGATTTGCTTTATTTAAAGACATTTTTCTTTTCAAATTTTCCATTTATATTTAAATATGTAATTATTATATCCTGTGCAAAGTTGTAATCTAGTAAACACAATTATTTTAAGATACAAAAATATTCAGTAGTGTTTGTAGTGTTTAAGAAAAATCCAATCTCTGAAATTGAAGCCAAAGACAAAACAACTGGAGCTAGAATAAGCTGAAATGTTAAACCAGCTTTTGAGAGAAACAGACTACTCTGCAGGTGCATAGTGAATATTTACTTCACTCCAAATTTCAACTACTTCATTCAAAGCTGAAAAACCAACTGGGATTTTAAAAGCCAGGAAACCTTATTTTCCTCTTACAATCCATGAATAAAAATGAGGTGAGAGGCTGAGATCCAGTTTTAAAATCTTGAAGCCCACAGTAACGAGAAACAATCAGTTCAATTCACTACTACAGACAAAATTACATTTACTAAGTCAATATGTTTCAAATTAAAAACATATTTTTAGAAGGTTATTTTCTCTTCCAGAGGCATGTTAAAGATATTTCATTTTACTATTTTTTCCAAAACTTTTTTTATGCACAAACAGCACAACCATGGGTAATAAATGCTTGCACTAACATTGTTTAAATTTTGTGAAAATGAGAAAACATAATAAATGTTTATTAAACTACACTACTGTTAAAGTGCATTGCCCTGTTAGAAAAAGGGGATGCTGGTAACATATTTATGAACCTTTAAACTGTTTTAATTATCAACGACAACCAAACTTTACCCACAACCAAAAAAATAAAATTAAAGGAAGACTGAAAGCAACAGTTTTCCTATTTGCCAATTTAAACTCAAGTCAGAAGCACTTCAGTTACAGCAACAGGCATTTTGGAGACACTGCATAACATCAGGCATTAACCTCCACTATGGCAGGAGATGGGTCAGTGGCAGAACTTGCACTTGGGGCATAGGATGGAGGAATGGAGGAACACAGAGAAGATGTGAGTGATCCTCTCTGTGGACTCTGCCTGCTCATCTGCTTCCCCTGAGTTTGCTTTCCACTCAGAACCATCTTTCTGTTTATCTTCCTCTACAGGACAAAACATCAAAGTCAGAAAACTCCGGCTTACTGGAGTTCAGACAGCAAGAACTTCAGGCAATGTGAGAGCCTCACTGTCCCATTCACCTTTGTTACTATGCAAGGTGTTTACCTGCACCACAGGGTTTCAGCGGTTGGCAGGAATGTGAATGAGCTGGAAAACGAGTCAGCTTGCTGAAGATGTAGGTTGTCCAGTCTTTCCTAGGAGCACCTCAATGTTCATAGCACTGAGGAGTCATTGGTAGGTGAAATGACATCTGACCTAAAACCATGTGACCAAACATGGCTGCAACTGGATGGAGCAGAGGCATGTGCATGTGAAAAAACAACAGAAGTTTTATGTTCTGGTACCAAGAAGGAGATTCTTTTTCTCCAGTAGCCAGCAGAGAAAAACAGAAATGGTTTTCAGTTGGACCATAAAAAGGAGATAAGGAATCAAAGTACCTGGGAACATGGATCCTGCAACATCTGGAAGCAGATGGGAAGGACAAAGTCACCTCCGTGGAATCACAGAATAGTCTGGGTTGGAAACGACCTTCAAAGGTCAACTAGTCCAACCCGCCCATCTTCAATAGGGGCACGAATGAAATGAGCCCTACACACTCAGATCAGCAATACAGCTAAATGTTAAACACAAAAGAGAAATAATAGCAACATCGGCTTGATCCCATACCTATGTAGCTCAGATATAGCAGTTAAAGCCAGCTTATGGCAGTTATGTGGCCTGCATGTATGGCAGTAAGCTTCCTTTCACCATTTCCAGATAAAACACATCAGACCACTCTTGCGACAAAATAAAAATGTCTGCAATATCTTCTACCAATTAATGTGTTTGATCATACCTTTTTTTAAAACATGCTACTTTCTTTCACAGTCATCACTACACACTGTTTTAATTGATAGTTGTAGAGATGGTCCACAAGTGATGTAACACTGGTCTAACAGTCAGTGAACCATCACGCTTCAGTTTACAATGTTTTCCCAAGTATGTAAATACTAAGCATATAAACTCTGCAGCATTGTAATTATGCAGTAGCAACAATATAATTAGACTTATATTGACCAAACAGGGACAGTTTCGGGGAAGAAAAGGAATGGCAAAGAAACATCACTAAGTAACAAAATATTAAATACAAGATTAAGCAACTTAAGTGCAACACACTATCTTCTGTCATTCACGCACAACATGCAATAGCAATCCAGAAGAACTCACTAGAACTGATTTTAAATACTCTCCATTCAACATATTTAATATGGGTTTCAGAGTATCTGGTTAAGCAGAATATCTTCTCTTTCTCTACATAAAAAGAATAATCCTAGGAGACAAAAATAAAAACTTGACCCTTGGTGAAAGCACCCCTAAAGTCTCTTTTACAGAACACTCTTTTCACAGCTGCTGAGCATTTGGTATATGGGAATCTCACCATAAGGCTTTTATTTCCAATAGTAAAATCGTGTGTGTGTGTGTGTGTAATGCAACAAATAGAAAAGAAAATAAAAAACTTTAGGGAATTAGTTCAATGAAACTCTTACAAGAGGCTATTTACTGAGGATACAATATAAGTTCATGGTGCCTACACGTAATAGATCTACAGTGAAATAATTAATTTCTGGCAAAAATACAGATTTTATATTGCCTAAGTCTGAGATCCACTGGAGTGAAGTAGGTTAGATAGTTCAGGTTAAGAGCCCATGCACTACCTCTGCTTCTGCATTCATAAATAAGGGCTGGAGAATCTAATGATGCTGTGTAATTTGGATTTCTTGGCTCAGCCTGATGCTAGATCAAATCTCTTAGAGGTTCTGTAGTCAACAGTGTCACTGGTCTCTCTCATTTATATTTTATGTTTCTATAATTTGAACAAAGCTTTGTCCAAATTACTGAACCCTCTCTCTTTAGCATAAGTATCTGTTAGTTACAACCTTTGTAACCTTTAACACCACCTCAAGAATCCTCTGTCAACTGAGAAAAGCGTCTTGGTGGTTAAAATGTGTTTTCATTGATATACAAGAATTTTAGCAGATTTATTAGAGATGTTTTGAAAAGATCTCACAGATTATGGATAAGTATATTCTCAAAAGTATCAATCTAAACAAATAAGATCATCACTATTAAATGTTTATTCTGTTATTTTATACTTTTAATGGGAGTTTTCAGCACATTTTTGCTCATCTGTTTTTTAAAGACCTACCAAAACATTATGAATCTTGCACTACACTACCTCTGTGAGCTGAAGGCAAACAAATCAGCTAACTCTCATGCTCCTAAGCAAACACTTCCAGAGAACCGCTCTCAAACATACATTAGAAATGTTCTTCAGAAGCCAACGGCAGGTCCCCAGAGTCACATGAAGAACGACAGACTTGTCATGCCATTAATCCAGCTCTTTCTCCTTACCTCATTAGTTACGTGTCAGAAACAGTAATTTAATTCAATTTGCAGTGCCGACCAACAATAGTTATGGACTTGGGTGGAAAAAGAACCTTAAGTTAAGAAAATTAATGGAAAGCATGTATCTTCATATTGAAGACTTTTCAGACACTGAGCCTAGGAAAAGAGAAGGCAAGAGACTGCAGTTCCAGAAAATCATCCCCCTTATTACATTTGTGAATTCCTGGCTGGTACATTACAGAAGTGCCTCATGCTTATCCACTGGATTTGCTCTGCTCTTAAAATATGCCTATATGCAAAGTTGTGGCCTCATTTCTCAGTTCCCTGTCACGTGACTCTGCCCTTACACAACCAGTGAAACCCAGAATTTTGTAATGTAATTTGTAATGCAGGCACAAGGCACCTCTTCACAAAACGTCAATTGGAGATGCAGAAAAGTTCCTTTAGACCTTTACACCCAAAATGAAGACAGCAAGGGAGAGGACAGCTGTCTAATGCTTCTGTTCCTCACTAGCTTTACGGTCTGTTCTGTTGTCCCGCGAGTGAAGAACTGTGCAATGTATACTTTTGTTCTCTCATTTCTTGTTTCCCATATTACATAAAAAATCAAAAATAAAGGGGGTGAGAGAAAGGTAGAAGAAGGTAAAAGTGATAAAAGGTACCCAAAACACAGTAGGTCCCCCAAGGAAACAATCATCTTACAATGAACCTGGACATCTACCAGGTGAAGGGTTAACAAACCCTTTTGAGTCTTACTTTTCTTCAACAGATGTTCCACACAACATTAAATAAGGGTTAGAAAGGGAGGAGGCAGAGAATGAACTTTGGTGCTATATGGAATTTTTAAAGGCATTTCCTTCTCCCCAAGAGCCAAAAGCTGTGATCACTTAAGCCTTTGCTTTTTTAAATACATATTCATTTTGTAGCTTTTGCCAGATTAAATGAATCCCGTCTTTGAAAACCTTTTCTTTTAAAAAGAAATCATAATTTTCCCAGTCATACTTGAAGTCTGACTTCAGTCCAGGAATGTCAACAAAAATGTATATGAATTTCTCCCTGTACAATGAATTCTTAACTGTTCAGATGTGTGCAACGACAGTAAGTTAGTATTAGAGTGTTACATACATTAAACTTTTATATCTAAATAAATTCATTTTACTCAATAATTAGGAATACAAGCACTCATTTTTCTGGAATGGTGCTTCTATATTCTTTATCCTGTTGTGGTTTTTTTTGTCGGTTTGGTTTTGTTTGGTTGGTTTGAATTTTCTTTTGTTTTGCTTTCATTTTTATTTTGCCAAAGATAATATCAAGTAATGATAATACAGCTGTTGACCCTGAAATTCAAATTCTGCTTAGCAATATAGAATAATATCATCATTCAGTTTTAAAAAATGCTTTCTGAAAGTGTATTTAGGGATATTTTTCTTAATTAATAACTTGAAGTCAATCATATTTCCAAAGAATGTTGCAGTTTTCTGACTATGCTGATGTTTTATACACCTTACTCTTCCTTGCTATGAAGTCCTGAATGGAAGCATAAATTATTCAGGAACATGGACTCTCAACTAAAGTATTTCTTTCACTCCTGAAGAACTATACATATATATTTTTTGAAAATCAGAATGTGTTAAAAATGTTTTAAGAAAACAAGTTTGTTAAAAAAAAAAAAAGTAAATCCGTTTAAAATGTAAAAAAAAAAGTCAGAATATTGTTACTGCTCAAATGATAGTGTAACTCAGAAGGCCTTTCTATAAGAAAGCGAGAAATTTCTCATCCATTGCAACAGAGTTAAAGATCTGTTGAACTACAAAAGCTAGAAGGAGAAAGAAAATAAATAATTACACAAAAATTGTGAAAGCTGTTTTTGTTTCTAAATGTTCAGACTAATCTGTTTCTCATTTTTCTATATTCTATATATGTGCATCACACACTGGCAGCAGTTTTCCTGCTCTGCTTTCTCATCTCCAACTTCATGCCTCTTACTTTTCAGAAAAGCAATCCTGAAAAACACTTTAAACAGGTATAAAGGAAGGCAGGTGGGAAAAGATAACAACAGAAGAATACTGATAAATTACAGATTATTTGATAAAAAATTCTTTGTGGGGTAGGACCCACATTTATGTGTGTCTTGACAGTGTTTACTGTAGAAATGACCTTCAGTAAACCAGCAATAGTGGTCAACTGGACTGCAATGCTGAAGGAACAAAATGCTAAATCAGTTAAGTATTCTGAAGGAAAATACAACCTTAGACATTCAAAACAAGCAAAATTGAAGTAGCATTAGATTATTGCCATTTAGTATTGGTTAAGATCCTCACGCAAGTGAGGATTCCCGATGCAGACCACGATTATGTGAAGACGTGGCAACGGGGGCATCACTTTGTTGTTCTAACACAGAAAAGGTATCCATCCTGGAGAACAAATGGGAATTTATTTTTTGCAATGTGTAATGCAATGCCCAGTCTTTCTTCAGACTGGAATTTTTTGTTTACTTCAGTTCCAAAACATTAAGGGAATGAAAATTATTTTCTCTTATTCATTTCCTTAGAAATTAGGCTTTCATCTGCTTTGACCAATGTTTTCCCTGTGTTGAAAATTCAGTTGTGTCCCAAGCTTCTGCTCCAACAAATGCAGTATTTTGTCTCTTCTACAAGCTCAAATAATAAAGACTGTTTATTTCTTTCTCTGCTATATGCCTGATTTGTTTAGTGACTGTATATGCAACAGCAAAAGTCAAAATAAAGAAAATCTATCAGGTTCTCACTAAATCGAGAGTAAATAGTGTATTTTTTGAAGCCTACATAGCCCAGCACACCAATAAAAGCTCTGAAGGCCTGTTACACTACAAAAACTTCCAGCATTCAGTTAATGCAATTTTTTATCAGAAACACAGGCACTGAAGTCAGTGAGGAACTTCCTGGTTATAAATACTAAATAATTATAATAATAGAGAACCGTAATACTTAACAACAACAATAATAAAATAAATCAAAATAACCACTACTGACCTGGCAATACATGACACTGAAGTTCCTGATACTATAGTGCTACTTCAAACAGTTCAGGAAAAAAAAAAAGCACAACACAGATTAGACATATAGTGAATAAATTCTTGGTCTCAGCTATTTATATACATTAAAAGATGTACCTTCCCAAGCTTTTGAAAACCAAGCAGTACATCAGAGCATACTCTGCACAGGTGCCATTTGACTGTAGGAGAAATACCAAGCCTGAAGTCATGACAGTACTTGACCCACGCACACAACTGGGTAACCTTAACACCCAGCTGCCAGGGAAGCTGCCAGTAGAAGCCAGAACTTCTGGGAGCTACCATCACAGCTACAGAGACAGTTGTGTTCTCCTCTTTTCAAGCTCTTGCATGCCATTTTTCTTTCCGTACCTCAGACCTGCAGGAAATGTGGCCTCTGCTGCATCACGTGCATCACACATGTGATGAAAAATAACAGCAACAAGAGAAGGAAGAATCAAAATACAAGCTGATTCATGGACCACTCATATTTCTGACCAAAAGCATACTCTCACATCTTCAGCAAAACAGGAGACATACTACTTGCCTTTTAACTCTATGGAAATTCAATAAAAGCCCAAATAGTCCAGGTTTTTCAGCAGGGATAAAATAAAATGGCCCTCACTAAAACAACAGCTTGAATCGCTCTCTCAAAACCCTTCATGCTGCTAAGTATGTGAAAGTAACTTTGTACTTTCTGGTGATGACAGAGGTAGCTGAACAAATGCCAAATACCATTAAGAGTTGGTTCAAAATCTCCAATCCTCCTGAGATTTCAGAAATAGTTTGGTAGACACTGAAAGACTTTATGAAGCTGAAGTGCTGCTCATGACAACACCCCAAATTCTGGGCACTCGGTTAAAACAAACCCATTGTAATAATCTGTGGTATTTTCCCAAAAATGAATAAAAATAGTCCTCAGAATATATTGAACATCACTAAAAATGCAACTCACATTCACTTTTCAACAGTGATGTTGCAAAGGAATCATAATTAGATATCTTTATTGTACTTGCCACTTCACATAAAAAAAGACCAAACCAAACCAAACAACAAAAAGCCCCAGCCCTTGCACAGTGAATTAACTACTATTTACATGAAAACTAGAAACTCGACAGTCATCTTTTTATTCTTCTTCTTCCTTCCATGTGCTATTTATACTGAACATGAGCATTCTGAAGGAGAAAATTTCACAGGAAAAGAGAAAATGAGCTGTGTGTTCAGTGCTTTAAGACTATGATGTCAATGGCCTGTCGTGCAGAGGCCAATATTTGTATTACAACCATTACTTATTCTTGCTAAGCATCAAGTAATACTGGAAAGATAACAGAAATACAGAAGATTTTAATGTTTTCCTCAAGTCTCCAAATGCAGACAGTGCACTGATAGATGATAGAAAGTAAAAGTAAACTCCTTTTTAAGTCTTAGCAAGGTAACTGTTTTTTTTCAAAAACCTGTTCCCCTTTGCATGAGGTATTTTCATTGAAATATTTTGGGGTGCTCACTGCCTGCAGAGCAGCTGTACTTCATCACAGTTTGATGAAGCAGACCTGCTTTGACAGGGAACAGGGCTACTAAAGGCTGTCATTCATACACGCTGAACCAGAGCAGATCAGTCACTTTCTGAGCCCATGTCCTGTTCTTTATAAATATTCCCATGTGTTTGCAATTAGTTAGTGGGATAACCATTCTGGCAGCAAAGGTTATTGAAGGCTGTTTTCCATTTTCCCCACCCCCCTGCACAACTAAGACTCATTCTTAGCATGTTTAATAACAACTCAGCCAAACACTAGGGTCCCGTACAAATACATCAAAAAACATGTTAAATGGAAGAGTTTATCTACATTCCTTTGCAAAAATTGAGTGTGCTTTAGATCTAGAGGGCTGCAGAATGCAGTAGTGTAGCTTTTAGCAACCTATGACAAACAAAAGAACCCTTGAAAAGCAGAGATTTCAGAAATCTGGTTTTAGTTGCTGTATGGTTGAGAATGCACTAAACATTGGGAAGGATTCAACCCCTGCCAATCTGAAATGTCAATGCACTAATTTTTTAATTAAGAAATTCAGTTAGCTAGGTATGCCTCTTCAAGATCTGTAAGTATTTGTCCAATTAATGCAACTCAATAAATCCATTCAGTTGTGCATGATAGAGGTGCAACCTGCATCTTACTGGACTAGGTATCAACCTAACTGCCTATATCTCATAATTACAAGTAGCTGGGTTTATGAACAACAGTGCAATAATTGTACACAGCAAATATCCTCAACCAGATGCACCATTAAGGACTAGTCATAATGTACTGCTATGACACTAAGGAATGTGCTGGATTCAGGACTAAGCACTAAATAAAGAAATATAACATCATTAAGTAACTTTGTAAACAATGCTTGCATTTCAGTAGGCAGTCCCTATTGCTCAGTGAAATTAAAATTGTAGTCTTTACTTTAAAATCGTTGGATATAAAAGGTAAGAATAAAAAAAGTGCAAAGAAAAGTGCTAGTCTATAAGGAAGGACTTATGGGATTACTTATTTATTCACCAAACCACCTTTATGGTTTATGTCACTCATGATCTTAAAATAAGGTAAGCATTGAAGCTGTAACGTAAAATGTGGGTTCTGCAGTTTACTCCGACCAGGTGACTCTGATGTCGTCACAGTACTGTCCTGTGATGGCTAAGAGCATCTGAAGAATAAACTTAATTTCTACTGCTAACATAAGCCACTGTTTCTTGTCCAAGTCATCCTGTTGTTATAGTTGGCTTGTTCACTGCACCACAGAGAAAGGCAACTGAGTTAAAACTAAGCATCAGACACGCAGTCAATAGTAGCAGCAGTTAACTTGTGATGTCCTTTGTTACAAGAACAAGTCAAATGCACAATAAAACCTGCCATTTTCATTTGTTCTGGAAACTGGAGGGAATTTAAAACATATCAGTCTAGGAAAAGCTGTGCTTGTGGAGCTATCAAAGTCAGGACAAGTCCAACACATTTCACCTTTCATCCTCCCACATGCAAGCTAAATCAGCAACACGTAATCATAAAAAGAATAAAATGGATTGTTCTTGTACGGCACCATTGATACATATCCTTTTTAAAGAAGATCTGGACAGAATACAGTCAGAAGAGTTGATTCTGCAAAGGACTTTCACACCAAATTACAGTCAGTAGGATAATACATGAGATTAAATGCAACTCATGTTATGAATTAGGCTTTCAATTAAGAAAATGTCAGGCTTAGCTAACACATAAGAACAAGAAAATGGCTGGATGAAAGTGAGGAATATAAAATTATGCAGTCTTCAAGGAGGGCAGCATACCATGTTGGTACTTCAAAAAGTCTGTTTAAAGGGAAAAATCATTAAATGACTGTCAAATTCCATAGCTACACATAAAGTATAACCAATGACATTCAAACCATATCTCCGTATTATATATTTAATAAAGATGGATTAAAAAGTAAGCCTAACATCTAGTCCCCTTCAGTGCCTGGACGGAAATTACAGTTTGATCCGAAAAACAAATGCAATCTATTTTTTTCCAGTACTGAGTCAAACACAGATGTAACCTTACAAGGTAATTTGATTTCACAGTACTTTTACCATTTGGGGATGAAGCGGTCTGATAGTAGCTTGCAGGAATTCAGCATAATTAAAACCAGGCAGAATCAGAACCAAGATTTGGGCATAAACCGAAATCATAGGTGAAATTTCATTCAGATCAGCCCTTCCAGTTCATCTACAATATTTGTACTATTAAATACACAAGAGGAACAGACCTGAATAGAAACATAATGACATTAAATAAAATTGTACTTTTTAACAGTATTTACTGTTGCAAATGAAAAACAAAATGCTTTGCTGACATAATGAAAAAAAAAAAATAGAGAATCAGAATGAGATCCTCATTCATACTGCTTGAAAGGATCAAAGTCTATCAGTTATTTACAGTCCTGGAGTACCAAGAGTGACAATTATCCATACTCTACAGAGGGGTAAAAATCTGTATTGCTGTTAAGTGGAGGATTATACTTTGCTGTGTCCACTCTAATATGATAAACAGAAAGGCTACAGATCATTTCATCATTGTCCAGGAAAGTATTTGAAAATTCCTGTCTCAAAATTTTCCAATCGACAGCATCTCTGTTTACAGAAGGAGGTTCCTTTTATAAGCAGATAGTGTAGCTTGAAGTTGTTGTAACACACCAGCCTCCACTGTCAGTTGCTTTCCGGAGTTTACAAGCCTCACTGAAACGCAGCACAGTACCTCACAGTTGATGGTTGTGAGGAATGCTTGCAATCTGAAGGAGCAAACAAGTATATAAAAAGTAGCAGACACAGCCAATAATATCATTGCACATCTTACTCTGCGTTTATTTTGAATTTCACATCCAAAATTCAGTTGTGATCTTCAATAGCATTTTCCAGCTACAATTCACAGTTGCTAAGAGATGTAAATATGTAACAGCTCCATCATTCATCTCTCTGCCAATGGAGAATTACTGCATATAATACATTTTCTAGTATTCTTCCAGCGCAGTTTTATGATTTCCAAGAAACGGAACCTCCCTCTAGAAACTATTCCTGACCGTGACAGAAGGTTCAGATGGTACAATGCATTACACTGACAGTGGAAAAAAACAAACAAACAAAAACCAAACACGCATGCACACACACACACACACAAAAACAAAAACAAACACAAAACAAAACACAAAAAACCAGCACATTTGCTTTACTGTTGTTCTGCATTATTCTACCATACCCCTTACTACCAGTGATACTTGCACCATGTAAGTATTTCTGTGTTTGCAACTTCCTATGCAATGATCTTTTCCTCACAGTGCTTGCATCTTGCCAATCCTCTTCATGCATTCATACACATATACTCAGGCTCTGATTATTTTTGTTGCTTCTCTCCAAGCTCCTTTTAGTTCATTAGTATCTCTCTATTAATGGCAACTTCACATCCGCAACAACCTAGCAAAATATTTTCCCACCTCACAGAAGACACTGTTTAACACAAAATTGTTTCTATGCTGACTGCTTGCCAGCCCAGCCCTTCTCAAGCATGTTCAGAGACCTTTCCTTCAGAAGCCACACTGTTTTAAGCAGTATTTACCTTCCTTGATCTGACTCCTTTTTCTTAGTATGTCTACAGTAGCAATGTATCTATTTATCCAGTCCTGCTGACCTGGACCAAGTAACTAACCAGGTTTAAAAGAAGCCAGCAAAAGAGAAAAAGAAAAGGTTATTTTAAATGCAAATCAGATTTCCAGACTAGTTCACTACACTGGTGCACACCCTGTTGTACTGTTTGATTGATGGGCTCTCTAGAGACTGGAATAAGCAGCAAAAAGCAATGGCTGCAGTGCAGAATATCACTGCCAGAAAAGTATATGGTCATAAAACTATACGGTCTTCCCGTGCAGAACATCTTGCCAGAGCATGCCTGGAACTGCACTTCATCGCCGGCCCAGAGAGCCCCATGCTTGATGAAGTGCAAAGAAACACTCATTGGTGTAAGTGAGATACAAGCAAAATCAGGTGAGAGGGTCTATTTTTATTCTGTATTCCAAATAAAGCAATGTATATCTTTAAAAGTAGAATGAGGTAGTATACCTAATACACAAGAGTATGCAAATCAGTAATTGATAGGACTGTGCCTTATACAGCTAAGATTTAAGTGTAAACAATCAGAGACAAAATGTGATCTAGGCATTTCCAGGCCAGGACTTCATTAATGAGCCTTCAGAACATCTTTTTAAGGAAAGAATAATTAATATGCAGGTAAATTAAAAACAAAAGAAATTATAAAATAATAACATAGGGTCTATAATAATCCTATCAGTTTTACCTGCTGTCCTTCTCTAATACCAGCACTGATTTTATAGATAATGTCTTCTAGTTTATCTTAAGTAAAGCATTTGATATATGGAAATTCATACCCAGTGTCAGATTAAATATGAGGTACAATAAGAGCAAGCTGAAAAAGATATGGCAATAAGTATTGACAAAATGAGTTTAAGACTGGCAGATCACCTTTGGGCAGTCCCACACAGAATGCTGTTTGCACCAATCTTGGTTAATATTTTTACTGATAATGCTGAAACAAATATCAGAAGTTTTATGCTGAAATCACTTGATCACAATGCACAGTGAAATACCTGTGAAATACTGTAAAATACCTAAGAAGAATGACCTTGAGGTCCGGGTCAAAAAAAATGAATTAATCACTACCAACATCATGAGATCGTGGAGTTAGGGACTAACAGGAAATTCCACAGTATAGTGGGAGCTCATCATTTAATTGAGGTGAAGATCAGTCTGAATGCCTCAGTAAAACACAGATGTGAAACAGGAAAATAAAACCCTTATCAGGTGAGACACTGCAACACTTCAGAACAACTGGCAATGTTGTTATCTTATGGAGAACTTTGAATTAATATACTGTGGATTAAAGAATGAAACAGAAAATAGAATAGATGCAGAAAAAGGAATTGACAGCCAGTACTTAGAGCATACATGGAAACAAGATTTGTTTGTTTCCCATAGAAAAAACAAAATCAAAGAGAATTCATGTCTGCTCTCCACAGAAAGTTTGAAGGTTAGTAAGCCCAGGATGAAAAGTAAACACTTGCACAAAAATAAACAGATGGTTAAACATGCTCAAAACTGAAGATTCCTACCTGTTAAAGCAATCAAGTCCTGGAACAGCCTTTCCAATGGGAGTAGCAGCGGCAAAAACTGGCTTTTTTCATACAGACTTTGATAAGTTTAAGGAAAGGACTATATGGCACAGTGCCTTCAACAGCAGAAAACTGCTCAGTGATGCAGGAGGTTCCTTGTAGTCCTAGGAAACCTGGATTTTTCCCCTTGGGTTCAACAGCTCATAAAGAATTTGGACTTCCACTCTTTCCCTTCCAGCTGATCCCTGTTACAACTTATTGGCTGTGAAAAAGGAGCTCCTGAGACAGTACAGAATATGGCCACCAAGAGCCACAGTGATTAACGCCAGAATGAGGAGGAAATAAGAAGCCAGCAAGGTGCTTTGCACCTCATCCTTGACTCAAGTAGGATATACCCCAGATGGATCTTGGCTGACTTGAGAAGGTAACAGGCATGTAACCCCAGCCACGAGATTCTTGTTTGACTAACTTTCACATGAGACTCTGGAAAAATGCTGGTCCAAAACCAGCACCAGAGGAAAGCAGCTGGGGACAGAGGGGAATGTGGTTGTCCATTTAGCAGAAGCGTTTCATCAGCTGAGCTGCAACATGAAATCTAAACATATGCTGAACATGGGCTATTTTAGAGTAAGATCAGCTTGGGTGGCTCTGCTCAGTGCTTACAGCACTGGAGCTCTGGGGAGCATTATCTGGAGACATCCAAATGCTGCTCTGAAAAGCCACAGCTCAGTCCAGCTGAGTTTACTAGCTGATCCCAGCACTCCTGGTGCATAGTTAGCTGCAGTGAAGACACACCTGAAGATGAAAATCTTTGGCTGAGTGTGATTACTTTTGGACATGGGGTTGAAGAGGCTAAAAATGAAGAGCTAGACTCTGCAAATCTGAAACAACACTTCTTTTCTCAGGCCACAGCAACATAAAACCACTGCCATAGAGCACTCAGATCACAGCTTTTAGCATTGTAATAAAAGCTGTATAGAGCCACTTTATCTTTCTAAAAGCATGCAGCTTGCCTTTCAGATACATGCATCATATAATTACTCATTTTATTTTCTTTTTTAACACTTTTTTTTGACAAGATGCAATTTCTGAAGTGAAAAGAAAGTTATTTCAAAATTAAATAAAACATCTCTCCCCAGTCCCATACTTCATAAAGGCACAAACCTTTAGATGCAGCACAAGGGCTTACCTAAAATTTCCATTTCTCTTTACTCCCACAAGGCCCAAGATAAACAGTTCCCTAATAAAAGTTGATAGCATGGGCTCTGTTGCAAGTGAAACCACTTTATAATTTGACCAAGTGTGTTCTCTGCCAGGAAATGATTGCTTTTCCAGTTCAAACCAAGAATGTTGCTCTGCCTTATGTCTGCTGGCAACAATTTCTCTGTTTATGGTTGGGCTAAAAAAGGAGTATTCAAAGGCTAAGTTTAGGCCTCAGATAATGGTGCTAGGATTAAGATTTTCTCCTAGATCTTACCATACCTATCATACTGGTTTGTGAAGATGAGCAGACAAACAAGGAAGGTACTATAGCATATTACATAGTTTACCAAGCTTTTGCTTCTCTTCCCCTTATTTGCTACACCTCCATTCAAATGAAAATCAGGTCTACAATAACGAAACCACAAGCAGGTTATGATTTAACTTCCTACAGCATGTTAACTCTATCAGATACTCTTCTGTCAAAGTCACTGTATCCTCTGAGATTTCTTGTAAGAAAAATCCTTGTATCTTGCTGCAGAAGATCCTTCTGATGAATGAAATGCAAAACCAGCACTGCAACTGGAAAACATCTTGCAATGTACCACAGCACTACACTTTAATGAAGAGAACGAAATTGGTTCCACCCAAAAGAGAAAGACAGTCAAGCTACTTAAAAGGTAGTGCTGCAGGACACCATGCAGTGCTCTCACGAGGGAGATTTGTGGTAGAACACGCGGCCAGTGTTCCCTGGATCTTTGAGAGTGAAAACTAGAATTAATCTATCCCCTTATCCTTCATCCAAAAGCAAAGTCCCTCAACATTAAGCTACATACTGTGACTGCATTCACAGGAATTTCCCAGGCTTGAGGAATTATGAAGAAAATCTATAATAGGTCAGGGTATGAAAGATAAGAAGTTACACTTCACTACCTGAAACTTTTTGTATTCACCAAACAGCCTAGACTATAAAGTAGATTGTGCTACACAGTCATACTCCATTTGTTGTTCTCCCCATATAATGACTTCTCACTTGGAGATTTTTTTTTTCAGAATAAAATCCTGTCACAGGCAAAGCTGCCTGGAGCTGGGAATTTTATTTCAGTTACTTTATTGCCATGAAGCACAAACCTCTGATCATTGATTTGAGCATTAAGAAAAAGAACAACAACTATTAAGCAAACACTTATAAAGAAATAGCCTCTTACTTACCCAGTCTCAATTTACCTAATTTTCACCACGGATTAAACTCAATCTTGCTTGACTTCAACATGGCTTGGACACTGTCTCCCACAACATGCTCACAGGTAAGCTCAGAAAGTGCGAGTTGGATGAGTGGACAGTGAGACTAATCATGAACTGACTGGATTGCAGAGCTCAAACGATTGTGATCAATGGTGCAGCATCTGATTGGAGCCATGTAGCTCATGGTGTTTCCCAGGGGTCAGTACTGGGCCAGTCTTGTTCAATCCACTTCAAAAAAAGACAAGGAACTACCGGAGGGGTCCAGTGGTGAGCTACAAAGACGATTAAGGGCCCAAAGCGTCTTTCTTATGAGGAAAGACAGAGAGTGCTGGGTCTGTTCAGCCTGCAGAATAGAAGACTGAGATGGGATCTTATCAATGCTTGTAAATATCTTCAGGGCAAATGCGAAGAGGATGGGGCCAGACTCTTTTCAGTGGTGCCCAACAACAGGATAAGGGGCAGCAGGCACAAACTGAAGCACAGAAAGTTCCTTCTGAATATGAGGAGAAACTTTTCTGAGCACTGGAACAGGCTGTCCAGAGAGGCTGTGCAGTTTTCTTCTCTGGAGATATTCTAAACCTGCCTGGACATTTTCCTGTGCAACCTGCTCTAGGTGAACCTGCTTTAGCAGGGGTGTTGGACTTGGTGATGTCCAGAGGTCCCTTTCAACCCCAGCCATTCTGTGATTCATTCACATGGCTCTGGCAAATCAACAGGCAATACAGGAGGCTGAAGGGATTCGCATAATGGATTTTTTCTGCTACCCTGTGCTGCCATATGTTTAATAGTTTGTTGCAGCTTCACATGATGGTTTCAAACTTTCTGCCCCAACATGAGTCACCTGTGGGCTGCAGTTCCTTAGAGGTGCTCCTGTCCTGGCCTAAGTTGGTCATGGGCTGGGGTCTTTTGGGAGAGTTGCACTCTACCCATGGGCCCCTCAGGAGTGTTCCTGCACCACTGCTGCCCCCTCCTACTCCCAGCCTGTAACATATCTATGTTCAGTCTACTACCCCTGCTCCTGCAAAGTGCATCTTTAACATTAAGTTACAGGAGTTAACATCAAAACAGTCTGGACATATTTTCATTAGAAGCCTTTTGGAGCAGAATCATTTCAGGAAGAAATGACATATCAGTTGCAAGAACAGTGATGGATTAAATACTCAACAACAATGCAGCTATGGAAAATTTAGATAGATATGTCTAAGCAAGAACAAAGAAGAGGTAAAACAGCTTAAATGAACTTCTACAAAGAAAAGCAAGATGTGAACATCTACATTGAAATGCCCCTGTTACTAGGCTATGAGAAAAACAATTTTATCACTGAGCCTCTCATATATGATACTCAGTTATTAAAATAGTTCCATTGTAGCGAGGCTTACCTTCACAGCCTGAGCAAAAAAGTCAAGTTTAATTCCAGACCTTTCAACAGTTTCCAATTGATTCAGCAACAAAAGCAGAACAGAGTGAGCTTTCCATCCCCCCAGTTTTTCATGTCACAGTTTTGACTACTCACAGATGAAGCAGATGTGCAAGTCTATCCCTGGAAAGAAACACTTCCTACAATTCAGTACAGCTGTAGGAAGACATGTGAAACCATGCCTCATTAACAATTTATCCAGAGCTGAGAATGCTATTAGAAGTAGTCCAGAGTTGCATTAAGTCAAAAAGGACCAGAATATCATTATGCCAAATCTGTATCAAGTTATAAAATTGACCTGTTTTATTACAAGTCTGTTTGCAATTACATAGAACCAGGAGAGAAAAAAAAAAGCACACTGGATTTTTGAAGTATTAACACAAGGAACGTAACAGACATTTGCCAGATGAATGTCTAACACACAACTCCAACGAATATCAGCCTTTTTAAACTGATACTTGGAGGCCTTAAATTAGCTTAAACAGTTTACTTCCAAGTTCTTCTGCATTACTCAACTTAGTAATGCAGACTACCCCTGGGAAGCCACCCTCATACAGGCTTCAGAGAAGTACTTTTTAAAATCATGGTCTTCTTCAACACACTTCTGCCAGTATCTTTTCTCAGCTAACATGAAATTTTTTCAGTTGTTTGCAACATAAACCTTTTTAGTACAAATGAAGAACAGGGAAAAATTAGCTTTGGGTAAAAAGACCATTTGTAGAATGAAGAAATATTACAGTCTTAACCTAGCGATTTCAGGATTTAATACCAGACAATACACATACTACGCAAATATCTTCAGAGAAATAAAGATGTAGAGACCTAAAGGAAGCACGTCTGTCAGAAAAAAATATATCAACTTTATTCTTCTAGAAGGCTGTACATACAGAATAACTGGGCAAAACAAAATGAGACTCTCTCAAGCATGGGGGTGAAAATATAGAAAAAACATACTTGCAGGGGAAAGAAAAACAGAAGAGTAGCAATATAATACTGGTATTTTAGAAACATGAAGATAAAGGTAGAAGAAATAATATCTGTGGTATATGAAGGACTTTTAAGGTAAACAGAATATCTAATCTAATTTAAAAACAAACAAACAAACCACGTTTTATGGACTCAAGAAAAGGTGGAAACTATATAAACTTAAAATTCAACATCTTACAATGACAGAATGTAGCAATATCTCTGGAAAGTGATATAGAAGAGGACCAGGAAAGACTTAAAAGCCAAAACTGAAGAGAAGGGGAAGAGAAGGAGGAAGAAAAAGAGGGTTGTGAAATTACAAGGATTTAAGAAGGAACACCAAAGCCTTAGACAGTTGAAAAGCGCAGAAGGTCAGCTGTAAGAGATGTCAGAAACTCTGTTATGAAGCAATCTGATCTGATGACCATACCAACAATACCAGCAAATAGAATATTTAAAAAACAGGTATAGTTCTTAACCAGAAAAATAAGTGAAAGTTTCAAGAGTATCTAAACAGAGCCCTGGGAGACATGAGGATTTTTAGTTTCATATTTTTAAGCTATTGACTTTAATGTGACTAGGTTAGTGGTTGAAAAAGTGAACATTATTGCTCCAGACCTACTCATGTTGAGTCACAGGCAACATCAGTAAAGTCAGACTCAGTATAAAAGCCTGTGGTTATAGACATCCTACATTTTGATCACAGCTTCTTACTGATAAATCATGAGAGCCTGCTGTTTGTTGCAGTCAAACATACGTGTCCATCTACAAAGCTCCAATTTCTGCAGCTAGTAACCATGTAAAGATTTTGCTGTCTGTACACCTAAAAGACTTCCCAAAAATGCATGGAACAATAATTTCTGTAAGAAAATGAACTCCTGTAACACCATGTACATATTGTATTAATACCTATGTAGCACATCGGAGTCATCACATATTCCTCCCAGTTGGATGCTCAGCTTCCTCTGGTGTATCATTTTATGAAAGTAGATTATTATTTCTGTGATTAGTGGGTATAGAAATGATCCCAAAGCAAGAATTTGTGTTCGATACAAGCAATATCCTGATGATGCTCAAATCTGTATTTCCACCATTAACACAGCATGTGCTATAAACAAACAGTCTGTGTCACACAGGCCACAAAAATTAGCCTAAGAGCAGCTACTCAAAGTCTAGGAAGGAAAGCAGAAAAAAATTGCTTGGAAAAAGAAAACACCCAATAGATTTCCTAAGGTACTGACTGTGCATTTAAGAATGCTGGAATGTGTCCAGAGAAGAGCAACGAAACTGGTGCAGGGTCTGGAGCACAAGACTTATGAGGAGCAGATGAGGAACTGCGGTTCTTTAGCCTGGAGAAAAGGAGGCTGAAGGGAGATCTTATCACTCTCTACAACTACCTGAAAGGAGGTTGAACAAGGAGGGACTCTTTTGGCCTCTCTTCCCAAGTAGCAAGTGATAGGACGAGAGGAAATGACCTCAAGTTACACCAAGGAAGATTTAGATTGGATATCAGGAAAAATTTCTTCACATAAAGGGTTATCAAGCACTGGAACAGGCTGCCCAGGGAAGAGGTTGAGTCACCATCCTGGAGGTATTTAAAAGACATGTAGATGTGGCACTCAGGGACATGGTTTAGTGGTGGACTTGACAGTGTTAGGTTTATGGTGGGACTTGACGATGTTAAAGGTCTTTTCCAACCTAAATGATTCTATGATTAAGTTCTTGATAAGTCTTGCTATACAACACACACAGACTTCGCAAAGGACAAAGGTACATCTTCTATTCCTTTTCTGCTAGAAAACAAAAAATATATTTTGTTCTGAAATGTGAAGAAACTTCCCCTAAATTCAACATATTTATTTCTAGAATGAAGTATTTAATTATGCTTATCTAAGAATAAATGCCAGTTCCACCAGGAATCTGAAACTCATGAGCCACATTCTCAAAACATCTAAGGTGGTTATGAACTCATAAGACCAATGTACCTTGAGCTTCATCCACTATTTATTCATTTCAGGATGAATTTAAAGTTCTAACTTACACTGCTTTCAATATTTGAGTGAGCATTTAATACAAAGAAAAATGGTAAGCCCATTTATCAAATATGAAATACTACTTTTAAAACCCAGTGTCACAGGAGATCATGCAGTTATATCATATTCAGATCTAAATACAAGAGCTCTCTCTTTGATAAACCTTCCCTTATAATGGCATCTTACCATAAGCAAGAAAAGTTAAGCTCTTTTGTAGTGTGAAGTGCACTTGTATCAGTGAGCTTATTTGGTAAGCACAAGATAGAGAGAGGCATTCCACGATTTCCAGTTATTGTATATTGACACATGCCTATTAATTTCAGCAAGGATTTATGTCAAACTCATACAACCTGAGGATCTCTTCAGGATACAGATCCTGCCCAGTAGTCTCTCCAATCATAGAGTCTCAGTGTTAAGCTGTGACACTGGCAGATGTCCAAGACAAGTTCATAGCAAACAGAATCAACAAACGACGCTTCTGAACACACAGCATAAAGCAGCATTGAAAAAAAAGATGACCTTTGCTTTTCTTACAGAACCAGATTTCTTAAACGCAGGGTAACAAAACAGAAGAGCAAGTTCATCTAAAAGAGCACAAGACAAAAACGGACAAGGATTCCCATACTATCAAGTCGTCTGCAGTTTATCTTCCTACACAAGAGTATTGTTTGTACCACATTACCTGAATTCTTTCTGCAGAGTTTTGGGGTAATGCTAATGCTCTGAGCACTGATGCCTAGAAAAGGAAACATGAAACCCTCCATGCGAATGATGTTAGAATATCATTTCACAGATTTAAAATGAGAATCAGTGCAAGACTAGTTCACAACAATGTTAAATCATTTGAACAACAGTGAATTTATATGTCTTTAAACAGCATTTTAGCTGCTTCAAGATACATGGTCTCACAGGAAGAATTTAAGACCGAAATATGATCTTTTTTTCTGTTTGAATTATTCAGCTTTCCACCAAAGTCTGTTCTCCTCCACTTCCTGGTTCCTGAGACAGATATTCCATATCTAACCAGGTCTCCAAAAATCAAACCCAAAAATTTAGCAAGAAGTCCCTATAAATCTATATTCTTAGCTTCAAACAAAGTAGAGAGGAAAAATAATACAACTACTCTTTCCTAACCTCACTTCCTATGTTTTTTTTCTTCCTTTCCAAAAACATCAAAACCTGTGACCAAAAAAATTATTGTTCAAAAGAAAAGCATGGGACTGTGATAAAATTTTCAGTCCCACTATAGTTTCAGGAAAAAAAACCCCTCATATTCATGAGACTTTTTTATTGTAGTAACTTGACAGGAATGGGAGGTGAGAATAATTTTTTAAACTATGTAATATAAATAGCTTACTATATGTTCCAGTGCATCCTCCATAATGAGGCCTTTCTCCTGCAATATCTGTTCACAATGCAAAGCTAATAAAAGCAATTGTTTGCAGGATTGGGAACTAAATTCTTCTAATAGTTTTTTGTACTGCTACTTATGTTCATGTTTACATCCTTATACAGGTGTTCAAAAACTAAGAGTAAAAAAAAAAAAAAAACAAAGGAGAAAGCACAGATAGAAAATGGTCATTTATTTGTATCATAATAGCTGCTAAATTTACTGTATATTGATAACTTCCAGTCATACCTGTGAAAATTAAAAACACAAGCAATCCAGAACAAAGTCTCTGGCAAAAGTGTTCGAGCTACGCATAATGGAGCAGAAAGTATCAAGAAGGGTCGCTTTTACAGTGGGAACTTTTGGCTGACATAGCTAATTTCACTGTACTTTGTTCTTGTTTTTTCAATGTAAGTTCTAAAACTGTTGTCTGAATCTTTCTATACGGTGATGAACACTCTTCATTACAGTCTGTCATCAGCAAGGATTTAAGCATGGCTCTATTCTAAACCTTAACAGAAAAGTACTTGTGATTTTCCCCACATCTTGGGGGACATTTTAATCCAGTTGTTTAGTTCTTAGGGTCATCAAAGACATGCCTATGAAAAAACACAGTACAGTGACCAGTAGAAAAATCACACCAGCCAGCATGGTATTGCTCATGCTGATGGTGGGGGAGAGCATCTAGAAGACTTTCACTGCCCATGGCCATCAAGGCTGCTTGAGGTGTTTCTATATGATACCACGTGAGGTTATGCTTTGCAAGCATGTAATCCTAACCTCACAATGGTTGAGAACATAAAAACTCTTGGTCTGACCTCAAGCTAACCCAAAAGCCAAGCTGGAAGATGGATTTTGTTCCTTAATGTCCATCAAACATTTATTGACTACCTGGTAATAACTAAAAGCTGGATCAAACATTAAAGGTAGTGGGGCTATACAGATGTACACCATTCTCAACTGCGTATGAAATTTAAAGCCTATGCTTCAATCTAAATCCAGGCCTAACTTACAGAGCTGGCAGATGATTGTGTGTGTGTGTACATGTGCACATGTAGGAGGTATGTGCACCAGGGTATAGATGAGCAGGTATTTGTAGGTATGTGTGTACAAGTATATGTGGGTATAAGGGTATGCATGTCTGTAACTCTGTGTGCAGGTGGAGCAGGTGTGGGGTGTAGGTGCATATGTGTGAGAGTATATATGGGTTAGTACAAGTGCATGGTAATGTTTGTGTCCAGTTGCACACCTGTGCATAGGAGTATGTGTAGGTGCTTCTGGATGGTGTGTACAGGGGGAGCGTGTGGAGAGGTCTGTGTTTCCATATATGACTAGGGGTGTGTAGTGCAGTACATTTGAAACGTGTGTGTAGAAGCGTGGGGTGTCAAAGGGAGACATTAAGATATGTGTGCAGGTGGGGAAGTACAGGGGTGTTTGTTTGTGCAGTGGTTTTTTTGTGCTGATGGATGTTCATAGGTGTGCAAGGGGGTGTATGTGTGTGTGTGGTTTTGCATGCACACAACATAATCCAAGCATATGTAACATATTAGACAACAGATTTACAATACAGAAGTCAATTTTCAAGTAAGCACTTTTGACAGAAATTAATACTAATGTACATGTAAAGCTAATTTAGAGTTTGCTGTGATTTGTGTCTTTTACTTTACCACAATCTGAAGAATTAAATACGTATTTGGAGAAGCAATGAATACACAGGCTGAGTATTCACAGATTATCCATTGACATTGATTTATTTCATTTCACGAGGAAACTGTGAGCAGCCAGTTTCTTTGAAAGATGTCGTAGCTCTGATGTCTCTAGTTTAGAGTCTTGCATTAGCCTTGGATTTATCCAGAAAGGGGATTCTCTGCATTTTCCAGCACCAATGTCGTTTTATAACTCAGCATTTTATAATATATTGCCGCGTTCAAGGGAGAATTGTCTTCAGAGAAGCTGTTATGTTATTCCTTCTAGTTTGATTTATTAGATGGCTATCTATCACTTAACTCAGATCTTACTACAAAATACAGTAAACTAAGCTGAAGTTTTCATAAGTATTCTCTATAATACACATTTAAGGAAATACCTGGATTTGAATTCACTTGATATTTTGATTAAACATCATATCTAGGCTTTAAACATATAATATTCAAAAAAAATTCAAAGCCTTCTCTGTTCAGGAAGAAACTACAATATTTCAACACAGAAGGGAAACAAGAACACAGAGGTAGGACTTTTAGCAAAAGAGGTTATCTGTACTCCACAAAAAGAGACAGAGAAAGACCATGTTGAAGGCAGCACTGCTCCCAATGCCAATATTTTTCAATGGCAAGAAAATCAAAGCATCTGAAACTGGAGAAGCATTTTAAAAAATATGGCTATAAGACCCTCAGAACCGGATAAGAGGTGATCATAGGAACTATGCTATAACTCTCAGCAGCTACTTCCACTTGCATTGCTTTGGGAGCTACCAAAACATATACATCTTAACCAAAAAACTCAAGGAATTATTGACCTGAGTGACAGGACAGAAAATTTACCCTCTCTTGCTTTATCCCCTAAATGTTTTCAGTTTCTGTTAAGTAATATGGACAAGGACAGGATGTTTACTACAGAACACCTGTAGCCACTTCAACTAGGGTTACTTCATAGCATTATCTCAAGGAGCAACAGATGGAAAAAGTTCTACCCTGCTAGCAGTATGATGCTGTGAAACCTCCACACTATCCAAGCTCCAACAGCTCTTTATTAAAGACAGAAGAATGGGACACTCTTTTATAAGTGTCCCATCTAGACTCAAGAGATACTAACGAGCCAGACTTCTCTTCCCATGTTGTTGATTTTCCCTTTACTGACTGGTGGCAAGTACTGAAAAGTAAACACTGCTCACATAGTGTATTTTGCCTCATATTGAGGATCATATATCTGATAACCTGACTTCGAGCGAATGCTTAATCAAGCTTGTTTTTTTAATTGACAGCCAATATTCACGAGGGTTTGTTTGATGATGAACAAGGAAACAAAGCAATGAAATAGCCACAAAGTAATTTGGGTGAAAAAAAAAAAAAATACAGACTGATCCAAAGACAACATCACAGACCTTTTAATCAATAAAAGAGAAGAAAAGGGCAGACACACATCATTTTTCCCCTTCACAGAAGTTGCGTTTCCCTAGACAAGCCTTGTTCATGAGGTAGGTCCCCAAGTTTGAAGGGGAAGTGGTAACTTCAGCAGAAATATAAAGAACAATTATTTCTTCTTACCAGAGTGCTCTTCTCCCTCAGCTCATGGATGAACAGTTATGATCAGTGTTAATACATGAAATATTTGAAGCAAAGAGTAACAGATTTACCATTACAAAAAGAATATCACTAGGTAACACTGCAGCTACTTTCACACGGAAGGCAGGTAGTAATAGCATGCCCACAGAATTTTTCTTCATCAGAAAGTAAAATCAAGGGTCAAGTTACACGTGTACGACATATATTGTTAAAGAATAACATAAACTGCTATCTTTCTGAAATTACTTCTTCCATCAAATTTTACATCCATTGTTGAGAAGAATCTTCTTATTTCCTTATCACTCTTGCACATACCATGCAGCTCCTGACACATGCTGTGTTTGTTGTGGATTATTTTCATTCACAAAGCAAAACTACAAATTCTTGTGCTGAAGACCACAACTAAGACTTATTGCTGAAGCCACCTGAAACCCATGCAACTATCACAACTAATGCACTGCTCAGGTACAGTCTAATAGGAAGGGCGAGGCTCTGTCAAACCAAGGTACACTTCCTTGAGTACCCAGTCTCCCGTAGTGGTCTACAGTAGCTATTCTGAAAAGAGCATGAAAAATTTAAGTGGAGTTAGTAATGCTGTCTTCAGTATATTCTTACACATTTCAGCTCCCTGAAGCTGAAGTGCTTTCTGAGCCGAAGATGCTTTTTTGTTGTTTAATAGCTTCTGGAAATCCTAATGACCCCTTAATGTCCAGATCTGCAAACAGTTGTGAAACTTACTCTACTTAAAATATTTTAAAGAAAATTGATAACAAAGACATAAATATGTACAACTGGCCACATTACATCAGATGAAAAAAATATTTAGCCTGATGCCTCATCTCTTAAGAACAGTCAAAATCAGATTCATATTTAACACTTCCTCTTAATAGTCTTTCAGCCTCAAACTATGTTCAGGCTCAGAAGTTCCTGAGGTAGATGTATGCTTGGTAACTCTCAATAGATTCTCCTCCATGACCTTGATGAAAGCTCCCCTTGAAACTATGTTTTGGCAGCTAACATCCCCAACATCTTTTGGCAACTGGTTCCACACCTCTATTGCCATATGCATGAAGTCTCATCTCCTGCTTGGTAGCTGGTTCCTAACAGCTTTATTTAATACCTCCTACATATTCTGATCCTGGAGTGGACTATACTACTTCATACTTTGTTTTTTTAAAGCGAAATGTGGACACAAAGAATATCTTTCAGTCATAAAAGTGAAAAATAACTAAGTGGATATGCGGTAAATGACATTTTGGTACTGTAATTATAGAAACTATACCTGCAAGTTGTTTTTGAAAATGATATATCCATAAATATCAGGTTGTCAAAAAAAAAAAAGGTGTATAAAAGAACAATGCCAGGCCACTGTTTGCTACATGCTCTACAACAGTACTTCACCAAAACTAAACAGAAGGTGAGGTGACGTGTCTTTGTGTTCTATGAAGTGAAAACTAGATTAACTTCAGTTTCAGCAGAGAGGAAAACCTAATAACTGAATCCTGGGATAAGAATAAAACAAATACATTAAACTACAGAAAACACACAGTACGGGAACCTGATGATACCTGTACTTCTCAAGAGCAAGGCATACTGCAGACCATAAAGATTCAAATATGGAACAAAAGCACTTAAAACCTTAATGTAATGAAATATCAAGTAATTTTTAGGGAAAAAAAAATTACACAGAACTCCCCCCCACTCCTTGGACTGATTGCTGGCGCCACTGGTTGAGCAAGGAACCACAAGCATAGCATATTTACAGCAAGCTTTCCAGATTGTGCTGCAAGAGCCAAGAACCTTTTCTGTAAACGGAGGCCTCAATCCACCCCACACACTTCATATTGAAGCTATGCACATTTAATAAAGCTTCACGTTCACATTTTTATTTTTCTCATTACATTGTTTATATTACTCTGCATTAATTTCCTCTTCGTAAAATCCCCTAAACTGCTCATAAAACTGCCTTAAAAAGAAGTAAAATGATCCAGCTTGGAGATCAAGGAAGAGAAATGGGGCCATTTTTCACTGGAGATGTAAAGGACAGAAAAGAAAAATAATGTATCACTGATAGCTATACAAGGCCTGCCAGCAGATACAATTCCAGACTCTTGCATCCCAGGATTCGTTCCAAAATGGTACAGAATGGCGTTTGCAAGAAGGCACCCATAGTCCTTTAAGTACCCTTGAGAAAGGTATTTCTCAGCATAGAAATACAGGTATGTATGATCCTTATCAAAGTTTAGCAGGAACATGGAAACCATATACAACCGAAGTCTTATAAATCTCACAGGTTTCAAAATCAAGTCCTGAGTTGTCTTGGTGGCTATTAAGATGCATCCCTATGTAACATGACATGAAGACACAAACACTCAGATGAAGGATCAGGTAAGGCATAAGTAAGTTACATGTTGAAAAAGTAACTGCTACAGTCCAAAAATCAAGAGGTAAAATCTTAAAACTTAGATTTATCCTAAAAGAATATACAGGCAACAGAGATGACCCTGTTCAAACAGTTATTCCATATAGAGATTTATCCTTAAATCCCTATTTTCATAAATCTTCTCCAGTTTAAAAAAAAAAAAAAAAAGTGTTTAGGCTAATGACAAGCCCACTTGGCATAACCTACTATAAATATTGCAAATTTTCCATTTCTTTCTCTTTAAAAACCAGACTAATATAGTCCTTTCATGTTCTTATTTAAGTAATCACTTCCAGGTTCCAAACAGACCCATCCCCATGAGTAAGACTTACAATATGCTATTACGAGCAGAAAGGATAAAACTGCCCTTTGGCAGAAGTACCGGTTTTGTGTAGTTAGACTTTTTGACTTCTACCACTTCCCTTGTTGGCTTCCATTCTTGCACCCATCCTTAATTGCACACATACTGAACCTTTAACTTGTGTTGCCAAACAACCTCCCTCCAAAGAGTACATCAGGGGAGAGAAAGAAGAGCAGTAAACAAACAAACAAACAAACAAAAAGAAAACACACACACACAAAACAAACCAACAAAACAAAACAAAACAAAACAAAAGTCAATTTTGCTTTCCAATGTTGTGTAACAAATAAATTACAGAAGGACTTGGAGTCAACTGAAAACAGTAAGTGAACTGCTATTCATCCCCTAGAAATGTTCTATCTTCTGCACAGAATGGAAGCTAGGACATCCACTGGAGCTCCACCTATGCTGCCCCAGCTTTCCTGATTCTCCTTGGTTGGTAAGTCACCAAATGTGTTTGATGGGAACATTCAAAATCATACCCCAGAAAATTGTCAGTCAGAATATGCTTATTGAAAACTTATCACAGAATACAAATCATTCAATCTGACCCACAGGAGGTATTTGAAAGCAAATAATCACAAATAAAAATTACTATAAAAGCTCTAGCTTTTGCTTCAGTGCTGACTCACATTAAATTATGCTGTTGGATTCTTAAACCATAATTGTTTTGCAGGAAACTAAGATAACAGTTGGGGAAAAAAAAAAAAAAACACACAAACTGGAGTTCACTATAGATTTGTAGCCATTAATTTCAAAACTAATGATGTTGCACACCTCCACTTTTGAATAATCAATGGGATATATTCTAAAGACGCCTGAGTTTTGGGAGAGCACTCAGCAACTTCATGACACTGGGTTCCCTGAAATGCCCATGACTGAGTATCAAAAATAACTAGATTTTCCAGTCAAAAAGTTTGCTGAGGGTCATAGGAGAAACACCAGGGAGAATAATAGGGCAAAATGTCAAACATCTGAAATGTCTGTACAGAAATGTCAGAAGTAAGGAGAATAAACAGGAAGAACTTTGAAGTCTTTAGAATCAGTGCAAATTATCATTGAATCCATATCACAAAAACTGGGGATAAATCACAGGGCTAGAATTGGTGTGGAAGGTTGCAAAGAACTTGCTGATGAAATAGAGCAGGGTGAAAAAAGGAGAGAAGGTCTTACATTGTAAATCAAGAATGCATACACTTGCTCAGAAATTCAGGAAGAGTTGAGAAGCAGCCTTTTAAATATCTCTGAACAAATGCAAAATGTGAGTAGAGTGAGGACAGTCATATCCTGTTGCTGACCTGCTATATATCACTCAGAGGAACTAGTATATGAATACAGAATAAAAGAGTTGACAGTAACAGGAACTTCACCAAGAAATCTACAGGTGAGGAGGAGAAAAGACAAAAAAAAATATACAGATATAGACAGTCCAACAAGATCTTTTGAGAAGATTGCTTCAAGGAAGTTGATTTATACTTAAGTAAAGGAGAGATGAATCAAGAAACAGAAGTCAAATTAGTGGTCACAAAATGACAAGTTATCTACTCTGTGGAAAAAAAAAATAAACAAGACTGATGGATCAAAAAAACCGCTGATACAGTAAGGAATATTGTATTCAGCAAGGGATACAATAACATGCTAAGGATACTGGTAAGTAGAGTGTCTGGGCATTAAAATCTTGAGTAGATAGAACTGAAGAGAGAATCTGTCCCAACACAGAAGAAATGAGAAGCACAGCAGGAGACAAATGCAGCTGGGTAAGGGCCTCTTTATAATCAGAAAATATAAAATAATTTTTAAAAAAAATCCAGAAAGAAGGACCTGTGATGAATGATTAGTCATAGTACAGAAGAATTACAGAAACACATATGGGTAAAATCAGAAAGGTTAAAGCATGCAATGAGTTATAGCATGGATACAAAAGACAGTAAAAACATGTTCTCTATAAACTGTATGTTTAAAGAAAATATCAAAAGTAAGGTCTGTACTTAACTAGGAAAGAAGAAATAGGCAGAAGTTGTTTTCTCAAGCATGTTTTTAAATACTGATTAACTGTGACTTGTGTTTTTAACAAAGGAATATGATCATAAGCTTGAATAGAGGTAGAACAAGCAAATGCTATAAAAATTGCAGTTATTATTCCGGACATTATCTGGGTCTGATCTATCATCCTCTCTCCCATCACATTCCTCCTACCAGCCTGTTTCTCAAGGGCCCATGCAATATGGGCAGTGTGTCCCAGATCCCACCTCATACAGTGGCTGTGTCATGCCAAGGCAGGACCCCATGAGTGCATGCAAGGCCAGACGACCAGCAGTTGTGTGTCTACAGGGTTATGCATCTGTCAGAAACTGGGGAGTTGTGTCTGAATGGCAGTCATGAAATATATCTTGACTTCGCTACAGCTTTTTACCTTCTCTTCAAAACAGGGAACTGGAACACAGGCAAAAATTTAGGTGGACCCACAACTAACTGAAAAACTGCATGCCTGCACAGCAATTCTCCACTACCAAGACAGAAGAGAAAGTTCAGTAGGATTTCATAGGTCTACCATCTTGGATTTTATTCAATAAAATATTTTAACCAGTAACCTGATTGATGGACTAGAGTCTGAGTATCAAACCTGTGAGTAACTCCCATGCAGGAATTAAGCATGTTGAGGAACAGACTCAAGAGTCCAAAGCAACATTCAAAAATGGGAGGAAGGATCTAATAGCAAAAGAGATGAAGATTAAAAATGTCTCACATATGTGAAATTCAGTAACATTTAAAAACTACTCAGGTTGTAATACTGCAGAAAAGCTTCTGTCTGATGCAAACAATAAAAAAGTAGACTACGGATGCTTGCAACTTAAAGCCCGCGGAAATCTTACTGGAGCTACTGTACTGAGATACCAGAAAAGATTATTTTGCTCTACTAGATGTTGATGAGGAATGGAAATAACTATTCCGCTAAGTGCCAAGGTATTCGTCCAATTTTGGGTGTCAACAAAAAAACTATGATCAACAGAGAGCTCCAAAAATAACAGGAAACATGAGTCATAAAGAAAAATTGCACAACCAGGTTTAAGCATAAAAAGACATAGGTAAGCATTTGTCCAGTGTATAAAAGGTTGTTATAAAGAGGACAGAGAGCATCTGTGCTATGTGAAAAAGGAGAAAACAGCTTAGGTTGCATCCCAGGTGATCTGGCTTAGAAACTAGAAGAGCATATCCTACTTTGAGGATAGCTAAGCAAAGGAACACACAATATATTCACTGGAGATTTTAAGGAGCAGGATAAACATCTGCCAGGGTTGGTCTGAAATACACACAGCCTGTTTTAGAGCATGACCTTGAACTGCATCACCTCTTGTTTGCTTTAAACTTAAAATTTTTCCCTTAACTTTTTATTTTCTTCATTGTGGTTTTTATCCTACAACTGAAATATCTGCAAGGAACTGACTTTTTTTTTTTTTTTAATTTTAAAGTAACATGCTGAAGCTCCTCATATTTTAAAAGTTCCTTCCTAGAAAATTGCTCAATAATTATTATACCAACCTCCTCTTCCCAGGTACAAGCTTGGTAGAAATAAAAAGCTATCAATGTCAGTATTGAAATTGGTGCAAGAGGAAAGGGAAAAGACATAGGTAAAACTTGCTGGACACAAACTAGCGATCTCATGGGCAAAGGAAAAGGCACAATAAAGATAATGGACAGAGCGGCGGTAAGCTGTGGCTAATTTACAATGAGGGTGATAAAACACTGGCACAGGTTGCCCGGAGAGGTGGGAGATGCCCCATTGCTGGAAACATTCAAGGCCACACTGGCCAGGGCTCTGAGCAACCTGATCTGGTTGAAGATGTCCCCGCTCATTGCAGTGGGGTTGGACTAGGTGACCTTTGAAGGTCTCTTACAACCCAAACTGTTCTATCATTCTATGATTCTAATTCAAGGGACCCATGGTACTGGCAGGTTTGAAGTACCATTCCTCAGGTCCTATAGGAAAGCACTAACACAAATTAAGCTTTCATTCAAAGCACACAAGGAAAACCTCAAGTAAAAAGCTCCTTTGTGTGGCCTAAGCAGACAGGAGGCACTTTAAAACAACAGAATAAGTAAGAAGAACCTGGAACTCATTCTTTTCTTTGAAGGAAATAACCTTCTTCTAAAGCTCTTCCTGATATGCTCGAATTTAGCTTTAATAGCTGTTAGAGGTGCTGTCAAGAGGGGTCTTCTCCAATAAGTAATACTTTGTTGTCTCTTCCATTCCCTCTCCCTACCTAAAAGAGCAAAACTAATACGGAATTGTCGCCTCTAGACACCCACACTGAGCCGATTTAGGCCTGAAGTCATACTGGCAGGAGATGAAAGTAAACTCTGATCACAGTCCAGAGGCTGATTTGATCTGGGAGAAGGGAGAGGAGATAAGTGGGTGTGTTAATTCCTGAAGTTAGTTTTTTTTCCATTCATCTTTGCACTGGAAAAGAGGTGAAGCTGGAAATCTTTTAAAGATGGGTGAATATACCATAAAACAGGCTTAAGCACGTAAGCCAATTTTCAGAAAAAGCACTGAGTCTTAAATTGCAAGCACTGAGGAAAAGTGAAAACACCACTAGGCTTCTTCTTATTAGAAAATGTAGAGGTGGGATATCAGTTTCTCTAATACTTTGCAGAAGAATTTTTCCACTAAAAAATACAAATGATTGACCAAGATTATGCAATTAACAGTAGAAAAGCAGAAATATTTTTTTTTCTATACAAGTGGTTATAAATTTGCATCGTTAAATGAGTTATATACTTAATAGCCAAATATTAACGTCTAAAGATACTTAACCTGCACTTGCATTAATAAGAGTCACTCTGGTGTTTTCGTTCCCTCTCTAAAAAATGTTAAATAACTTCAATAAATTAACTTTGACGATAGCAAAAATTCTGTGGTCATTACATAGTTATTAAACAAATAACAACAACCAAAAAAACTTAGCTCTGAGTCTGTTTCAATTCTGTCCTATCATCCTGTCAACAGAAGTGCTCTTTTGTCAGTGCTATTCTATCAAAACTATCTGTTTTGTCGATCAGATTCTGCTACAATCTAGTTTAATATTTTGATATTTTCCATACTATCAACAAAACACATCATCAATTGAAAAAAAAAAAAGGCCTCAGAATGTAAATCAGTTCATTCCTATGTTTCTGAACTGAAACTAACTTTAGGTGATTTTCAGCTAAAATTATTAATCTCATCTAAACCTCCACCAAAAATTTGCTATGCTGCTACTTAACCTTAGGAAGCATCTTTTAAGTGATCCAAACAAATAAATCCATACAATCTTCATGTTCCCACATCACGCTTTCTGCACATCTAATTGATCGTTGGGTGGTCCAGCTACACAACAGCATATTCCACAACTGTCTGGAAGGTGGACAGCCAGAATGGGGAGGACGTGACTTCATCCCCACCATTCACTATTCTTTATATAACTCATTACTTCTAGTTGCTGACATACCTTTTGCCATGTTTTCCAATAGTTTTCCTTGGAAACAATTGAGATTTCTAAACCGGACATAGATCTCAGTCTGAAAACACTTCATGGAAGCATATCTAAGAAACACAAACCGAAACACAAACCTTGAAGTAATCTGAGGATAGGAAACTTTTTTCCCCCTGAAAACTCTTTATTATTCTCATACGATGAGCTACCCACGCTCCATCAACTTCAATATCGGTAGGAGACTTTCAGTACAGATTTTATTTATCATGAAGAAAAATGTTCAATAGGAAAATTATACTATTCACTGGGGTGGACAGGGAGTACATGGTTGTGTGTATATGTGTGCGTGTGTGTGTATATTACATGGAAATACTCATAATGTTTTCCTTTTTTTCAAGTTACTGGCTTTCAGCTTAAATTTTGTCCCCATCTAATTTGTCAGTGTGGGTAACTATCTCACTGCATGAGCACTTAATAAACATTAAAATAATTACTTTCTGCAGTGTGGGCAACCCTGAAATTATGACACATTCTTTTCCCTCCCTCAAGATGAATCTATTACTTATCTGATAATTTTGTCTGTTTACAGCTGACAGCATCATGTAGTTCCAGTTCCAAACCACAGAGACCCTGCTAGACAGTATGTAACTGTAATCCCCTTCTTAATAAAGAAATTAACTCTGCAGACTGGCTATGCATTGCAAAATCAAAAAAGCAGAACAAGCTGGATTTTTTAAAGTTGTCTCTACATTTACTACTAACACATTTTTAGCTTTCCTGTCTCCTAATGTTGTGAAGATGAGAAAGGTTACCAAGCATTTCCACTACAGCAGTTATGCTATAAAAGAATGATGCTAATATAAGAACATAAACAATCAATTCCACCTTAAAAACAGATATTCTTCAGCCAAACTGTATCTAATCTTAAAAACATGTACAATCACATTATCGCTGTTGTTAGGCAGCAATGCTGCTGCACACTGTCATCCGTGCTGAAGTTGTGCCTCACTTCTACCACCCAGGCTTGTCTTGGCTCGGCTTCTGTAGCCCCTCCAAGTTGGCTTGGGGGCTAAAGCCACCAGTGTCTCAACAGAAGTAGTCTAGCTCTCTGCAGCAAAGAGCTAGAGAAGTGAAGAAGACACTGGACAGGTTTTCCACTCCTGGCAGTGAACAGCTAAACCACGGGTTTATGTTGAACTGTGGAACCTCACAGCCCATGGGACAGAAAAGCATACCCTAGCATCTGTGAGGAGAAGACAGCTCTTCCTCCTTCTTCACGTGGGAATCAGTCTACTTGGGAATGCAAGCCAGTGAACAACGCATTACAGGAGGGGGAAAAGAGGGAGTAAGCTTTATTTTCCTATCCATCTCCTTTCAGAAACTCATTCATGTCTGGGCAAAAGGTTTAATAGGATAATGATTTTTTTCATGCATATTATGAAAAATCCAAATGGTATTTCCAATTACTAATTTTGGCCTCATTTCCATGTCAAATAATCCTGAACTGAACAGAAAAGGAGCCAGTTGTCTTCCTACCCACCCCAGAACAGAACCAAGCTCCCTCTTTCGCCCTTTTTATTTTTTAAGAGATTTCTGTGTTTACACACAGAGATGAGCCAAAGATAAGTCAGAAGAGGTTTTTTCTCCCCAAGTTGACTTATTTTGTTGTATCTGATCATGGCAGCGACAGAGAAAACACATTCGAAAATAAAACCATAGCGCTTAATTCAACCATGTAAAGATAAATACCACTAGCATGATATTTTCTTTCATTGCTGAAGAACTACTACCAGTTATATCCCAATATGATCAAAGTAGTCTCATATAGGTCAAAGTTGCTTTGATGTTGATGGAAACCTGCTTTTCAACTAACTCATCAGAAGGGAAGTGCACATATTTCCATTGCAACTTCAAGCTAAAATCACACAATAGTATATAAACTCTCTGCTAAATGCAGAACAGATGAGCTTTAAAATAATGTTATTTATTTAATAGAATCTTTCTGTCAAATTGGGAACTAATGTTGACTTATCACCTGACACTCTCCTTTAACAATACTTAAGTATGGATATTAAAACTGTGCATTTGCTGGGAGAAAAATGATATAACTTTTACAAAAATCTAATGACATTTCTGATCTGTAAATTTTGAGAGAGCAATTTAACAAATAAATGGAACAACTTTTTTTAAAAAAAAAAAAAAAGCTTGAGCTTCTGAACAGGTTTGCTTAACTCTTCTTATTTTTATACTAATTATGGTTCCACTCTGAGCAGCTTCGTAAGAGGCATCACAGCATTCCAAGGTTATTGCCTCAATTATTTCCAAAGTAATGTTCTCAGTTTACATTCCAGGTCTGCAAATTTGACTTGGAATCTAATCATCAAGCTGAGATACTTCTCCCTTGTATAAAAATCACGAATAAAGACAGCAAAAATTCTGCCATATATGACACTTCAGAAAATCTATCATCTCCACCGGCATAGCACAGACTGCATTGCTGCCTTGTCAACAAACCAGGTGAAAGATGAACCATAAGGAAGGAAGATAAAATCAGTTCAGACGGATGACCGAATTAAAAGTTTAATGTGTTGTCACTGTAATTGCTTATGTTTAGTGTGGTAGATGTCTTCAAGCTTTAGCTGAAACATCACCATCTCCATCTATATTCTTCACTGAAGCTCACCAGTGCCACAGCTCAGCTGGAGCCACCAACATGACTACAGATTGCTTGTAGGACACTGTGCAAAGGCAGACAGGTTTGCTCAAACTGATTTCAATAGTAATATGTACTAAACTGGCAGACTTCAGACAAAGCAGACAGGCAATGCTGGCACGTTCAGTCTCCTGAATTTCCCTGGCAGAAGGCGGCTGCAGATATAGTATGCGGTGTGGATATGTAAGTTCGTTCTTAATGTGAAATATACGTGCAAATATATAAGCAAAACACTGAGCTTAATAAAGAAATCTTCCATCTTCCTTGCTGCCATATATAATTTTAAAAAAAATAGGTCTTGACATCTGTGAAATTTCTGCATTTTATAGTATTCCAGGCTGGTGGCTTGGAAACTGATGTGCAACATCTACTTGGCAATCAGCATAAATAACAAATAAATGGGCCCAACTAGAAAAGAGGAAAAAAAAAAAGTGCTGTTTTCCAATTGCAGTTTTCCTGTCCTGATAACATTTCTATATTAGTGAGAACAAGGAGAAATACTAAATAAAATCTATTGCTTTTTTAAATTATTAGCCAGCAGATTTTTTTCCCAATCTAAACCCAGTATTCTAGCACTGGTAAATATTGCACCTTTTTTTTCTCTAGCTACCTAGCTAACCAGATGGATAAACAGAGAATTCTCTGCCAACCAGAAACACAGTTTAAGAGCTTTCATAACACAGGAAAGATGAGAAGATGAGACTGTCCCCTTCCATGGTCCGAAGAGATGGTTTTCTCTCCCACGAGAATCTCTGATGTTAGGGTTCCGAAACATAAGATTGCAGCTGAGCAACAGCAGTTGAATCTTTGCATGTACAATCAGATCAGTCCATCATATCTCCAAACAAGACTCAGCCATATAACTTCTCAGGAACAATTTGAATTTAAAATAGCAATAATTTGCTGCTATTGTTACACAAGGAAAAGACCAGATGTATCAAGTGTCTGTTCTCTGAAGCTGAAGATATAGCTTCAGAAATAAAGAGGAGAATAATGTCATATAATGTGTTCCACACATGCTTTTTGCACAAACTTTTCTGACCTGGTCATTAATTATGAACCATAATGTCCCTCTGTCATAGCTGTACCAAACATATATGACAGAGTACAAAGGGGAACAATCAAGACAAAAAAGTGTCAACAGTGGTCCTCACAATTGGACTTGTACTACTTGTACTTCAAATGCTTAAAAATCAAAGCCCACATCACAATCCAGACTGGCACATTCGCAAGTAGAAACATAGCTTATTGTTTCTTAAAGTAATTTTAAGATAATGTTTACAACACGCTGTCAGACTCAAACTGTAATCTCTGACGATAAATTGACTCATATTATATTGAGAACTATTGTGTAATTGTCATCACAGTGTGAGGAGTTGATAAAGTCCTGATATAGACTAACAATCCTCCATGGCCTGGGTCAGAGTGCTTTTCTCTCTAACACGGGATTTAAATATATATAAAGAGAGGACAAGTATATCAGAAGTATTTATTTTTATTTATATTTACATGTAATAAATATACAAAGAATGCAGACAAATCTGCATTCGCAAAGACTTTAAAATCTGTACTCTATTCAGATCTTCTCTAATTGGATATATAGAAACCATTTTTCTTGGGTAGAACTAGAAACTTACTTCAAACTTTAAAGAACAGCAGGACACAGGATTTTTTTAATTTACCATAACAAATTATGATCAGTCACAAAAGTTCTATTATAGTTTGTCAGATTAAAAGTGAATATACTAGTTTGCCAGAAAGGCTGAATAATCCAACAGTGACTGGCTTACATTTTGTTTTCACTGTTGAATGTTCTCTTATAAATTTCTACCTGGTGTGTTACTGCCTGAAAGTAACTTCAAATAGGTGAAAGCTGACAGTAAAAGTCGAGTTTTCTCTGCCCGAAGTATACATTAAAAAAAAAAAAAATTTGCAAGCACGCTATGCTATTTAAAATGAGACTCTAAGGCACCACAAGAAGAAACCCTTTATAAATCAAGGGCACACTGAATATATTCACTTACAGTACTGAAGAGAGATGTTGTTAAAATGCATTAATCCATTTTTGGCATGAATTGCAAACAGGCGAGATAGTTTACAAACACAGGTTATAAGCACTGTTGCTAGAGCTGCCATTCCTGTGTTCTCAGGCAAACTCTGAAGCATGTTGCTTCCTTTCTGAAAAGCTTAAATATCTTTCCTCCCCTCACACACCCTTAGCTCTGGACAGTTAAATCATTCTCACGGCAGATAAATATTTCTGGCTGCTGATTATTCTGACAGGAGAAAAAAAGGCACTGTGTGTGACAGGGTCCCTTTTGTTTCATTACAGGCAAAACAATCTGTTTTCCATTGAACAGAGTTTTTAGTTCTCCCTCCACAACATTTTTCTTTAATTATGATAAAAGACAGTAACTTAATCAGGCATAAATCCTGTTCAAGTGAACATAAAAAAATAAAGGGGTTAACTTTGGAGGCAAAAAGTTAGACACGTGATGTCTCAATTACAACTCCAGATAACAGACCACTAAGGCAGTGACAAGTGAAAAATTGTTCATTCCTCAGATTTGCACTAGTGTCACTAGAAAAATTAATTAAAAAAACCCACAATCATGTTTATTTTTATTAACATGCTTTGCCTAGAGTGTAACTATTCAGTTTTAAAACGATCTTGACATTTACTCCAATAGCATAGCCATATGCACAGCTGCTCCCAGAAAAAATATTTTATTTGTAATATGTTATTTACTCCAGAAATTCTGGAGACCAACCACCTCAATTTGTCAAATAAGCTGGGAAAAAATTAAGAGGTTGGGGATGATACCAGAAGGGAAAGACACTACCTTCACAGTTGGGCTAGCTGGCACATGTGAGACACGCAAGGCATATATGAAGACTAGGATTGGTGTCCTCAGAGTACTATCAGTAATCTCACTCATTGCCAAGTCTGAGAATTGGCATGGTCAATTGCAGTTTTAACTCAGTTTAGTTGCTGGAACCAAAATTCATCTTGACCAGCTAAACTGCAGCAGAACTGGTCACTATTCACCCAGAAACAACCATCAGTTACTTTTTAAGCTGTGAATATACTGTCTGTATTTTAACCCACTTCAATGAAGCATGTTCAGTCAGGACACCACCTCCACCCATACTCTCAAGGAGTTGAATATGCCAATACCCCAAATGACTCACTCTTTAGAAAACTAGAAATGGTGGAAGAAGAGGCAGAACATGGTCTCAGCAGAGCAAAGTTGGAGGACTTGCATGACTCAGCAGACTTGCATGTGAGGGAGCCTAGAAGTAGGCAGAGGTAAGCAGAAGTTATGAGAAAGACATGGAGAGATCCCAGTATGACAGACTAGGGAATTAAAATATCTCTGGGAAGGAGGCATGACGTGTAGTTAGACAGGACTGGGAGACGCAACAGGGCAAAGAAATTTGAGAGCTGAAATTTGGGAGTCACTGGAAACATGGATAGAGTGTGCAGAATGCGTTGAACTGAATAGGCATTGAATTTTACTGAGCAGAAAAGGACAGAGGCAGTTTGTCGGCCCTGAGGACAAGTGAAACAGCATGGGTCATGACCACCGACCTGCAGTCCCTCCTCTCACCCCCAAAGAGGCTGGCCACATCAAAGCTAACCCTGGGAACACAACTTGCCACATGCTCCCACACACACATTATACTCCTGTGCTGCCAGAGTTATATCTGGGAGGATCAGACACAAAGACCTCGGTGTGCAGAATAGGTGGATTGCATAGGTTTATGCAACAAGGACAATGTGTAGACCATGACATGTAGGCAAGTGCTCCATTCCTCCCACAAGCAGCAGTAGCTGCCTTTATCGGTGACAAGGTCCATCAATCATCACACTGAGCTTCTCCAATGAGTCTCCCCAGTCACATCTGGTTTGTAGTTAATGCCTTCATTGCATAAATAGCACCAAGATAGTAGTTTTAAAGACTAAGATGTCAATATATGCAAAATATAGGTTTGGTTAATTGGTTGAAGAAATGTCTTAAAGTTGAATAAAATGTAGTATGTTCAAACTACAGATGCCAAAAGGAAGATAAATCCCTTGGGTTGCGTTGTTTGGGTTTTTTGGCCAGTCTGGAGTGTATTATTTCAGGCAGCATAGAACTGCCTCTGGCTATAGTTACAGAGTAGACTTTAAATGAAAACTGGTGTTGGTCTGCATAATATTTTGTGCACCTGGGGAAAATATTTATGCAAGCAACTGCCAGATCTGTGGCCACCAAACATGTTGAGAACTCGCATTATGTTCAATGGAATCTTTGAAAGTAACAGCAGACACTTACTGTATTTAAGTTAGCTTCTTCTCTTAAAAATTTATGAACAAAACTTAGCAAAAGAAATACCATATTGAAGTAGCAACTAGCATACTAACACAAGCTGTCAAATTTGCTACATGGTTACTCTCATACTATACATTTTCAATATGATTTTTACAATGACAATCTAGGTTTACATACATCACACTTGTAATTTTCCCCCACCAGGCATTTAATAATTTTAAAATGTAAACATAGAGTTTCAATATCTTCAATATAAATCTATGCTTTTTAAAAGTAATACAGACTTACTCATGCACATCAGTGTTTTTTCCAGAACAAGCCTTCCTGATATGCCATACCAGCTTTGCAGTAATTTAACATCCAAATGCTGGACTTTTAGGGTGTGTGATGCTGTACAGAGTCAAGAGTGGAACCAGCAATGTTTCCTTATCAGGAAAGCAGACATTTTAAAGTACCAACATTCTTCGTTTATATGGAAAGCTTAATATATAAACAAACATACATTCCCATGCTGCCATGCAATCCCAGTTTCTCCCTGTTGATATTTGTGTGCTTCTGCATCTAACTACTAGACTATTTGAGATACTGGGGAAGCTTTAGTTAATGCAAACTAAATCTGAAATATTTAAAGTATAGATCATTGTCTATTTTTTCTTTCCTGAATAAAATAAAATATGACAGCCACTTCAAATACATCCAGAGCTAAACTACAGTTTATGCTGTTCCTCCCCCCACATGTTAAAAGAGCTCTCTTTGTAAAAGAACTTTAGTAAAGAACATCTCTGTTACAGAAGTGTATTTAAGTACCTTCCTAATCCTGAGATAATTAAAATCTGCTAAAGCAGTAAGGTACTAAGTCTGTAAAGAGTTTATTGAATAAACGCTCTCTGCATTCTGAATGGCATCTCCAAAGTTTCCACCGACATAAACAGGCATTTTTCCCAACCAAGTAAAAGTATGCCTTCTCAACACAAGTATAGGCAGAATTGTTGATGGAATCACAATTTACGCACAAGACCACAGCTGTCTCCAGCCATGTCCAAAAGCATCCTCAGCACATCATCAGCACTACCCTGCTTTATAACTGTACCCTCCTTGAAGTAATTGCTTCTTGAAAGAGTTCAGACTATAAATTACCCCTGGCAAACTGAATTTCATGTTGTCTTCTCATGCAAGAAGACCAGAGATGCCACTTTAAATTACATTAAAGAGATTATATCTTGTCCCCCCAGGACTACGCCAAATGTAGGATACAAGACATCCTTTACTGCTTCTTACCTGCAATCTATTATACATCCATAGGTAACCCAAACTGGGGAAAGCAGAATTACAATGGCCACCTGGAAAGGTGGGCTAACAACAGCTGCTGTGAAAACAATCATGAAAGCCCATGAAAAAACATGCTAAAGTTGCAGGGGACAAATTTGAGAACAAAAATCCTAATTATTTCTGAGGAAAACTTGATGCAGAAGCAGGTCTGTTCTGGAATCATCATAATGTGAACATAATTTCCTAGAAAATATAAAGTTAGGAATGAAAAAAGTTTATAACTGTACTACCTAAATTTTTTTTACAAGCTTATATGCTGTTAACTGAAGCATATCTTTAGTCCCAGAAATTACACTGCATAATAAGAACACAAAATTCTAAGTAAGTACATTTCTTGCATATTTCAGTTCTAATTTACAAAAAATGGGAAGCACTATTAAATTTACAAAAATCATTTCAGACCAATGCGTCTCAAAATAGTTTATGCATTTATATATAGCCAAAACTGGTTTTAGAAGCCCATACTAAGCTAAATGAGGAAAACTGAATCTTGGTTTATTTTTTTTAAAGTCACTTTATTTAACAATGCTTCACCAATTTTGACTTTTCAAAATGAGGGAGGTGAAGGGCTAGACATGACAGCTGGACATAAAAATGGGTTTTACATCTCCATTCAGTGAATTTGTGTTACAGAATCACAAGCGCAGCAGAATAAGTTAAATCTGACAGACAAAAGAAATATTAATGGTTGTCCCTATGCTTGATTTTCCAAATAACAGGATAAAGATCACATATTTACTTTTACTGCTGAGCAGAATTTCTTGGGTCTTTTTCTTCATTTATTATGTTTTAGAACACACTGTATTCAGGACACGCTCAGTCCAAAATACAAAGCACCAACTTTTAGAGGTAACTTCTGCTCTTAATCCGTCTTTAATTTCAGAGTCTGTCAGAACAAAAAAAATTACTATCTTGGGTACTTACATAAAAGTGATATTACAGAGTCCAAAAGTACAAAGTTATATGAAGTGAGAAGGAGATATCAGTGAACAATCTTCGATAACTCACTAGGCTATAAAAGTATTAGTAAAGTAAAACAGAAGAGACATGGAAAATTCAGACTCCACCATCTCTTAGCACCAACCATGGCACAGAAGCTACTTCATCAATATGATATGATTATGCTTTTTATGAGAATGCCATCAAAAACATTTAGCAGAAACACTGAAGAATGAATGAGAACTGCAAACTGAGAGTGACCAGGATCTTCACTTCTTCACCACCAAACCCTGCCTCTCAATTTTGTCTGAAGGCTAGACACCAGATATTGGGTGTTTGTACCCAAAACATCACTACACCTGAGCCAGACGCATAAAAACTATTGTTTGCAATAGACAGATGAAATACTGGATTTAAAGCAAACAGGAGACAATGTCTAAAACTGGCACGTCCGAATCAGTCATCGCTGGGAATTCATTCACAAGCTTAGTGAGGAAGGAAGTGCTCCTGGACATCCCTGAAGTCTTTAATTATTCCAACCAACTTCATACATATTACTATAAATCCTTCTGAAAGATCAGATAAGAACCTTCCAATAGTAAAAGACTATTTAGTTCCTAATATTAATTCCCGACTGTCGCTTTTTTCAATTTCTTCCTTAACTGGCGAAGATATAGTAAAGATTACAATAACATTTAAATCTGGTACTACCCCCTTTCTTGTTGAAAAATTGTTGGATTAGAAGCAAGTAAGTCTTTCTTATTTTTTTTCTTCTCCCCCTATTTTTTTAACTGCTTTAACAATCTATTTGGCAGAAGAAGCCTTGATTGCTGGCAATGAGGAACACAGTCAGAAGTCTGTGGTTGGACCAAAAAAGTCACTTCTAGTGCAATAATGGAAAACATAAACCCATCATTCAGAAAGGAACCAAAAAAAGAAAAACAGACCTCACTTTCTTAAAACAGTGAATCACATAGATCTTCTATCCTGGAAATCCTTTACATCAATTCAAAAATTGAGACTTACCCATATCTCCTCCCAGTCTGGAAAATACATTGTTTCTTGGTGTTGTTTTGTTTTCCTTAAAGTTATAGGCCTTCATTTAAGAGTGCATTGCCTGTTCCTTCTCCCCCCATCTTCTGCTCCCAAAATTACACCCTTATGGTTGCAAAAATAATATTCCAAAAAACAAATGCAACGTTTTCATCCCGAATTCACAACTGGGATAATACAGTATTAGGACTCTGAGTAAGTTTACAACTGCTGTCTGTAACCCCACAGGCAGTAAAACAACCATGAAACAAGTCACTTTCCCATAGTTAATAAAAGCTTCCAAGTGTGAAATTAGGACCTCGAGTTATGATCTAAGTAGAAATACCCAAAAGATACAGGTTGGGAGCAGTAAGTTTATTTTCTGTGTGCTCCTACCAATATCCTACATGAACCACTTACACATGCGGAGCCATACAATTTCCCGCTCACCCAGACGGATACACAGTTTCTCCCCCAAAACCTTCAGCCAGAAGTAGTGTTCCCAGTTTGGCTAGGAAACCAAGCTCCAACAGAAGCTCTCAAGCAATAGAGAGTAATGAGTCTGATGAGAGAAAGAGGAAGGCACAATCACTCACAACCAGCCTCCAAAAATGTTTTCTGTACCTTGAGACACATAAGGGTAATCCCTGATCAAACTTAACGCATTCAGCTTTTCACAACTGCACTTCAAGGTTTCTCTTGAATTGCATAAAACCAAAATTAGTTTGAAGTATATACTGTGTGTTCCAGTTCTTTGGAGCCCTTAGCACTTGGACACTGATCTGCTCTTCTGTGGGGAAAAACAAACAAGCAAGCAAGCAAATAAACAAAATCCAAGACCCACACACCACAAACAACAACAAAAAGTTACAAGATTCTCACTAGATGCAGGAATTACCAACTCTATGACAATCAAATCAGATAGAAAGCTTTTGGTATTTGTAGTTCATAGTCCACAGGTGTTCAGAAAGAAATATTCATATGCGAAAGAACGGGGGGGGGGGAATGAAAGAAACAGACAGCCCCACGTAAGAATTGGAATCCAACTAATCTAATCTAGTGTTATTTTTGAAAAGTCTCTGATGCATATTGGGGTGTAAATTTAGTAATTCTTGAAGAAAAGCATCGCATACACATCTTCACACATAAATAAACTCCCAATTTCATCCCCTGTTATGAAAGCAGACTGTGTGTAACATAAATTCAGCAGGCTTAAACAGAATGTACCTCAGGTGAACAAAACAAAAAACTCAAGAGAAAAGAAAGATTCAGTATAAAGAATTCTTATTGAATCTTTTAAAATGATAGAATTTCTACTTTAAAAAGTTAGAATGTCGTGAAACAAAGCAATTTTTGTCAAGTACTTAAAACCAACAGATCTAACTAGTCTCACATCACCAAAATTAAAATTCTTGTGCAAGCAAAGATTATGTGAAAAAAAACAGCACACATTGTTTTCCTAAATTGTGTTCAATATCAATTTGTAATTTTATTTTAGAAAATATCTTAATATGCTGTGATTTTTATATCATGATTTTTGTGAATTCATAGGATCTCGGTTTAAAGAAATGCTTTCAACACCTTTTAGAAATTTACACACACAGAAGATCACTAGTACATTTTTCCCTCCATTTCAGACAGCATTTAAAACAAAACAAAAAATTAGACTTCGACTCCTATATCTCAAGAATTCAAGTTCTTCACTTCTCAGTTGATGCTGGTAGTTGCATGCAAGCTGCAGGAGGTTTGTAAATCCATTTTCCCAGACCCAGTTAACTCTCTGAAATAGCCTGCAAACTGTAATAGATCTTTCCAGGAATGCACCTTCTAACTTCATTTCCTGTTGTATTTAAAATCCTGCCAAAGGAACATTTCAAAGGCAGAACACAGGATGTAAATGTATGATGGAAAGTTCATTGAAGGCTTCCAAAGTCACAAAAGTAGACAAGCTAATTTAAAAATGAGATGTGAAATTGTTTATTGAAGAAATATGGACTGTGACATTCAAGTGGGTATAAGAAATAATGCTAACAGTGTTGGCAGTCCACAAAGACTTTAATTTTACATAAGAGGTTGTTATTGAAATGAAGCATAACTGCTCCTGGAATTGTTTTCTCATCGCTTTGCTCCCTCTAATATTTGCAGTAGAATGGGTTTGGAAGAAGGCTCCTTTAAATACCGCTTATTGCAGGCCTCAGACAGAGGGAGACTGAGCCTTGCCTGTAAACTGGGACCTGGCTCCCCAGCCAACGGGGAGCTCTGCCACCAACCTGAGCAGAGCACAGCCCTGCGCTGGCCTCCTCCAAGCCAGCAGTTCACAGTTCTCCTCCAACAGCAGTTGCTGTTCTTGGAAATGCTGTTATCGCTGTACATGAAAAGTGAAGGCAAGCTTCTGGCCACACAGCACCAGCCAGCAGTAACTGTGCACAGCTGTCAGCAACAGCTTCTGAAATTGACAGCACCTTTTCTCAACGTGGCAACGTAGGTGCAGAGCTCAAAATGATCCACACTGTGATCCTGTGACGTGCCAGAGGTTCCCTCCCTCATAAAAATGAATAAACATATGCATTTACACAGATAGGAAAATAAAATCCTGTCTTATCCCTTGCTTCACCAATACCATTTCCTTCTGAAAGCTGCAAACCTGCAGGGATAAGCAATGTAAATGAGTTGTACTTGTAAAATATTGTTCTCCAAGTGATTGTGAGCAGGAAGCTGCATTTAGGTCTTTGAGTCACTGAGCACCTTCTGGAAGGAAAAACCAGTGTGCAGCAAATGAGCGAATGCAAGAAGCTGTTCTGGTACAGAAGCACAGATATCAAGCACATAGTCTTCAAAGTACATAAAAACAGAGGAAAAATTACATGGCATGCACATATGATTAATTTCTGCAAGCACCAAACCTGACAGAACCAAGTACACTGGCTATGTTAACACCAAGATAATGTTCAAAATGCGTTTAAGATGTACTGACCTTTTTTTTCCTGTTTTTCTCTTTTCCATATCATTCTTATTTACTCAGAAATACATGTTTTTCCTAGGACTTTCAACTGTGCTTCTGTCTGGCAAAAAAGACCGGGAGAGACTTACAGATCTGATTCTTGAATTAGGGTAGAGGTCTGCTGCAGCCCTTGTGAATGATTGCCACCAAATGTGGCCCTTTTTGGGCTGAACAAAAATGCTTCAATTTTTTGTGGCATTCTTGTGGCCTTCTTTTTTTTTTTTGGTTGGTTGGTTGGTTTTTTTGTGTTTTTTGTTTTGTTTTGTTTTGTTTGTTTGGGGTGGGGTTGTTTGGTTTAGTTTATCTTGGTTTTTAAGTTAGCCATTACATGTATTTAACGAACAAATTCTCAAAAAAGGGGAAATTTTCTGGAAAGTAATCTCCAGGATTTTAAGGAATTGAATGCAGTTGTCAAATCAGAGGTAACACTTCTATTGTAATCCTAGGTCAGTGCTAGTTCTCCTAATTTTCTTACGAAAACTATGTTTTGAATAATGCTAATCATGAGTCATTTTAAAGACAGATTTATTTCTGACAGCTGCTTTCATTTTACATATAGAAAGTATGTGATTATTACCGAGAATGTACAATTACAAAAAAATTTAACAGTTACTTCCAGAGGGTCCCCAGATTTCCCCCACGCATTCCCATCATCTCCACTACCATGTTATTTTCACATAAGAGGCAAAGAAATAGTATACCATGTTATTTTAAGATAGTTTGAATTAAACTATACTAACTTGAAAGAATATACCTTAAAAAAAAAGATATTTTAATCCCTCTGCAATTCTGTTTTTCTTTAGACTTATAATTTATTAAAACAAAACAATGCTCTGTCCAAAACTACATTCTTTTCACAATTTTTCCCATCCTTCCACTATCATACTAAAATACTATACTCTTACAATATGGAATTCTTTAATCAGTCCTGACATGCATCTACTTTTTACTTGGCCCAGGCCCAGCAAACAGAGTCGTGCTCTACTACACATCATTTCTCTCTATAACCTCTCTTTTCCTTTGGGTAACATACCTCATTTCAAAACATACCTTCTGCTATCAAGCAAGATCCCAGGCTTCTGTAAGGGTTAAATTAAAGGTTGAATAATTGATGCACAAGTAGAATTCTCATTTAGTTCACAAATACTGCTCTCCTTCGATCTGAATTTTACCTAAAGCAGCTGCAAAACTAAGCTTTAGTCTGCCTAATCAATTGCCATAGCCTGTTAATGAAATCTTCATTGTTTTTTAAAAGACCTAAAACTTAAGATTATGCTCCAGGAGCAATTCTTCAGGTTCATCAATTATTATGTGGTACTTAACAAAAATGATTACAAAACACATAGGCAAAATGTCAAGTCTAAATATTACTTCTGCTACAATCATCATTTGGGAACTCAGCCCAACACCACCACTATGATAGTAGAGAACAGAGATAATTTTCCAGTACCGCACCACTGGAAAAGCAAAAGACACATATATTTTTCTAATAATGCTAATAATAATGTGCAGAGGGCACATCCTTTCAGAGCAGAAGGCTTCTGCCACCAAAAAAAAAAAAAAAATCCCCATCTCAGAGAATAGGAATACTTAAAACTATATATAGCTTTCCTAGGCCAATGGTTTTGATCCAAAATCCATTAAAGAGAGTTATTCTGCCTCTTACTTTAGATGAAGTGCCAGTAGCCTCAGCAACATATTAAATTATGTGCAATTTTGGGGCTCTGTTTTTCATCTACCATGCTGAAACTCTAAAGATGAAACTTTAACTTCATGTTACAGCTCTCTTTTCTTAAGGAGTATATTGACTATACATCTGGTTTGTATACAGAGTTCTCGTAAGTAACAGAAATGTCTGCTTTAGTCATCTCTCCTCTCTTCCTGGAAAGCTGTTCCACTGCAGGAGAGACCACATCCACTAGTTCTAATTTCATCATATTGTGCTGTTTCCTACCAGTTTAGACAGAGTCATGTTGGTAAACATACACCATGGTAGCTAGCACAATCAAAGAAAGGCTCAAAGGAAGAGATTTTTAAAATATCTGGTCAAAGCCAGTGTAGCCTGAGACAATGAGGAAAAAAAAAAAGGAGAAAAATGATACAAACAAATGAAAACAAAACAAACAAAACAAAACAAACAAACCATGCACACCACAAAGGAATTAAGTTTATCGCTTTGTTATGAATTAGTGTAGGAACAGAATGTTATGTGATCCTGCGCATTATTCCACAAAAGCACGTCAGTTTGGAGCATGTAAACAACTCATACCTTCACCATGCCACATGCTGGCATCTAAAGTAGAAAAGAACCAGTTACGGGGTTGTTTTGGAGCGAGGAGTTTTACAAGAGCATTGTAAAATGCAATGGATGCTCCCAGATGTGAATAACAAGATGTGCTATTACTCCTTTTCTCTACACCAGACTCTCTTTATGGCTATATTGGGTAACAAATTAATAGAGGAGTTCTGATTTTTACAAAAAAAAATGGGTCCATAATTCTATTTATGCAAAACATTACTTTTAAATAATATATATTTGAACTATTCGTAAGGTCTTAATCCACCTGGGAAGTAATGCTCATGAAGTTGCTTTGCAAGTACGAAAAACGTGGCATCGAAGAGTCTACTCACGCTAACACACAACATTCTCCTCCTGTGATGCAGAACCAGGAGAAGAAATTTAATAATTTCCTTAAGAATTTATAGAAATCATTAAATTGTGTCTTACACAACTGTATTTTGAGTAGTGTTTTTCCAGCAAAAGTATATGAATCACAAGAGAAAACTAAATCCTTTTTCCAAGGGTCCAGAGCCTCAGGCCCTTAAAGCATGTGCCTAATATGCTTATGGCTTTATGTTGTTACTGCAACAAAACATTATGTGCATTAGCCACAGGAACAAGCATGCACATTTTATGAATAATGCAACAAACAAGACAGGTAAAACTGACACCACAAGCTGTCGACAGATGAGGCAGAAACTCCCTCCAGGCAACAGGGACCGAAACGAGGAACTCCCTATTTTTAAGTGGCACCATGTATCGTTTTGGTAGGCCTTCATCCTCCTGGAGACAGGTTGGCAGCCACACACATCTTGTAAAGTTGGTACTTCATTTGCACAGTAGCTAGTGCTGAACAAACAAAGCAATGTTCAGTCAGCATGTCAGACAGCGAGGACTAGGACACATTCACTGCCTCGTGCCTGTTTTTTTAACCAGGTAAGATTTGCACAAGAATATGAACCAGGGCCCACCATTCTCTACAAGGGCAGCACTACTTGTAACATTTTCCAAGATAAAGTAACTTCAATATTTGGCAAGCCAAACTTTTGTCTGCTGCCTAATGGAAATCTCTTTTGATCACAGAATCAAGAATGATAAGTGCTTTTTGCCTTGAGAAGTCAATAAAAAAAATTCTTATCATCAATATTGTTAAACAACTGTAAATATTTAGCAACCCAAGAAAAAGGGGATTTTTTTTCATTCAATTACATAAACAGATCAAGGCACACTTCAATCCTTTGTTTAGGAAAATCTTTAATACTTTGTTTGCTTTGTTGTTAGAGAGAACATTTTTTCACTAAGGTTAAAGATAAACCTTATGGCTCTTGTTCAGACAAATTATCAAAATTCCAAGCCTGATGTCTGACTTAATCAGGAGGACCAGCCAAAGGACTTAGTATCATTACCTTGTGCCAATTTGTGTTAACTTTTGCTCAGAGTTTATATGAAAGCAAATGTCAGTAACAGTAAGAATAAAAGCTCCATTATATTTGCTTTGAACTACATGAAACTCACTAAAAATTCTGATTAAAACCCTGTCAAAGCAGAACATGAAAAAGTTTTAATGCATCAAAATGTAAAATGTAAAAGAAACTTCAATGTACAATACAGTAGATTGTTATCATGGATAAAAACCATATAAAAGCTACCTACAGTGAGTAAAAAAACTTCTGCTGTTAAACACCTTTTGTACTACAGCCAGTAATGCAATAAGCAGGTTATGTACCTAAGCAGGTCTTCCCTGTAACATATTTAAAGGCTAGGAGGAGAGTCTGGCCTCTGGCAATCAGTGTGAATCATCACCAACTCCAAACCTCTCTCTTGAAGATAAAACTTTGCCTCCATACTTTGACAGCAAGATCTCTCCTTGTTTTGTAGCCACTACAACTGAAATAAAAAGAAAACTGAAGCAAACTCATACTGTTCTTGAATGAGTATGCACCTGATAAATAAATTACAACATCAGTTATTCTAGATAGAATGGTGTAATAACTGACACAAAGGTTCTGTATAGTTCCAGACTTCCTTTCCTCTTAAGAGAAAAGATACATTAATATTACAGCACTATTTTCAAACATTGCCAAGGAACACTGTGAGGACTTGGTTTAAAAAATTTAAAACACAAAAACAACATTTCAGAATATGAAGTATCAAATTTATCATTAAATTGTCAGCAAAATGAATTGGGCTATGTTTGAAAATGGAAACGGCTAGCCAGCTCAAAAACTGCCAGCAGTCCATCACTTACACACATACACATTTGTCACAACAAACGTAATTTTTTTCTACATTGTGACTCAAAGTCCATTTATACATCTATTGCAGAACGGTGAAGGCTGAATATGCCTCTCAAACAGCTCCCATGGTCCATGTGGTGTCATGGACTTTAGTGCTATCTGGAAATCCTCACACAGCTGTTGCCACAGACACCCACTGGGCAAGTGATTTCCATCCTGGTTGGGCACAGACACCACGGTCAGATACTCAAATACTGCAGTACATAATGCAGGAAACAACTGCATCACAGTACCCAATGCCAGGGGCAACCCACAAAGCGCTCAGCTTCAAGTGTGAGAGTTTTGAAAGCAAGGTGATGCTCATCATCTGAATGTTTAGATGACCCCAGAGGAGTCCCACAACACATCCATGCATTAAGTTCAGTTGACAAAGGGCCACATACGTTGTCTTTTTCCATTTCCAAGTGATCCTTAGGAGAACAGCAGGCTTCATTTAAACCTAATCTTAAAGAAACGCTAATGCATTTCATTTCTTCATGACCGCATCAGTAGATGTGGTGCCTCATTAACCTCATCAACAATGTTCTAACCAAGAGGTGACGGAGGAATCTCGCGCTTCAAAAGTATCTAGCTCAGTACATGCACTACTCAAACTGAAATAACAATCATAGAAACAGTAAAAGAAAAGTCTGGTGAACCTCTGGTACCTGAGCTTCCACAGGACAAGATGTGCTAAATGTTTTCCTGAGGCTTTCTTTAGAAGATAAGATACTGAGCTGCGACATCTACACATAAGCACCACATGCTCCCAAAACTTCAACAACAAAATTAGTAATTGACTTGTAACAATTTGGAGGGGAAAAAAAAAAAAAAGTAAAATAAAAGAAAAAAAAAGAAGAAAAAAAAAATCTGTTTCCAGATCACAGGTTATCTCTCAGCAGAGTAAGCAATACAACTAGTTCAAGTAAAACTCAGCCTGAAAAACCAATCAGATGGTGTCACAGTAATCTGAGAAGCCCAGGAAATGCCAGAGCTGTCAGGCCACCACCTTCTCAATAACATTTTCCCCAGATTAGAAACTGGATACACTAGGTCTCTAGTTGGCAAAAGTCCCAGCCTCAAATGATAGCCTGTCAAACAAGAGAGAAGGGCACTCTTCCATCTCCTGCACTACTAACAGGAGGGCCCGACAGTCTCTGGAGAGCAGAATCAGTGCTTCACCACAGAAAAATGACAGGGACACACTTTAATTTTCTGTAAAGTCCGCATTCCCCAGCAAACCAATTTCTTCATAATTCACAAAATGAATCTTCTCTTCAAAACGCTCCACTTCAGGGTGGTGGGTAACATGATCTATTGCTATGTAATACACTTCACTGAAATTATAAATTAAAACTGGGATTTCATTAGGAGTGGAGCAACCTGATTACTAAGGTGATAAAACCCCCACAGTTACTCTATTGCTAAATAACTTTTAAGTGTTGATCCCTTCATAATAATTCAAATGGGAAAGGTGTTGGGAGATGGAGCACTAATAAATGGTCGATAAACCTTTCTCTAATAGATGTTCTTGTAACAATAAAAACAGCTGTTTCTGAATCAGATGACAATGTCAAGAATTCCTTTGATCACTTCTCTCTCTTTCTGACCTTGAAGGTGGCTGATGGCTACAAGAGCTCCTTCAAAACATATCAGGATAAACATAGTGCCACAGTTAAACATGCACATCCTATATGTCTTTATTTTAACCAGGCCTTTGTTTTAGCCAGATCCTAAAACTTTTCTGTGGCTTCCAGCGGCAACGTAAGTACTTCAACCCCTGTAAGGAAGCCGGTTCACAGTGGGGAGATGTGATCTCATCTCTGCATCATGGGGAATGAATGCTCTGCAGAACATCTTGTGGCTGTGAGCACCCTGAGTCTCCAGAACACAGAACTTCATGTGTATCTCCATTTCTTCCCTGCCCAAGAGCCTAAGTATCTTTCCAGAGAAAAAAAGTATTTAGGACCAGGGCATACCTAGTCTCACCCTGACATGCAATCAAAACACCCTGGGATGCACATCAGAAGACACAAATGCACAGGCGTGTCCTGAAACACGTCTGCAACGTACAACAGGTCATCATCGAAGACATCAGTGCAAAAGAAAACGGCATCAAAGTAATTGACACTGATGGAAATTCAGATAACGTTAAATATGCTGTAGAGCATTTTTACGTACAGAAACTGGGGTATCAGGTTTAACTTAGGGTGAGGCTAGATAGCTTTTTGTAACAGATTCTCCTGAAATGCCATTTTACAGAGATATGGTATGCCAGTATACTTGAAGTTAAACATTTACTAGACACTTGAGAGAAACAGAACACTAATATAACTAGGGGAAGAGGATTTTCTGGATTCTCTACAAAGGCCTCAGAAGTATACAATCACCAGAAGAAAAAAGGCAAGATCTTTTTGTATTTTTCAAAATGAAACAAAAAAACCCACCTCCATTCTTATTCTTAAAGAAGGACTACTTGTTGAAATATATCAGGATGAATCAACTTGAAGACCTCTCTTTTGAAAGATATACTAGGAAGTTTTTCCCAAGCAATCTGAAATTATCACTCTTGGTACAGCAGAAAATGGTAGGAAATAATGTGTATTACAAATACCGTTTTAAAAATTCCACTAGCTATGTAGGTTTTGTGGTTTTGGTTTTTTTTTTACTTTTGGATAAAAGCATGGTAGCTACTAGAGACTGCACATAAAACAGAGTTCAGAAAATTACAAAACAGATTTATGTGAAAGCATGCATGGTTAATTCCAATTAATATTACTAACATGCCAAAAACTTGTGACATACAAAAAGTAAAATAAAATACTTATTCAAATGACAAAATAATTTGTACTAAGCCCCAGTGAAATTTACTGGAATGGCACATGCAGGTGTAGTTTTTGGCATCTATCAATCTGTGTTTTGGGATAAACTAACTTCACTGAAGAAAAACTGTAAGCCAAGCCTTTATCTTGCACAAGACAATTTGAGACAGGTGCTCTAGTTTGGCAAACTTAAAAGTTGGCTTTTAGTGAGGAAAACCAGACTGCGAAGGAAGGGGGTAGGGGGGAAGTAGACCAGACTACATCAAAATGTCACCAGACTGACCAATTCTGCTAGGCAAAATGGAGACTGTATGCATTCACTGACTTTCTGCCTTTAGATCACGGGTGTCAAACTCATTTTCACCAGGGGGCCACATCAGCCTCACAGTTGCCTTCAAAAGGTCACATACAATTTTAGGACTGTATAAATGTAGGCCCTTTGAAGGCAACAAGGAAGCTGATGTGGCCCCCCAGTGAAAATTAGTTTGACAGCCCTGCTTTAGATCACATACCTGTCATCAAAGGGACAGCAGCAGGACAAAGAAATTAATCTTCCTATCTAAATCTGAAACGTACAGCACCAAAAATTGTTACCAGGGAAGAAAATACTAAGCCGTGCTTGAAAATTCAGCTCACAAATATGAGGATATCCAATGAGGAACATGGACACCATCTTACTGCAAAACAGACAGTTCCTCCTCAGGGAGGAGAGGAGTAAGGCTTGCAAGTACAAAATAAGAGTTTGTGTCACAGTGTTGAATCACAGACCTGAAGATGCAGTAATGGGGTGCCCAGAAGGCATCTGCTAGGACAAGCAGGCTAACAGGTTGGTGAAATCCTTGAGACAGCAGGAGACAGTGCCTCACAGGCCACCTGTACCCACAACAGGTCACTACTCCCACCAGCGGAATAGGTGGCCTGTACAAACAGGGACCATACAGGCATAGGGCTGCGCTCACCACCCACGCTGCACACCAGACTGGAGCCAGACGCCAGCATCACCTTTTCAGGGAGCGGTACAGTTTGGACTCAAGGTGCCAAGGAATTGCCGTGAGGACAGCAAGGCAAACAGACAAAACTGGGATGGACACCTTCAGCTCTCCCTTCTCTCTGCACATGGCAGCTTGCTGATGTCAGTGAAGGGTCACCTACTACCAGTACATGCAATTCACCCGCTGCTTCCCCACCAGCTACTGCTGGGCAACAGCCACAGCATGGGGCAGAACAAAATAATCTCACAACCTACCCCTTCAGACTTTCCGATCCACATGACAGACATCAATCCAGCAAAAAAAGAGAAACCTGAACGCCAGCTAAAGCAAAGTATTCAAAGCATTTAGAAAGACTAACGGACAAGTATCCGGGTTATGCAGGTAAACAATCCTCCAAAATGTAAAGCAACGTTGTCAAGAATTTGTGCCTTCACACAACATGAATAAACTTTTCACCCAGTATTTTCCAAGCATCATGACGAACAGAGCTAAACTCAAGCAGCATCACTCTAGGTTATCATCACTAAATCAAGTATAAATAAGGTCAGTTAATAGACCACAAGCTTCATCACAGCACTTAATTTCCATCTCAGCAGAGGGTGAGCAGTTTTGGATCTCTTGCCACTCTCCAATAATTAACCGTGTTGTAGAGGCCAGCAGAGAAACACAGAGAGCCATCCAGGAGACCTCAGAGCCATGAAAAAATTTTACTTTTGAAATGTGCTTAAATAATATTTCAGTGTGAAGAAACAGACATCTTTACTGTGCACTACATTCCTGCCATTCCAATCTGTCCACAGGTTTCTGTTCATGTTCTTTTTCCTCTGTATACAGAAAGCCTTCCTTCTCATAAGACAGATTGCAGAGAGAAATTTCAGAGCAAGCTACATTTTCAGATGACGCGCTTGAAAGTTTAAATTATTTGAAAAATACTGTCCTTTAAGAAAGGAAGAAAAAAAAAAAAGGAGCAGGAGAGAGATGTAGACCAGATGGTGTGGGAGGCAAACCAAAACAGCACAAGGGTTATTAAATTGCATCCACTTGGAACTCTTAACTGGCCAAGAATCAGCAAGACTTGTTTCCAAGTGAGTGAATATTCAGGACTAAAACCAGGGGCCTAAAACTAGCTGCAAAATCACTATCAAAAGAGTGACACTGTAAACATAACAGGAAAAAAAAATATATCTATGGTTTTTTTTAAAGGAGTGTTTAATTTGTATGCCTGCCACAGTTAAAATAGTATATTGGAACAGAAATATCTTTCTGATGGGATAACATGAATGCTGACTTTTATGCAAAGTAGACTCCTCTACCACAACTATTCTTCTTCTACATGATATGATGAGAGAAAAAGTTATAAAGAACACTTAAAAAATTCAAAAGTACATCTTTTTTCCAGTGAAAGCTGCAATACTCTGTAATTCTGAAAATGGAGTCACTTAAATTTAACAAGCAAGTTTAAACATCCAAATTAGAAAATTCTGGCCAAACTGCAGCATAAACCAACATGAATTACAACAGCTCATATTTACTGGAATACAGAGAACTAGTTTTTCTTTTTTGTTCTTACATTCTGAACTATGCAACTTTAAACACTGTCTGCTGATAACAGAAAAGGGGGAAGAAAAAACTCTCTTTAAATGTTGAGGACTAGAGTAATAGACCTGGAAGCTTTATCAAATTTGTCAGCCTTTCAAAGAAACAGATGGGCTAGGAATACATTCACCTAAATCATATTGGGCAAGTATAACTGCAGCTCTGTTCCTGCTGATCAAGGGTAATTAGGAAGAAGAGTAGTTTAAACAGAACCAGAGTTCCTGAGGCTAGACAACACTTTAACAACCCTTTCTGAAATGCAGCTGAAGTATACAATGCAAATAGAAGAAATCACAAAAGGATACATTGCCTGTTAAAGGGAAAGGGCTTAGGTCAGGTATTATCAGTAATTACAGCTATATAGCCTCATGTTCAAAGCATTAAACAACAAGGATTCTCAGCTCCCCACTGACTCAGAGTATCATTCCTATTATGCACAGAGAGAAATTAGAGTGCTAATTGCAACCTCAGGCTGCCAAGTCAGTCCATAATGAAATCAAGCATTACAGGCAGAAGTTTGACTCATTTTTTTTTGAATTAAAAATCATGATTCTTGAAAGGTCAGGAAAAAGGAAAGATTAATGACACTGCAAAGCAGAACTGCCGAAAGAAACAATGTCTTAGTCAAATCCATTTTTTCTTTGGGTGTTTAACTTAAAAGGCAGAGTAGTCATAGTGGAAAATGTCCAAGGCTGAGATGAAAGCTGTAATATCCCAGGGCCCTGAAAACAAAAGATGGGTGAGAAATAACATGTATTTTCTCTATTTCAGTTATTTTCTTCTAAAAATTCAAGAAGCTGTGAGAAAAGTCAAGGTTAAGAGACTATCTTAGAATTCCAGCTTTCTTTAATCTCCCTGAAATCAGAAGTTACTTCTGTGGTCAGTTATAACTGTGGATGGGTATGGGTACTTGGTAACAGAAGTGTCTAGGAAAGGGTATCTCTGAAATAATGCTCAAAAGAATACTTAACGTTTAATGTTGTTAGTTCTGCTCTGAGCGGGGCCTGGACCCCTGAGGAACTGAGGTCCCCTCCAATCCTAATTATCCCAGATTGCACATATTTCTACTTCATTTGTCTATTCAGAGTCTAGCCTAACTAATGCTTGACTGTTTTAACTTTTTGTCATTCCTTTCACTATTAGATTAGGTCATCAGTCTCACAGCTGATCATCTGCCCCTTAAGGCTGACCACTGCTGGCCAGGCTCCACACGTGGGTGCTCCACCACTCTCAGAAAGACTTGCCCCAGTAAAAACACAGAGGTAAACCTGAACATAAGCTAACTGCTGTAAATTAAAGCAGACTCAAGACAGAAGTTTCTTGTGATACTTGCTCCAGTAAGATAAAAAAGCAAACCCAAGATTTACCTTTAAATTCTGTCTCCACAAGCCTCATACTGATGAGTGACCCTGAGAGCAACAGGTATAGGACAATACACTACTAAACTACATCAGAAAAATAGCTATTTAGGCAAATTAAAACTACTAAACTTCAGGGTAGCCTGCACTTCCTTCTACACATGTGAAAATGTACACATTCATTAGCATATCTACCAGGATGGCACAAATTAGAGACAAAGCCAAACTTTTAATTATCTTTCATTTTAACCAATTTGCCTTTAGTATCAAAAACAATCACTATCCTGTTAGCAATCTAAAATATCGAAGCTTTCTGATTTACACTTAGGAAAAAAAAAAAAAGCAAAACAAGTAACAGATGATTATAAACTGTAATCAAGTAATCCAAACAATAGCATTCAGGCATCTCTTAACCAAATTTTAATAGAAAGACAAAAAACAGGTATTTTGAAGTCCAATAATAAGCAATTGCAAAGACATACAAAAGTCCAAGATTAAATCAGTTCCTGTATCTTGATCCATGGCCAGAAGAATGTTGTTTTTCACAATATCTATATTGCTTCAAGGGGAGGCCAGTTGGCTTGAATACAGACTTTCTAATCTAAAACATCTTCAGGAACTAGAAACATCATCTGTCAAGTCTAAGAGACCCTAAATTAATCTCTGTTTGAATATTTAATAACATCCTCAGTATGACTTCATTGATTGTCACTTAATGCCAACTTCGCACAGCTCAAGACAGGTTTACACTTTTTGTAGTATTGCCTTTTAATATTACAAAAAGTATAAGTTGTAGTATTACCCTGTAGCCAGCATCAGCCTCTACATTCTGCACTCATATAAACAGAATCAAGGATGAGAGGAAAAAAAGCATTGCCGATAAGATGCCCTGCTAGTATGTGGCATTCCTTCTGTAGTCAGCAGTATGCAAAATGCCACTTAGAACAAAGGAACTGTGCTGCCACCTGCTTTAAAGGTGTACATGTTTCCTGGTATGCACTTCCTTCTGTAAATTTAAAAAAAAAAAAAAACAAAAAAACCAACTTACATGCAGTTATTGTGAGTAAGCTTTTTCTTCAAGGCAGGCCAATATCTTCACAGCTGCCCTACACATCTATGAATGCTACTTCTCTAAACTCCTGGTGCAGGTGCTGCTTCCTTTTGACAGGAGCAGGATGAGTGCCTGGGTGGCATTTTAGCTTTCTGGTTCCAACAAAGCTCTCTACCACTCATTCTCCTCTGCCAGATCAAATCCTTGCTCCTGTGCACATAAAAATTTCAAATTCTTCACAAGCCCCAAAGTCTGTCCTCCACAGAAAGACTTTGAAAGCTTGCTGTTTCCTGAGTGAACGATGGTATATGGAAATAATGACCAATGGAAATCAAGTAGGTTGAGTACTTTAACTTCATCTTGGTAAGGATAGAAGCTGAAATTGCCTTAAAAAAAAAAAGCCTTGGCAAATTTGCTGTTCTGTTCCAAATTATTTCAAGTAACTAACTCAGGAACTTTCTGATCTCTAGAAAGTCACATATTGGTAGGAAAAATACTCATTTTCTCCAAACATATACTATTACTGTTAAGTTACAACGGTTTCATGATTCAACTATTCTACAGCTGTACATGTACATTTTCCTATTTTCTAATAAACCCATTTTAACAAGAGAAGATCTTAGCCATTTTAGAACAATTGTTCCGTTTTCTTCCAGTTATGACATGCCTATTTTTCTCATATGCTTTCTGTTTTAACCTGCAAACAGAGTTTTATATGTCTCTTTATAATCCTGGTTAGTATTAACTCATTCGTGCGACTGGTCTAGAAATGCTGTAAGTTTTTGCCATTTATGCTGTGCTGTCTGTCCCCTTGTTTTAACCAGTAATCATTAAGAATGAACCGCAGGCCAAAGCTACATAGATGCAGGAGGGTACACATTTGCCAAGATATTTAAATGCAGTATGAGGAGCTAAAATTTCATCTATTTGGACAAAAATGTAAGCACGCTCATTGACTGACTTCTACTTAAATACAAATCAACAACAGGAATTTCTGATAGAGGGTTTTTATCTTAACATTATGATTTTTTTATATATATATTTTTTTACCAAGTTCTCCATTAAACATCATATTAAGCACAATTATGCCTGGTGCCACATATTCCTTGAACACATCATATAGAAACTCTTGCTCACAAAAAAACCCTCTCCGCTCTCAGCACACTTCACATAACTTCCTCCTGCCTCAGTTTCCTCATTTATGAGAGAAACAAGACCATCTCACTTTTCTTGTGCAGTCTGAAAATTAAATAGCATTTAGAAAGTTCTTCCACTTAGCAAGGACACTGTCAGGAGGTGTTACTGACTCCACAAAACAAGGTATCACTAACACCTACAACTGTGTCAGTGAATTGCAACTCCCTGCTCTGTTTTATATGTTGAACACTAATGGTTACAGAAGTAGCACAGAAATTCATACCTGGCAAGTGAAATGTCTTTCAATTCCAATTTCATAAAGTTATACTATAATCATGTAGGTCTTACTTTTTTAATATATCTTGTATTCAGGTAAATAAATATATATATATATATATGTGTTCACTGAGAGAATCTGTTTTCTTACAAACTTAAAAACTCATTATTACCTTCAGCAAACTGGTATAAATGCTAGCGTAATTAACAGACTCCCACTATCAGTTTTGTACAAGAAGTAGAGGCTGCCTCCAGAACAGCACTGCTCCTCATGCAATTCAGAATGCCATTAAATGTCTGTCTCCACCTATTCCAGCCTTATACCACATCGCTGTATTAATTGCTAGACTCCTGTACAGACAGAGGTCTCTATTTGGTCATACAATCTGTATGTGTACACAAACTTTGCAAGGCACAGGTAAAACTGTTTTATTTGTGGCACTAATTACAAGAGATATATTTCAAAAGACTGTTAACCATATAAGATAACTGGTCTACAGGCAAAATAAAATGCAAAATGTTCTTATGACACTAGGTCTTTTAAAGTTCACCTCAGCAGGCGGCTGCTGGGGTGGTAAATGGCAAAACAGTCTTTAATAAAAACAGTTCTGTAGCACCTTAGTTCTGAACAACTTATGGTTCATGTACTTCCTTCACTCATTGTTTGCCAGATCATTACAACCATACAATGAAACAGAAACCATCTTGATGCAAAACCACACATTAGAGTCAGGAAAACAAATCATCCTGAAGTTTTCTTTTCAGTCAGAGCTATAATCATACACATGAAAATACAGAATACAAATGGAGACTAAAGCAACTATTCTACACTACACAAAGGTCTACCTGCTTAGACCAAGAAAGAAAAATAGGGACTCCACAGAAAGGGATGTTTAGCTAACTAAAGGTCAAGCAAAATGAAGCCTCTGAGAATCCAGTAAAAATTATTTCTGCGAAGCTGAGTTAGCACTCTAATTAAACATGGCCAATTAATTAGTGATACAGTTTACTAATTATTTACTTATCATGTAAGTTTTAGTCTGTTATTTATTGCAAAATTCAATACATCACATATCATGCCTGATAAAGATTGCTGAAACAACTGGAGAGAAAAGGGCTCACATACTATTTTTTAGTACATGTGAGAGACAGAGACAAACGACTAGTGGTTCATACATGCAACTGAAATCCCAAACGATGATGTGTCAAAAACTTTTGATGTTGGAGCAGTGGTTCATACAGAATTCCTTTTGAAATAATTGCATTTGCATTGCATGTCGGGGGAACATCTAGAACACAAAGACTTCTGCTGCTTTGGGTCTTAACTACTACAGTTGTAATCATCTTAAACAGCACTAAAAACTACGCAAAAATGAGGGAAATGTCTGCTGATAACACTGCTGTTGTTAAATGACAGACAACACGCTCCCTTGTGAGTATCGCAGATGCCAGCTACAAATGCTTACAAGGATTTAGCACAGTATTTGATAAGCCCATCGAATAAGCCTTGAGTACTGAAAGAATGAGCTCAGGTTCTTAGGTTCCTAGTCTTCAGCTGTATTTTACAGTTTGCATGTAGAATAAAAGTAGGAATCCAAACTGGTTTCCAAATCAAAAGTTTTCCTCCCTTGGATAGCTACTTGCAATTTTAATCTATTTGAAATTCTTTTCCTATAGTAGAGGTTGAATTACATACATTTTGAGCAGTTCCAGATACTCTACTCATTTACAAGGTTACTAAAAGATTAAAATTGTTGCATTTAACTTCAACATATAATTTGAAGCTGAATTACTTTATTTGCTTGTCAAACAGCATTTTGCCCCATTCTAGAGACTAAATTCACCACAAAGCAGAGAATTCTTACCACTTCATAAATATCTTGTTAATAGCTAAACTATGACCTCAGTAAGACACTTCATCACAAAATGGAACAAAAAAATCAACCAAACTCGTTTTTGCTAAAGAGGCAAAACAAACTGTAGCCTTTTCAGAAGGGACGGGAACCGTGATGGTGGTGAGAAAGATGACTAATAGTATAAATGAAAGTATTGGCTTTTTTCCTCTTGGGACTAAGGAAGAATCCTTTCCAAATTATGGTTTTAAAATAAAGACATTTGGAGGTCTCCAGCCTTGGTCTGTTTTGGACATTCATCCAAATCCCTAAACCACCACATATTTTAGAAAAACTTGGCATAAAACTCTGCACAGAAAAGCGCAAGACTGGCCTGACTCAGAATTACCAAAGAGAGTGGTTTCAGCAGTTCAAAGGAGGGGAAAAAATAGGAGAGGGGCAGAATAAAATGACTGATAGATGAATAGACAGATAAAAAACACACACTAAGGACAGCAGCACAGAGAAAAGAGGAAATTAAAAAAAATAATGACAAAGGGGTTGCGTATATCAGACACGCGCAAAGATGAAGGAAGTCATAATTTTCTGTATTTCATAACTACAGAGTTGACCTTAAGAAAAAAAGATAGGTATGTTTTCCTAAAAAAAGCAGACTCCACTATTGTTTCTACACTATTATGGCTCTCAAAGTGACAGGACTTGTAGATGGTAAAAGTGGCAATGACTTCCTTCATGTCTCTATCCACTTTGATTGTTTAAATTGGGAAAGGTATTTGAAATATCCAACCACAGCTGCAGACACAACTTCACCTCCCTTCATTTTCTTAAGTAAAACTTGCTATACAACCCGTGGTGAAAAATATGACCATTGCTTACATTATATGTCCTGAAGAAGAAAAAAATAACCACAGGTGAAGACAGCATGGTGCTATCTTCAGTACCTGTTACCACCAGCCATGTTGGCAGGGCAGCAGTAGAAGTTTCTAATTCTCTGTCAGTCCATGCTTATGAGCACATTTGCCTCCCTTAAACTTGCTGCCACACATTCTCACAACCCTAATCCCATGTCCTCCCAATGTCCTCAGACATTTATTTTTGCCATAAACTGGATCTTTGTCCAGCCCCTCAGCTCATACAAATTCATCCACCCCAGCCTGCTCCCCATCTTACCCTTTCCCGGCTTTGCTCTTCCATCTCATGCAAAGAAAGTACAGGTGCTGATACCAGCAGTTTTTTGGGCAACATCAATTATGAAAGAGCATGCTGACGGCTCAGTTACTCACAGAAAACCATCTGTCTGGTGGTATTTTTCCTACCTGCAATTCAGGCTTTTTTTTTCCCCAGACAGCTAGAAACAGCCACTGTAGATCACTTTGAAGTACTTCCTGTCATTGGCAGGCAACTGTAGCTTATTTGTGAATTCCTAAGATCTAACCTACTATGTAGTGGGCAAATAATCAGTCAGAAAGAAAGAAAGAAAAAATAAATAAATATCAACAACAAAATGCTGTAGTGAAAAAAAAAAAAATCATAGGAACAGAAAAGTAAAATGAAGGAAGAGGAGGGGATAATGAGAGTTACAGGAACAGAGGACAACCCTGGAGAGACAATGAGAAGTGCACATATATATTCTTACATTACTTCTATAATTCTAAGCCAAAATCTTATTTCAGATAAATATTAATGCTTAAAATTGAAATTATATCACATGCTCCCAAATGTACAGTCGTTTTAGTTGTCTTAGTCTTGCAACATGCAACTACTCACACAATATGGGATCGTAAAGAGCAAAAGAAGCACAAAAATTTTAACCAGTGTGAGATTAAAGGATATAATTTTGATCTGTTAAATTCAAACAGACAGGATATTAAGAGAGAAACTATAATTTGCAATAAGTTTTCTATGAGCTTTGTCTGAACTCAGAAAAAAATAAATAACTGACTCTTTGAAAAGGTCTGAACTCTGGCTTTCAAATTGATGAACCTCATTCCCTTGTACAGTATGACAGCATACCTTACCAGAGTAGCAAAACATGAAGTGAGAGAAGGGCAAGTTTTTTAAGAAGAAACCACAGAAGCAGAGACTCAGACATGTCACAAGTGTTTCTGCTGAGGGAAGTTTAATTCTCAAGGACCATAATATGACAGCACCTGTCCTGCACTGAGTGACAACGTAAAGCTGAGGCACCAGCAGGAAATGAAGCTGATCATCAGTTTGGGGGAAACTGTCCCACATGACAGGTGAAACATGAAAAAATTATACAGAGGTTAATGCCAACTCATTGGGAAACCATAATGAGAGTTAACTCTCAGTGCTTAACTGATACGATGGAGTTGCACAAGTTTCAGTGCTATGGATACCTCCCTTACTGAGTTCCACAGGCTACACCGGGATGTTACGTGTTGCCAGTGTTCTTACCTTGGCAAATGAAATAAAATGTCAGAAAAAATGGTATGGAGTGAGTGGGAATAAAGATGTACAAGTGAAGCAGAAGGTTTTGTGCTTAAACCATTGCACTGGTACCAAATGGGGACTTGGAAACAATTCTGCATGAAAGATCTGGAGTAGATCAGAATTTGCGCAATACCATCCTGCCACAAAACAGTCAGACATCACTCTGGGAAATAAAAACAACGTCATCTGGTAAATATAGGAAATAATATGCTTCCTTTAGCTGGAACTGGTGCAGTCTGAGCTGGAATATGCCAGTTTTGTCAGCACACTTCAAGAAAGATGTCTTGGAGCAAATCCAGTAAGGAAGAATAAACACAACCATGAGATTTGGAAAACAGGATGAGGAAAGGCTGAGAAAACGGGAGGAGAAAGGGGGTGTCCAAGGAGAGATGTCTACAAGGAAACAAGGTAATTTTTGAAAAGTGCTTGTTTCAAAGTCTGAGAAACTGTTCCAGAGACTTCAAGAAACTGTTCCAGAGATCACAAGCAAAATAAAGTACCACCACAAGGTGTAGAGGAATAAACTGTAAGAGGAAACAATGCACTTAAATTACAACCAAGCATACATAAGCACCAAGCCTGCATGCTTGCCTGTGGCAGTCACTCTGTCCCTATCATCTCTTGAGAACAGATTATACCAGCTACAGGTGATTCTGTCTTGAAGAACAGACAATCCAACCTCTCAACCCCTTTTATTCCCTAATCTTGCTGTGGTTAAAGAAAATCTTGAGCTTCGTAGAAAATATAACAAAGATACCTGAAGAACTTCTACAAAGTCTAATACCACAGTACCGAAATTTCACTTTTCTGTTTATTTCTAGAATCAATAAATCACATGCCAATGGACAGCACAAAGATGACATCTCAAGTATTTCACTGATCACTAAAGACTTGTCTGCAAGAAGTTACTACATGTAGTTTACTTTGTGGTTTCACACGAAACTAGAACTTCTTAATAACTGCCTCTGTTGACATAGTAAGTGTTCAGTACATGTGAAGTAACATTTTCTGCTTTTTGTAATTTTGAGTATGTGCTATGAATTGACAACTTTGCTTTCTGCAGTACTTTCCTGTATAAACACATCCTCCTCAAGTTCCAGAATCGAAACTGCTCCTAGCTTTAAACCTGGTCTCTGGATTACAAACCAGGATAACTTCTGAAATCTGCCCTTCCTAACTCCATGCTCTTGTCTTTGACTGGTACAATTCTCTTCAAAGCATTTTCTACACTTGGTATGTTCTTAAATGACACATTGACAAAAATATGCTTCTTTTTTCTCAAGAGCAACATTATCCAAAATCTCTCTAGACATAAAATTTGAAAGAAATGTGGGTGGGTTTTTTTTTTTTCCTTGTTGCTTTGGAAACCACAGTTCATGAACTTTGTAACAGATTGTCTGTTACCTCTGTTAGGGAACAGATTTCTGAATCTTATTTCTACATTGACACAGCGAGAACAAGATAAATGCGAGATCAGCTTTAGAAAAACAGGTTGAATTACTATCTACCATTTCAGATATTAATATCCAAATCCACTGAGTTTGCAAAACCAAGCATAAAAAACAGACTCACCCTCTTAAGATATTTATTAACTACTGTTTCTGGTCTGGCTGGAAATACTTAAAAAAAAAAAAAAAGCTTGTTGCATTAAATTGCTTCCAGGCAGAGCTAGGACACTGTTATTTTTAACATTAAAACAACAGCAAATATATTTTCCTCATGTAGGTTTTGTTCAGATCCTGTTCAAGCTTGTAATTTTATCTACATAATATTACTTTCCTCTTTGTAAGGGATTCTGGTCTATCATGAAAGGAGTCATCACTAACCACCGCTATAGCTACAATTTTTAAAATAATCTTAAAGTTTAAGCTCACCCTTCAGCTATAGACTCCTCTCCCTTTTCTCTTCAATTTTATGAAATAAATGTTTCATACCCATTCTAAACCAGCATGATTTGTATTTCTCAACAGAAAGTTAAAAGATTTAAGAGAGTAACTACAGCTAGATGCTAGAAATCTATGTTATTTTCAACTTAGAATATTCGGTTATTCAAAAATTCAAAGAGAATACTGAAAGCTTTGATAGATCTTTCGAACATTTACAAAACTCTCATTTTATTTCACTGTTTATTGTACCAAAAAATCTCCCTTGTTTTATGAACACATTTATTAACAGATCATTCCCTCTTACCTAGTACAATGCAATACAAACTTTGCTGGAATCCTAAAATTCAGCTTAACTGCTGGACATTCAACTGCTCAAATACAAACAGAAGTGACAAACACTGAGAATAACTATGTGACATTAAACACAAAGATTTTTGAAGCAGGTGAGATTTTTCTTATTTAAACAGCATAGGTTCAGCTCAGCTCTGCAGAATCCATATCTTAGACAGCCATCAGTTATAATGGTATTGTGAAAGTGGCTCTAAAATTTCTAGCACACACAATTATGTTAATATTTCTGCATATCACACCTTCTATCTCTGAGAGTATAATCCCACAGCAACTTAAGCTGCCCTGTGCTGGGGCTGCCATGTGCACTCACTCCCAGCTCTCTGGCCACCCAGCCTGGCCTCTTCCACACCCAGTGTGGGAGCTGCTGGGGACAGGGGGTAAGTCACTTCAGGCAGCCCACCCAGCACCAGGTTGGATTCTGCAAGTATAGTTTTTGTCCAGTCAGCTCTCTGATACGCAGCTTGGGTAGTTTCACACTACTTACCTCAGGGTAAGTGCACCTCAAGGCAAATTTCTATAAAGAAAAATGCTTCTCTAATGTAACAGCAAAATGTGGAAACCAACACACAATTAGAATCTGAACACAACTGTTACTGCATTAAATAAAATAGTATATGACATTATATTTGGGTCATCTATCTAAAATCTGTTGGCATAGTCTTCATTTGCCTTTCTATGCTTCTGGGTTTTTAAGGAGAGAGAGAAGTTTACTAGATACAGAAACATCACTGCCATAATATTAGCTCTAGCATAGTTTGATTTTTTTCTATAACACAATTCTGCCACATCACTTTTCTAAACTAGAAACAACAGTAAAACCATTTGTTAACCTATTCCCCAGAATACACACTCTCTCATTTTAAATACTACTAAATCTCAGCATTCTCTTTAGGTTGTACAACTTTTTGCTAAAACTTCACTACAATTACTTATGCAGAAAATTTTATACTTTGTCAGGGCTTCTTAAGTTCTCAAACCATTTTGTTTATTATTGGTTCATACAAGAGATTCACAGAACCTATTTTAAAGTCACTCAGCTGTTATAGTCCTGGGCTGTCAAGTAATACTTCCCCCCTCTGCCTTTTTCTCATCTTCTTGCTCTATTCAGCAAAACTTTTGATACACTCATACGAGTAATTTCCCATGCAAATCCAGACTAATCTGATGAATGTTCCTAGAAAAGTCCTTCTTGGCTTTCTTGAGATGTTGTGTTCCTCTAGTATCAGACCTTCAATTGTTCTACATCCAAAAGAACAAACCAGTGAGGTCCCACATCACCTTCATCTTAAGGTGGCACTGCTGTGACTCAGACCTTGTGTCCCTCAGTGTGCAGCCCCTTCTGTCAGCACTGGTGATCACACAGACAACTATTGTAACACTCTCACATGGACCAGTAACAGACGATCTCTTTATATACCTGTATCTTACTGTCCATACATTGACCAGGGTTTGTCATGATTTATTAAATTGTACTGAACAGTTTGCGACATCAGATAAATTTAAGACAGAGTACACAAAGAACAGACAGCAGTGACCAGAACGATAGTACACAACTAGTCTAACCTTTAAATGAGGAGTTTTTAGAGACATCACAACAAGGAAGGGTAATTTTTAGTTCTGTGGGTATCTATGGGAAGCTCCTGTGAAGCTCCTGTGAAGCATGGAGGAAGAAACTAGGAAAGTATGTGACAGACACTGTGAGCGAAATGGAGATTAATTAATTCTGATGTTGGAAGCCACTTCATCTTAAATTAATACTTACCAGATGAACTGTTAAATGAACAACCTACAATAGTATTGATGAGGAAAAGGGACAATAACCTGAAGTTACAGAATTAGATGTTTAAGCTGCTTGAACAAGTGTCTGAACAGACCATTTAAAAGACAGAAATCTAAATTCAGTAGAGGTTTCATAGATATTACAATATACTCAGATATTTGTCTTTGAGAAAGAACATTGAATGTGTTTGTTCTTTTTTTTTACAAGTTCACCTCACCTGAAGTGGAACTACCAAATCCAAAAGGTACTTAGACACGTTTCCCATGTGAAATTGATGGAGAGCTCAGTGACAGTGTTTTTCCAGTGACCTATAGGGACCCTATCTCATTTCCTGATTGAGCTACTCACACTTTAAAACTAGCCACTGGCCAAACTGGGGGGTGGAACAGTTCCCCACTGATTTCACTTCACTGCTCCTGCAAGCACTACCCTCACAAAAGATCTTCCAGTGGCTCCAGCAAAATCAATATAGCGGAAAGATAAAAGGTCTTGTCTCTTTCCATCGTGCTATTTCTCTGTTCACCTCTGCCCATGTAGTCTTCCACTCCTGCAGAATCCCTTTGCCTTATGATTACCTGCCAGCAGAGCCAGCTTGCTGGTTTAACTAAATAAGCAAAGACCTTCAGGTGCCACAACCATGCAACCTTCAGGGGATGTCATTCGGCTCTGCTCTGGAATCAGAGGGAGCTCATTCTTCAAACACCCTCTACTGAATCAGTAGGACTGTGATATCCTTACTCATCAGCTATTGTGTACCACATTTCTTCACCATCAAAGACAGGTCTGCATTGGCACAGTTTATACAGGAAAAAAAAAAAACAGAGATCATCAAAATAAACAAACACTTATTCAATCACCGAAGAGTAAAATAGCCCCTTTGTTTTGTTAAGCAATGCACACTTTCAATACAATATATGTGCACAACAGCTCATGTAGATACACACAAGCTAATTTTAAACCAGCTCAGAAGCATGGAAACTCTCTGTAGCACACCCACACTGCTTCAACAGGCTGGGCAAACTGCTCAAGTCCCATGCTACTACCCTGTGAGCAAGCCAAGCCTCTACTCACCCCCATCACAATAACAGTGTACCATTAGCGAAATGCTTTTCTGCTGCGATTTCTTGTTTTCATGGGATTTACAAAGCAGATGTGTTTGTGTTCTTAAATGAAAGCTTTTATCCACTGCCAGTTAGAAGAAAAAGTAATATTCTATAGCTAAGGGATCACCATGACTGTTTGAAAAGTCTTTTACTGCCACCAGGAAAGTCACATACAGCCATTTTTAGTTTCAAAAAAGATCACCAGCTGGCATCACTTGGAAAAGAAAGTGGAAACCTTTTCACAAACTAGTTGAAGAGGACACACAGATATAAAGAGGTTGGTTGTGGGTCAAGTCTGTGGAGGAAAAAGGGAAAAACTATCCAGCAGGATGTTTGTAAATGAATATTGGTGTATGGCAAAGGCCTAGAAAAAGTAAATGCAAAAAGCTAGTAATGGATATTTCATTTCAAACTACTTACACGTTTAGACAAAACCAAGAGGAAAGACAGTCACTTAAATTAAATTGTTGTTTGTCCCGAATGGTTACTGGCCGTGCTGCACCCGTGGGCAGTACGAGTAACAATTAAAAGTGGGATTAACAAACAATGCATCTTCTTTCAGTCCAGCAAAACCCTGCCATTCCTCTTCTTTGAAGCTTTAACTACTTTGTAGTCACTGGATTAGAAGACTTGAGGACTTGCATACTTTCCAGACATGCTGAGCCTAATGACAACTTCCTTTACAAAGCAACAGCCCCACAATGAATAAACAAACTTAAATAGCAAGCCAGCCTTCGCACAGAGAACATAGTGACAGATGCTATAAATCAGATGGAGTACTGTAAGTAGCATTTCTTCCCTCTGAGCAACCACACAACGCAACACAGAATACCTATAAAAAGATGTATGTATTAAAAAACAAAGGAAGTTTGCTTAATATTTTTCTTTGCCTCCATTATTCAAAATGACACAAAGAGCATCTTTGAATTCTCTCAATCAAAAGTATGATCAAAGCCTTCAGATGCTGACTGCTTCTAGCTGACACTTTTATTGAATATAAAAGTTTAAGCCTCAGAGGATAAGCCATGAAGAGAACTCTACAGGTCTTCTGTATAGAAGATTCTTGTCGTTATCAAACAAAACTCAGTATTTATTTCTATTCTTTCCTTTTACATTTCATTTGCATTGGCTAGTGGGCTAAGTCTGTCAGTTTTCCAATTAGCAGTCAAATATGCTTCCATGCCAATGACAGTTCTGAAAGCTATTCACACCTTACACAAAGTGCAGTGAGTTTAGAAAAAAAGATAGCTTTCCTGCAAACAACTGGAAGCTCACTAAACAGGATTAATTTACCTCGTCTGTCAACTGGTCCTTTTCTTCCTGCATCTTGCATTTCTATGTTGTTTACAGCAGAAAAGAGATTAAGGAGAGAACTGCAATTCCATTACAAATCCTTAACATAATCAAGACACTCAAGGGGGAAAAAACATTCAGTGGCAACCGTTGACCCAAGGATGCTTCACCACTACACTACTTAATGATTTAATTAATGCTAGAAAAGGTTCGATTAAGGTTTGACCTAAAAACAGTTCATGTAGTCACCTTCATTTATTAAAAGTTATATGAAGGCTTATCTTATTCAAAGCTTTATTACCTTTCACCAGGTGACCTATGTACAATTTCCAGAACCGAACCTCATTTATTAGAGGAACACACAGTTAAATATCATGCAACATTAAAGATTCAAGTATTTTATAGCTTTTTGTAGTAAGGCATTTAAAGGCATTCAGAAGTAATCTATACTTGTGTTCATTTATCCACTCTAAAAAGTTATGATTTTTTTCTTTATAAAATTAGGTAGAAGTTTACAAACTTCAGGGCATGAAAATCATACCAGAGTTACCATTATGTTTTCATTCCCAGACATTCTGTTGACAAAACTTTTGGTTGTATTTTTAAATACAACATTCTACATACTTTGCAACTCACATGAGTATTAACTTCAAGCCGATTAAACGTCCTTTCCTATTTAATAGTAAGGGGCCAAGTCTATAAACCGAGTACACCGTGCATCACTAATTTCAGAAAACTATGATCCTAATTTCTCATGTTGTAAAGTGAACACTCAAAATACAGAAATAACATTTTCAAAAATAGGCGTTTAAATGAAATGTAGATTATCAAAGACTCTGTTTGCCATTAAGCAAATCTAATTAAACAGAAGAATACCGCTTAACAATATAAGTACACAAGTATTTATTGCTGGTATTATGGGCTCTCAAACACCGTGCCGTACATTCGGTGAAGAAAATGGAGTCTCGAACTTCATGCCTGTCGAAGGATACCGAATCCACATTTTCCACAGGTAGTTGAGACTATTATCACAAGCCTGTTTACGGGGTACCATTAAAAAATAAACAAAATGTAAATCCTCAAATCCGTTTTTAATAGCAGTTTGTGATTTTAGGCTGCCTCCGATAAGGTTGAAACGGTCTCACCAAATTTGAAATGTCTCCTGACGGCACACGCAGGCAAAGAGAGCAGCACCACTGCCCACAAAAGAAGACGGGGATGCGTTGCCGTGCTCCCAACTTTAGCCGCCCGAGCTCTTTTTTTTTTTTTGCCCATTTTTCCGCGCTCGCCCCCCGCAAGCGCCTCAGCGCTTGGCGCGGCGGTGGCCGAGAGACCGTGTCCCCCCCCGGAAACAGCGGGGGAGCCTCTAGGAGCGCAGAAAGACGCTGGCGGTGGCAGATGCATCAGCGTCGGTGTTCACGGGCTGCAGGGTTCCAGGGGAAGGGTTGCAAGAGAAGGAAGGAAGGAAAGAAAGAATCTCCCCGGACACCCTGCAGCCTCCCTCCCGCTGCGTCCAAAAAAAACAGATTCGGCTGCTCGGGAAAGAGAGTGGGAACGGGGACAGAAAGCCTGGCACCTTCTTTCACAGCCCGCAGAGGCTCACTGTCATCCGACCCGCTGCCCCGGAAGGAGGCGCAGCTTTTGCCAAAAATCCCCCCCCTCAGCCCCCCTCCGTCGGCAGAGAGACCCCCGGAACCCGCGACCCCGCAAGAGAGGCAGGGCAGGCCGCGCAATTTGCTAGCTGGCCCCCCTTCAAAAGGGAGCAATAAAAGCACTAGGAAAAATAAACGCGACGGGAACTGACCCCGAATCCTCGAGCTGTAACACGCTCGCCTCCCGCTCTCCCCCCCCCGCCCCGGAAAACCCCCAGACCTCTAGCTTTCTGCCGACCCTCTCCCCTCACGGTAACACAACAAATGGCAAGACCTAGGCCCCCGGAGCTGAATAACAGGAAATATAGGCATCTGTCACCTCCCGGGGGGAGGTAAATGGATTAGCGAAAGCAACAAAGGGTAGAAAAGCCCTTTCAAACGTGCAATTGATTAACAAGTCCCCTCTAATCTGCAGCATCACTGTTTTTCCTTAAAGACATCATCGGTCTCCTCTTGCACTTCGGTGCAATTAAAGCCAGGAGAGGCGGGAGGGGGAAGGCGCTGCTTGACCGTCGAGCTCCCGCACTGCCCGGTGTGGATAGCACGGGAAGGGTGACAAACCTGGCATGGAAATGGTGCCGCCTGACATCTCCTCCCTTAGTCCCTGGGCAAAACGCCCCGACAAGGAGTTTGTGTGCAAGGTTTATCTGCTGCAGAGGGGGAGAGGGCAATTTTCCAGATAATGGTTTCACGAAAGATCAAAGAGCTCAATCCGGCAGCTCCTACCTTCCCGGTGCATTTCACATCCCAAGGAAAACTAAAACGTTAACCCCCCCCCCCCTTTTCTGCTCTGAAAGCACCACATATCTTACGCGTGAGTGGAGCGGGGGGAAAAAAAAAAAAAAAAAAAAAGGCTTAGCAAAGTTTATGCGGCTTTACAGGAACTGTAACTCTTTACACCACCGCTGCTCTCCAACCCAGCATGTCCCTAAAAATCACGGCGCTCGCCTCAGAGATGCCGGACAAACTGCAAACTGGCAACTGTTAAGGACCCGCACTGCCGCCGCCACGGCGCAAGGTCAGATGTTAATAAAGGTAGTTTATTCAGCCCTAAAAACAGTCGCGGAGTTCGCTGAACCGAGTCCTAGTGTTTCCTGAGTCTAAATGCTGACTTCCTCAGTCCCCAAGGGTCAGACAGGTATACAGAGGAAATGGGACCCTTTAAAGCTCAAAAACACACAGAAAGGGATCCCGCCGAGTCTCCATCAGCTGCAAGAGCGGCGGGTGCCCCCTCGCCCACTCGACTTTAATCCCCACCCCTTCCTCCTCGTTCCCGCTGAGATTCTGGCAACACTCAACGGCCCAAATAATAACACATTATTATAACCACTCCGAGGGGAGGGCTGGAAGGCGGGCGGAGTGAAGGAGGAGGCTCCACTCAGTGCTATCCACCCTCGGCAACAACAAAACCCCAAACTTTTTCTTTGTTTTCTCCTTCTTTTCCCCTCCCCCAGTCGCCACCAACGAGGCTCGGTGCGCTGAACCGGCGGAGGAGAGGTATGAAGCGCTCGCTGCCCGAGCGGAGCAGGGGCGCCGGGATGCGATCGGGGAAAAGGTTTTAGCCAGCCTTCCTCAGCGCAACCACCGCTGCCCTCGTCTCCTGCTATCCTCCGCCCCCTCGTAAAAGAGAGAAAGAAAGAGAGAAGGAAAGAGAGAAGGAGAGAGAGAAGGAGAGAGAGAAGGAGAGAGAGAAGGAGAGAGAGAAGGAGAGAGAGAAGGAGAGAGAGAAGGAGAGAAGGAGAAGGAGAGAAAGAGAAGAAAGAGAAGAAAGAGAAGAAAGAGAAGAAAGAGAGAAAGAGAGAAAGAGAGAAAGAAAGAAAGAAAGAAAGAAAGAAAGAAAGAAAGAAAGAAAGAAAGAAAGAAAGAAAGAAAGAAAGAAAGAAAGAAAGAAAGAAAGAAAGAAAGAAAGGAAGGAAGAAAGGAAGGAAGAAAGGAAGGAAGGAAGGAAGAAAGGAAGAAAGGAAGAAAGGAAGAAAGGAAGAAAGAAAGGCAAGATCAGGTTACCATTTTGCCAAAAAGAACGAAGGAGAAAAAAAAAGGAAGAAAGGAGGGAAGAAAGAAAAAGTAACCAACACCAACCACCACCTGGGGATGCTGGCGGCTCCGCCGGTCCCAAGTGAATACGTGCAACTCTCCAGACACACGCGCAGCTTCCCCTGCCTCCCTCTACCCGCACGTCCCTTCCCGAAAAGCAGTAGCATCCTCCCCGCCAGCCGAGTTCCCGCTCCTTACCTGCGGCGCGGACGCGGAGGAGCCAGGCGGCCGCCAGCAGGGCCAAGAGACGGCCCGCCGCCCCCCGCCGCCCCGCTTCGGGGACCATGCTGCCCGCCCGGCCGGCCGCCGCGGCAGAGAGCCTGCGGGGTAGCAGCGCCTGCGGCCGCAGTGGAGTCCGGCGCTGGTGCCGCGGGGACTTGGCGCTGCCGCAAACTTCTCCTCTGCACCGCCAAGCTGGCCCTGTGCTCCCGCTAACGGACTGTCCTCGACTGGGGGCGGAGGAAGCCGCGCTCCGTTCCCCTCCTCCTCCTCCTCCTCCTCCTCCTTCTCCAGCATCCCAACGTCACTCGGGGCAAACCCGACAGCGGGGAGGGGAGAGGCGCAGAGGGGCGGACAGGACTGGGACCGTCTGGGCGCTCCGGCACCCTCTGCCGGGGGCAAGCCCGCCGCGTGGAGTCCGCGCCCACCTTTCCCTCAGCACAGGGACAGGGGGAACTGACGACCCCCAGGAGCCCCCTCGGAAGGGCGAGGCCTGCACCCGGAAGCCTCTGGAGCCTCCAAGCTTCCCCAAAAAAATCCCCAATAAAACAAAAATAAGTGGGCAGGAGGCGCGTCGGCCAAACGCGCTTCTCTCCTTTGCCTCCTTCCAACGCGCAGCATAATCGGCACCGCACACAACGTGAAGTGACTGAAAACAGCTACTCCTTCCCCCAAAGCGCTCAGGGGCCTCAGCTCCATGGCACCTACTCCAAGACGCAAGGACCTCCAGGAGTGGGATCTTCCTCTACGCGCTCTACCGAGTCTCGCTTGTTAGGGTGTCGAAAGTAAATTTTTCGTTCCATCTTCAACAACCAGAAAATTACTCTACTCCGAGTAAAACTTCAATACTTTTCGCAGTTGTTTACTACCAGAAATAAGGGCGTTCTGAGCAGAATTTTAAACGCTTTTCAAAGTCCTTTTTAGTTTACACTTTTTGTGGTTCAAAAAAATTAGTACTCTAAGATAATGGCAGAATTGTGAGCAGGCTTCTGTTAACTGGGTCGTACAAACTCCAAGAACACAGTAACACCTGAATTTTTGCCATATTTTCAAAGTTACAACACAACAGCAAATTTAATTGTATATCTTGCCTATAAATACAACATTCCTGTTGTTTTAGACTCAATTTCTGGAGAGTTGATGCTGAATGGTGCTGAATACATACAAATTCCTTTAAGTACTCCCTCAAATCAAGCTCTGAATTCATAATTACAGCGAAATTAATTTTCTATTTAATTTACTTCTTATTGCAAACAAAGGCAAACTCTACAATATACTCTTTCTTCCTACTTTTGCACCCCATTTCTTTCCTCTAGGTCTCCAGTTCCATCTTGAAAATTCTCCTGGCACCTAAGCATGACAAAGGGAGGTCCTGATCCCCCTTTGGAAGGAATGTAGGACTGACTGAATTCAGTCCCTTCCCATCACAACACCACATTTTATAATCCCTTTCATAAACATATGAAATGTAATGTAGAAGTAGTGAGGATGTTTTTTACAAGGTCCACTCTTTAGATTAAAGGTTGCTTCAGACCTTGCCTCTTTGATGGTTTGAAACATACTCCTGATATCCAGCCTATATGTATTCATAACCAGTTTATACTCCTTATCTCTTGTGCCACTATTATACTTTCACATAAATAGCTTCCCACTTCCCCTGTCTACAGTATAAAATGACCAGAATGATACCTCAACCTTTATTTTGTTACACTAAAAAACATAAATATTTAAATTTCTTCTGAAAAGACCAGTTCTGCATTCCCTGACCGCTTTAATCCTTTTTCCCGCCACTCTCCCTACCCTTCTATCCACCCGTATTTTTGGCAATCTGATTTAATCTTTCTGAAGATAGGTGGCTCAAGCTCAGCATAGTATTGGAGATGCTTCCTCTACCAGACAATGTCTAATTTCCTTTCTGGTCTGAAAAGACTAATCAATACATCCTGATGATTACAGATGTTGTGTGATGTGTTAGAAAAATCTATGTTCTCTTTATCATTACCAGTGTACACCTAACAGCAGAGAACTGCATTCAAATTCTATGTGTCTGGCCTCATGAATCCTCCTTTTTTTTGTATCTCAAGTCATCAAGACCAGTTATTTCTGTAAGATATCCTGCTCCATCTTTTGTCAAGAATAACACTTGGCTCTGCATCAGCAAAAAATTTTGACTGCATGCTGATGACATGTGCTAAGGCTTTTTGTGAATATGTTAAATCTGTGTTAAATGTCAGAGATCAATAATTAAAAGCATCCCTCCATCTAATAGTTTGGAATTCAAAATATGGCTATATTAAAGATACATCATGTTGCCTAACATGATATACGTTTAGTAAATTAGTTTTGTTCTATGAACATCCATTATGTTAATTTTTTTCTTCGAAACTCTACTCCAGAGCTTCATAAATTCCTGAGGCCCAACTAATAGACCTGTAGGTATCTGGATGACTTTTTCTCACTCTTCATAAATATCATCTGCAGAGCTGAACAAAGCCTTGATCTCTGGGGAAATGGGCAAGATCACAGAGCCACATATTGTGATACGGGAAGCATATGCGGCACGTGAGCTGAGGACAACAAAAAGACTATACACTCTTCCACTCCTCTCTAAAAACCTGTTAACTTGCCACTGACTATAAGTAACCAGTGTGTATATTACTTCCCAGTTACATGATACTGCACCTTCTTCAGTAGATGACATGGGAGCAGTGGAGAAAGAAAATAAGACATAACCAGGCCTGCAGTGTTCTGTCTCCTTTCCCCCATTTTTTGTTTTATTCCACAATTCTAGCAATATCTGCTGTTTAGTTGGGATGATAACAACTCTTCTTATTAGGTGATGGGATTAGTTTTCTAATGCAGGCAATAGAACAATCAAGTGCCAAGAAGTGTGTCCAAGAAACTAAAGCAGAGACAGTGCTGTGCCTTTCACAATAAAGTTTAATTGGTTAAAGCCTGTAGCAGCTACCTGCCTAAAACCTTACAAACTCTGAGTCTATGTTCCTCTGGAGCTTATGATCGTTCAGCTGAGTTTCTTACCTTGCAAACACAACAGAGGATAAAACTGCTTGCATAAATTACTCTACATTTTGCATAATCATACAAAGAAGTAGTATTTTGCTATTTTTCTGATGCTCTCAAAAAATCTCATAAAACAACTAAGATATGGATCCTTTCTTTTTTTTTTTTCTAAATAGATTAGCATTTGATAGAAACTGAATTTGTGAATTATTTTCCCGACTTGGCAGGGGAAACTGGTTACATTATGAAGGCTAAATGACTAGACTGAGTTAGCTATTGAGAATTTAAGTCTCCTTCATAGCCACAAATTATTTTGTCACTGACCACAAAAACTGCCATTTCATATTTCAGATTTGCAAGAAGAATCACTTAGCAGGACCGCGGTGAAGTCACTACTGTGAAGAAACCACCGTACAAATTCTTCCTCTGTATTGTAAAAAAATATGTACAGTAGGCGAAGAAGCCTGGACAACTGCATGTGTCTTCTGGGTTGGTTCGCCATACTCATGAAAGCAATTAGAGTGCTCCCTTGTGTTCTGCAGCATATGGTCCCAAACTGTTTTGTCACTATTTGACAAAGAAAAAGCTGTGCGTGTATTTGTTTGCATGACCATATGGTACGTGCCTAATAGGAGTAGTTGAGAGCAATGGGCAAAGCTGGAATTCAGCCTGAACTTGCTTGGAAATCCCTGACAGGATTTGCATGGATTCCCTTTGCCACGTGTGTCTGCTTTCATAGTAAATATAACAAAATTAACTTTAAAGAAAACATAAGATCAGACGTGGTTCAGACTTCAAGGCCTTAGTGTTCCTATAATCATCCTACAAGCTTAGATAAGTTCTAACTGCTGTACTGTCTTTATTCAGAAAATCACTCTGTGCCTGATCTTTCTATTCCTATGGTGAAAGCAGCACAGAAAACATTATTGCAAACATTACCTATATGCTTCACATTTCCAGGATCAACTCCTGGGCTTTCTTCTACAACAGTAAAAGTACGTTCCACGGAATTCTGCTATGGCCCGAATCTGAAAAAGGGATTCAGACATCTAAACCAGGACTCAGGCAGGCTTCACACTCCCAAGCCCAAATCTGTAACACCAAAATGTGCCCGTGTAATCTTGAACACCTAATTAGCTGGCTCCTGTTTGGTTTAAACATTCCTTGCACACTTTGACATTTATACATTGCCAGAGAACTGCCCCAGCCATGGCAACTGAGTGCCCAGTTCCACTGAGAGCTCCAGAAATTGTTCCTAGCACAATGCTTGAGGGTCTTGATAACCTGTGCCTCATTCTGACCACCCAAACAATTTTAGTCACTGTCTTCTGAAAAGCACAGCTTGGAAGGAAACCAGTGGTGGTATTCATTGGTATAGCAAATACCAGCTCAACCTATGAAGAGTTTTCTCAACATTTAGGCCCTCAGAGAGTGACTTGGCTGCATTATACAAATTAAACAAGAACACGAATGTCTGAATTAATTTAGAGCTCAAATAATCTTTGAAATGGTCATTATTACACTAAAAAGTGATCTTGGCATTTAGTCTCTTATACTCCAAAAAATAAAACTGAGGTTCTTTTTTTAATGCAATTTTAATTATTGTTTGTTGTTAATTGTACTTAAGTACTGATGTGTATTTATTTTAGTTGTTTATGTCAGCCATTGCCATGGCACTAGAATGCTACAGTTTTGTAAATAACATAAGAACAATTAAAATTGTAACTGTTTAACTTATGTAAACTGCAAACCAAATTCAGGCAAGCTGGAGTATCAACATTCAGACATTTGACAGATTTCAAAGTGAAAAAAGTGTGTCTATGTGCCCTTATCACGCTGAGTTACTTGCTGAGTTGGTAAAAACCTATAAATCCATTACACAAGCTCTTAGTACTAGGATACTGTGTTAAGTACTGCAGTTTACAATACAAGGCAACACCAAAAATACATCATTTTCTCAGTCAGACAGACATGTCAGTGGATCTAGACACCAGATAACAACACAGTTCAATTTAAACATGTATTAGAAATTTGCAAGTTGCCACAAAACAAGATATTGCTGTATTTTGAAAGGCCATCATCTGGACATGAAGGTGTCAGACAAGCACTAAGCTGAGCCAAGAGTTTAAAAGTCAGCCCCTAGGGGGTACTGACTACAGAGAATGCTCTTTTGGGACCCTTGATGTGCATGTCAGTGTCTAAAGGAGGACAATTGTGGGGGAAGATGGGACAGGGGAAAGAAGGTGAAGATTGTTTTTGTTTTGTTTGGTGTGGTCTGGGCTGTTTTGTTTTGTTTTGTTTCAAACTGGGGTTTTGGTGGGTTTTGTTTGTTGGTTGGCTTTGTTGTTGTTCATGGCTTGGTTTGTTGGGTTTTTTTGTTTGTTTTGGTTTGGGAGGTTTTGGGGGCAGTTTCTGGGGAATGTTTGGTTTTGGTTTTTGTTTGTTTGTTTGTTTATTGGTTTGGTTTGGTTTTTTTTGTGGTGTGTGTTTGTTGGTTTTTTTCTTCGGTATGGTTTGGTTTCTTAAAGTTAGCCTTAGTTAGAGAACAGGCAGTCTTCAACACTGGCACGCTGGAGTTTAGGGCCACAAACAGGAACCAGAAGATCTATGTTCTTTTCCCAAAAGCATTTAAGAGTACTGCAGCTGGGAGACATCTCATTACAAGCTTGTCAAAAATGCATCAAAGAATCCCTTGGATTTGGATAAGGAAAAAAGAAAAAAAAAAAGGATATACTTCAGAAAGAGGTAAAATCTGGGAGAAAGCTAGAAGCAGTCAGCACAAGCTATTATTTCTTACGCCACAGCCTTTGCAGTCACAAAGCAGCCTCCAATGGACAACAACCCCAGTCTAGCAGAGGCAGGCTAAACACAGTGCAGTCCTGTGCTAGGGATCAGTCATGTGGTGAAATGAAATTCCTCTCCTTCCCTCTTCTCTCCTCAAACTCAGAGGTACATATGGCATACACACATAAGGGAGCAAGAGCGACCATGGGAAGAACTTCAAAGACAACACATCAATCATGATGGGAACATGAATACAACTAAAATCCATTCGGTGCTGCTGTGTTCTGTGGCATGGAGCAGATGAGTGCTGTTGACTCTGGTCTACAACACTGGGAACAACAGTCTGCCACATTTTTCCTTTCTCTCACCCACAATCCAGACTTTAAAACTGATGAAAAGAAAATTCAGTGTATTGAAGAATATTAAAATATTTGGGATACCACAAGCTAATGATGTATTCTACAGCATTCACAAACCATTGTGCTTAAAGAACAGGAACCTGAGATTATAACACAGAGTTGAACAGAGGTACAAGCATGAGTGAAACTGCTTCACACGCACACAACTAGTCAATGGTGTAGATAACAGAGACCATACTGAAGTACACTAAAGAAGACATGATTACATTGGATTCTGCTTTTAAACATTTTAAAGACTGCATAAAACCTTTTCTCCCCAGAGAGGTTTGCAAAACCAATCAGCTGGAAAGAAAACAACTGGCTCCCCAACTCCCACATGGATCGTTGAGGTTCTCTTCTGTTAAAAGCAGCATAGGGTTAAACAAGTACAGTTATTTTAAAATATACTTTTTTTTTTTTTTAATATACAATTACAAGGTTTCACTGTGTCTGAATTGGCTATTGAATGACTATGGTCTTGCAGTGCCATTATACCATTATATAGTATTTTTTCCTTTTTTTTTTCTCACCTTCTCTTTGTCTGTGCACAAGTCCCATAAATACATACTTCACAAAAAATGGAAAAGTGAGATACTTCTGTTCACTTAAAGATGCTCTTTGCCTCTTCTCATTCCCTTTACTGGAACTGGAACAATCTGAACAGTTATTCACTACACAACCACAAAAAGGAGTCTGTGCCTTTTTTGTCCCTCTCCTAGAACGTTGGTTTTTTTTTTTTAATTAAAGTGTATTTTTCAATATCGAATTATCCCATCTCTTTTGTACAATTATGTTCTTTAAACTCTAAAAGTAGAAAAACCTTACCAAAATTTATTTTTCTCTTCAAGGTCTTATTATCATCCCTTTCATATTCTTTGTCTTTTATTCACAAAAGAGGCACAACAAGATTGGAGACTACCAATAATGAGAAAAATGATTAATGTTTTGTCTTGGGTTTAAATTGCAAGCTCAGTCTGATCTGCTGAGGGAGATATGTAATTGCCTCAACCTAGGGGCAGATTAGATAACTCCTGAATGAAAAGGTCTCCATACACAACACAGGGAGAAGAAAAGGGACTGAAGGCAAGTAAGTGGTTTCACATTTTAATAAAAGGAGAATAAAAAATTTTTGTACCTGGTCAGCTATTTCAGTGTCTCCATGTCCTGATTCACTCCAGGAACTGTGAGAATATACTTCCTGGATTCAGTCCTATTTGTGCAATTGAATTTCTACCTCATCTGAGGCTCTGCTTACAGGGGTTCATACCCCTCATCTGACATCAGTCAGCATTTCCCACTTCGAGCAAACAGGCAAAGATGGATTGTGAGATCAGTCACCACTGTTGTCCCCTAACAGCTGTAATTTGACCAAGATCAAAGAGGAGAGAAAACTTACTTTGGTTCCTGTGTTGTTCAGAAATTGCTGAGCCACAGGTTTTGATGAAGGTTTATCTCACTTGCACAACATCAGCTACTGCACTACACAAGTGTCTACCTGCCTTACATGAAAGGCTTTTAAACTAACAGTTCTTGATAACTTTCCCAACCAGCCATAGCAGCAGCAACAGTCAACTTCTTACAACAAATCTGTAATTAAATTAAATAGCATGGTTAAATTAGACTCCAATGCTCAGAGCTATTGCATAGACTTGATGGTACCAGACTCGATGGTATCTCTGAGACACCATTGTCATTTTTGTGGAGAAGAGTTCATCTAAAAGGCCCCAGTATGTGCCAGCTGCTGCCTGGTGCAACGTCTGATGTTGGGCAACACTGGCACAGCGAGACCTAGATCCTGAGTGCAACTGTCCGCTCCCAGGTTCTCAGCAGTGACCAAGCAGCCTGGAAGTCACCCAGATACAAAAATTAAGAAGTGGAGAAACAGGACAGCTCATTTCCAACTCTGAGCCAAAGCCTTCTGGGAACCTCAAGGATAAATAGGGAAAGTTTGAACAGCACTTTTCTCTTGCCTGTCAGTTGTGGATGACAAAGAAAGCAAAGAAGGTGCGCTGCTTTAACTTCACATTTCTACACTTGAATAGTTTTTAATTCAACAGGAAGGGAGAAAATGCAGCATAGACTTCTGAATTGGTAGGAAAGGAGTCAGGAGACTTTTGTTATATTGTGACTTACAGTGTACAGGGCTGCTCACACTGAAATGAACCAGAATGGATCAGAATGCTTCTGAGCTGCACATGGCACTAGAAATAAAACGAACTAAATAAATAAATCTGGGTGGAAGGAACCATGAGAATTTTTTTTTTTTCCACTGTAATATGGGGGAAAAAACTGCAATATTTTTAGCATAACTGTTGCCAGTGGGGCTGAATGTGAAACCTACAGCTTGCCATGGACGCTAATGTCATTATGGAAGTTTTTTTGTGAACAAGAGCTTGAGTTCCTAGAACATGGAGACTGTATACTGGGCTTATGTGTATTTTTTTAATGATGTACCACGGAGATTGTTTTATACTGATGTGTGTATATCATTAAAATAATCTTACAAGATCTTCTCATACAACCAACCACAAGTATCCCAAACCCTTTTTTTTTTTCTTTTTTCTTTTTTCTTTTTGTTTAAATTATTTGGAAACAATACCATTAAAGTAAAATGAAGAAGACAGAATTAAGAGCATGATAAGAAGAAGATAACTGTTCTTAAACAGCGTTCTGCATATATTCAGTCTACTTCCAGTTTCCATCTACATTTCCAATTTCATAAAATTTTCTGTTATTTTGTTCTCAGGCAAAAAAAAAAAAAAACCTACAAAAATTTAGCCAAAACATAAACATATTTCTTGTGTACAATATAAATGAGGTAATGCCAATGCTACTCCTGGAATTTAACTTTTGCTGCTTACTTTTAGTTTACAGCTTCAATATTTTAAATAGCAGAAAGGCAGTAACTGTTGCTAAGAATTTCAGACCAAGGCATAATTAAAGAAAATAAAATCTTGTCTTTAGCATTGATAGTAACACCAAAGGACTGTGATGTTTAAGATCTTAAAGTTAGCTTTCCTGTTGCCTACAATGAACTCTACAGGGTTCATTGTGTTTATTTAGTGGTATATAAGGCTGGGGTGATTTCTAGGGCTACTTGAAGATGTAGCTTTTCCAGCTTTCATTAGCATTAGTGGGAATCACATTTATGCATCAGTGGCAGGATAAACTCTAAAATAATCAGTTTTAAAATAAAAAAAACATATTTAAAGACAGATTTCTATCAGTGCATTTTACATGACTATGCAAGGATTTTGATTTGATCCACCCTCAGCAGGGGTGCCTGTTATTCAAACCATGTGGTATCCACTTGGTATGCTGGGTATAATACTGCTGCTGTCAGCATTTGCTTTAAAATCTGATGCAATATATTACAAAGAAGATTTGAACAATCATAACTAAAATTTGTTGGGAAGACTTGAAACAAAGGACTGAATGAAGTTGAAAACTTATGGAAACAATAAAATCTGAAATGTTATAAAAAGAAACTTAGTATCCACATGGGAACTATTCTACAACCTTCTTGGCAAATTTTAATCAGACATGCCTAACAAAAGTAATATAACTAACTTCTATATAAACAAAAACATGCATACCTTCCAACAAAGGGATTAAACTCTGCAGTTAACATTTTTTAGGACTACCATATATAGGAATACTTGGAGCGATCTAATGGCACTGAACTTGGAGAAGAATGCATAGCCAACTAGCAAAATAATTTCCAATACATACCTGTCTATCAGGTAATCTTTCGCTATTTTCAGCAATGAAGATTATACTTATGTTAACATTTATACAATACAGTTCTACCAGTTTTATTCCATTTAGGTTTATTTGGCTTTAGTAAACCTTAGAAGAGACTTTTTTTTGTCCAAAACACATACACTGATAACAATAACCTTCACAACCTGCCATATTTAAATTTATTTAAAGTCTTACTACCAATGTTGCTATATTTAGACAGGTCTGTCAGAAGTTATGGAGGAGTTCAGATGAAACAGTTGTTTCCTAAAGAGATCTAAAGCTTTACTGTAAATTACACAGCACAGAAGTGGAAGACACAAGACTTGAAAATAGAGATTTGCCTCATAATAAATACTTTGTACTACACAACTTACTGGCTCAGAGGTTTTCGCAGTCTTATGGAAACATGCATCTATGCAACCCAAATTTAAAGAAGCTGTGTAAACACTTTTTAGAGGTGAGAAAACTAAAACCAAGGGGAGATTGCCTAAAATTCTATAAAAATTGTGATTGTATGAGAAATAAAACCTGCATCTTGGATCAGGATATGAAAATTCATAGCACTTTGACTTTCAGTCTGTGCTTCAGAGAACTGGCCTTCACCTACACACACACACACACAAAAAAAAACAACCAAAAACCTTCCTTCTCTATTCAAGCTGTGAAGATTTCTCCGCGAAGCGGAGAAATTGCATTACTTCTAACATATTGAGAGCTAAAAGGTGATGTGGAAGCATAAGAGCACACGTTAATATACAACGTACAGTGTTCTGAAACACGGAAGGAACTATAACAACGATATTTCAGATAGTAAGATGTATTTTGCATTATTTATGGTGACACTAAGTAGAGTAAATGAGATGAGCACTACAGGATTTGACTATTACAGTTCTCTGGTGTTGAGCCCTTTTGCACATCTAAGATCAAGATCTTAAGAAACAGAAATTAAACTCTTAACTGAGATAAAGTTGTCTTTCTTACAGGTGTTTTGTAGTTTGATAAAAAGTTGCTGGGCAGGCAGACCCTGATCCAGTGTGGTTGGTCTTTTATTAACTGTGTTCAGCAGAAGTTTTCTAGTATCAGTAAGACTATCCTCTACTACCAACTTGTACTATGTACTTGTACTTGTACTCTACTACCAACAAGTACTATGTACTTGATTCTGCTTCAGAACAGGTTACGAGGCCTTTTGAGATCTCTTCCAAGATAATTTTTTAAAAAACAGCAAGATGGGTCCTATTGTTGACACAAAGTATTAAAACCAAACAAACAAAAAAAGCAAAACTGTCACCACAATGAAACGTTAAATTCTACCATGACAGACAAGTGTTTTTCAGTGACATGAGCAAACACTGAAGTATCCAAATTTGTTTATGAAGATGAATACAAGAAAATTGAGGCTGAACTGAGGACTTCGAAAACACAGACATAATTTTTGCCATTATAAGTCATAATCAGTATTATTTTTCAGAGTATAGATCCTATGACAAATCATGAAAATCACTTTTTTTAGGGGACATTGTTAGTATTAACCAATGATAAATGCTCTGGTGAAAGTATGCTCAATTGTTCTGCTGGCAGAAGAAAAATGTATCTGAATTGTGCTTTTGTCACTTTATCTACCCTACTGATTGGTGTGCACTTACCTATTTCCTCTTTTTGGCTTCAACATAGCCACTCATGTTTGCCAAGCTTGTGGCATAACCCTATGGAGATGTACACAAAAGGAATAAATCAAAATGGAAAACTCAAATATTTTCCTCAATTTAACCAATGACAAACTTTACAAATTCATTTTTCAACTCTCTCACTTCCGTTTGTCTGGATTAGGCATTATTTTTAAGAAAGAAGAAGATGGTTTATTAAAAAAGTAGTGATGAGGGAACAATAACAAAACAACAATGTATTAACAGTAAACTCAACTGTGCTTTATTCAATGCTTTATTCTCATCTTAGGAAGCCAGCTTTGAAGTCACAAAAGGACGAGTGGGATGCCAGGATTTTGGACTTTCTTTTATGAAATATTTCCCCCTCCTACTGTATACCTAGATCACTTGCATAATATAGAAGACATTTATTTTTGTGTTGGACAGCTAAATAACAAGGTTTCTTAAAAAGCAATGCTGTCTGGACTTCACTGGTCATGAAGCACAGAACCAACCACCAGATACAGTACCAGAATGCATAGGTCACACTTGTTTCTGGCAGTAGCATTCTAGTCTTTCAACTATTGATCAAAACACCGCCATATAGTAAGAAAGGTGTCTAAACTGTTCTTCCAGTTAGACAATATGCTCAAAAGCAGTCACTGAATTTAACAATACAGCTTCCATAAGATGTCATTACTACAATCCAGTCAAATACCACAGACAAAAAAAATTTTTATTATATTAACAGAATATTCGTAAAAGATGTAAAACTTACCTTACCACAGTTATCCATTCTGCACCAGTAATGCACATTCTCTAATTTCCTTGCTTTGATGGACCTATGCCATCAGATTTATCCCTAACACATGATGTCTTGTATTTCAGTACATCATTCCTTATCCCAGTCCTCAGTATTCCATTACCATTTCTGATGACCACAGTAACTCACCATTGTACCCACAGGAAGACAAAATTTGAGATCTAATTTCAAACTCTATTAATTATTTCACAGCACCAGTTTCATGAGTCTGATCAGGGAGTTCAGACAAGGAAGACCTATATCCAGAGATATTCTCGGGGTATGTGTACTGGACTAGTTGAATCTCCAGCTTAACAATACTCCACACTCAGATGGTACTGTACATTCCCAAACACAAATCCCTAAATAAAGGCAAAAGTTAGAATTAGGCACACATCATGTAATAATGTGATCTGCGTATACCTCAATGCTGCCATAATTTTATTTTTACAGATCATTCAAATCCGGGTCCTCAGAAGTTGCGGTGGTGGTGGTAGAAGTTGTTCTTCAGGATTTTTTTAAATCACAAACACTGGGAAAAACTACAATTGAAGCCATAGTTTGGGTGTAAATAATGACTCAGACAACTGTTTTTTATTTTCATTTTTGTTTTCACTGACTGAGAATGTAAATTGAACTTTAGTGCTATTGTGCTTTGTTCTCCCTCTCTGTGAAAATGTGTTCTGCATTAAATTGCATGGATAAACTAGAACAGCTCCAAATATCACCCTTCAGCTTTTGTATAACACAAGAGCCAAGAAAAGATAGAGAATGTGGTTTTATGACCAACAGATGGTGTAATTGGTATCATAGATGTTTTTATGTCAGGGGGTCGTAGGTTCAGCCTCCATCTGGAGCCTTCTCAGATCTGCTGTGTAGCTAAATGATTAAAGAAGCTATATTGGGTCAAAAACACAACCACCTGCCTGAGGGTAGAAGTATTGCTTTCTTGGTCTAGCTGTTATACTATAGTTGCCTCCCACATTACAGTTCTCATGCCAGCCAATGCAGCACTTAATACCAACAGGATTCAACAAAATATTCAACAACAATTTGCTCATATCCTTCAAGTTTCTCAGTAGCTTTTGACGAGTATCATAAACGTAAGTCTAGGTTTGCCTACTTGAGTGAAAAGCTCTGCTAACTCAAACTTACACATAACTGCAAAAGGTCAAAACCCAAGGAAAAAGAAACAAGTATGCCTTTAGAGATTGGGCATTGGACAGCTGGCCAAGATGGCTCACATCTCTCAATCAGAATTAGACACATTTGTATTCTGAGGGTAAAAAGCGACATTAACACTCAGCACAATTGATTTTAGCTACAGTTTCTGGATTAGGACCAGATTATCAACACAGATGCTCTAATCCTAGAGTATAAGGGTTGTATATGGTTTATCTGGCTAAAAGGATGTACAAACAGACCAAACCCAATAATTTATGCACACAATAAGGTCACTAGTTTACTTCTTCTGTGGGGTGAATATTAGCAGTAATAAATTCACGAAGTCAGTGAAACCATGACTTCAGTAGAAACCAACACTCTCATTTACATGAGGCACATATTCTACATACTCGTAGTATTATCTTTATGTGGAGTACCAAACTTGCCTGGGATACCTAATGATTTAAATGCTGTCTGTAGTACTGATACCAAAGGACTTACCTGGCTAACACTGGAAACAATTAAGATGTTTCTGTCTAATTAAAAACCAAAAAACATCCAAATTACCATGGTTTCATGCAGTTCTGCCACAAACTATCCTATCAACTCTTTGCAAACTCTGCATAGTAGTACCCCTATGTCAGACAGAAACAGCGCTCCAGTATCTGAATTGTAAAGATAACAACACAGGTATGAGTCAAGTACTTTCCATTATCCTACTTCATGTACTCGTACGTAAAAGAACTATGAAGTCTAACTCTCTTTCAAAATGTCAAAACACTCCCTCATGTTGTGTTTTAAGGAGTCTCCAATGCTAATGAAAAACTTGGTATTTATTAGTACTTGAAGCTTTAGTACAAATTAAAAGCTAATGTTAAACAGACTAGTTTATTTTCAAAATTTAAACACAAATCCTATAATTTTGAATGGACATAAATACTAGGAAAAAAAACTAAATTTAAAAGCTTCTCTTTCACTTTATCACTGAACTGACAGCTTGCTAGATCTTTGCAGTCACTTGCAGAAAATTTCTCTGGCAAACCTACATACCTGAAGCTGAGCTTAAAAATCAGAAATTTCAGCTTTTGAAAACACGCGAGATTATGTTCTTCTTTTTGCACATCTCTAAAAGAAATATACATATGTCTTCAGAAAGCAGTTGCTTATCAATGGCAGGTGGAGTTTTAACTGCACTTTCTTCAATGCTAAAAATGTTTTTGCATAGAAGGTCATTCATATTGTGTATAATGGCATAAGAAAAACTTGAGATACAAGTGAGGAAAAAGAAAGGCATATTTTCCCTCTCATATACACAAAAAATATACTTTTCTATTTATTTTTACTTGCCAGAAGCAGTGAAATATTTTCCTTTAACAAAGGAAACATATTCTCTCTGCTGGAGGGTGCTTTTCCTAATGGCCTGTACCATGGGAAGGATAACAAACACCACATCAATGTAATAACATATATTTCCATTCCAGTCATGTCTGACTAGTTGAGACATTTCAAATGGCCGCAGGATTTATGAAAATGAGTAATTTCAGCTGACCACACCAAAATATTTATACTAGCTGCTGAGCATACTGCCTAGACGTTTGAGTGCCTCTAAGTGGGAAACATCATCAACATAATTATTCAGCAGCCAAGAAAACAAGCTAGTTAGTTTGAGTACTTCTATGTGAATTCATGTAGGCTGTCTTCAAGGGTCTATTAGGTCCCTTGATTTCTGCTCAGGAACATCCCACAGTTTTACGTAGTTCTTGGGAAAAAAAATCTATATTTAAAACAATTTACATTTACAAAAAGAAACAGGCAGGGAACTGCAAGTAATGAGGGGCTCATACATCCCGAGACTGTTGGGAAGCACAGCTTGATGCTCCTATGCTGTCTGAGGAACGTAGCTTGCTCTTGCAGGAATTTCAGGAATTATATCATAATGTTAAGGCAGTGGATAATTCACAGGAAAAGCGATAATAAGAAGACAGGATCCACACCTGGATCTTTCAAGAAAACATGAAAATTAACTCTCTTTCAACTCTGGGTTCTGTGGGTGAACATATGAGAACTTGAAGTTATCTGTTTGTCTAGAAGTTGCTGTTCCAGTGTCGTCGTTAACACAGATGTTTTGAACTTCTCTCTTTGCCATTAGTGCCTGGCAAAAGCAATACTGTGATGTCTGTGAAGAGGAAGAGAGCAGAATTTATCAGTGGCCTTTTGGGCTATAGCCTACTGAACAGAGACACAGCAGCTAGAACAGAGTTTGCTTCCACTGCAAGATGCTCTTCTTTCACTTCTCAAATACATCAATACTACCTGAAGGGGTGATAAACACACACACAAAGGTGTGCACTAGCATTATAGGACCCTTCTGAGGCTGCCCTTGTTTTCTGGAAGTAAGGGTTGTATCAGGCTATTCAGTCACCAAATAAAACACTCAAATGCTAAAGAGATTTGACATTGTGCAAGTTTCATGCTGCCTATCAACAGTTTCATAGTAAACTACCCCAAAGGCAAATGTTGCTCCAATTTTTCCATCTGTGACAACAAGCACTCTTTTTCACCCATGAGTCAGCTTACTACACCTTCCTTTTGGTCTGCTGGCTGCACAAGAATCTCTGTGGCCAAAGCAGTACACATATGCTGAACTTTTTTCTTTTTTTAATTTTAAGGACTGAAGTAGCCCAAACTTAAACTTGTTCAAACTTTGCCATTTGATACCATCTCTTACCTCTGATCAGAACTGTTGTTTATTTTCACATGGCTGTTCTCAACTCTTTTCTTAGCCCAACACAACAAAAGTATTTCTAGAAATATGTGTGGATACACAGTAAACTCCATTTGTTGTCACACATTGAACTCTTCCTTCAGGTTGCAAAGGAAAACTGGAACTTCATTTATGTGCTAATTTCTCATGAATTCCCAGATGCATCTAATTTTGCAGTGAGGTGAGTCACTATTGCTATTTTTTCCTTGCAAACACAAACAGCTCCTGATATGCAACAATTTCCAGTACTCAGAACCAAGCTCATCGTTCTTCATTGTGCATTGTTACTCCCTAGACTTGGGTGGACCAACAATGGACGAGCAAGAATTCTGGTGACAATTAACTTCTGTAACCTAGTCTAATTACTAGTCATAGCTAGGATCCTTGTAGCCATTTTTCTCCATTGCAGCTCCACTGCAGCACTTTGCATTCTTATATCCTATTACTCTTAACTAGCACTTAATGAGCACTTTATGTTTCATGTTCAGATGGAGGGCCCCTCAAATACTACCAAATTCCACTCTTGCAAAAAAACCACTATCTTTTTGTCTTCACCTCACAGCATTCAAAAAATGTTTCCATTTTTGACCTGTAACTCCAGCATGTCTGATACTGCAGCTGTGATATCTTACCCACACTTAATTCTATAGTTTCAAATAATAAAAAGTTACTAAAATGACAGAACTGGCCTTCTGTACTTCAAGGTGATCACTGACACTTGAGTCATTATGTGTTTCTCCAGATTTTAACTCATGCTTCAAACCTCAAATATTCGTGCATAGTAAATTGCACAGCATTCACCAACACTGTGCACCAAGGAACAGATGAGCACTGGAATCAGACTGAAAGCAAGTCATGGCATTTTCACTGGAATCATTGCCTAATAAATCAAATTAATTGGTACCATCGTATTAAACCTCCAGTTTAATACAACTTTCTGCACATCCTCTGCCTCCAACCCAGTCAGACAACAGCAACATGCCTCTGTATTTATGAAATGTGAACATAATCACTGTAACAAGGTCTACTGTATACCAAACACTTCCACTGCTGAAGTAATTCTTAAGCAACTAACAATGCATTTATTTTTGGTGGTTACCCTGGAAAATGAAGGGAAAAAAAAGCAGGAAGATGACTGGAAAACAAAGGTGCAGGAAATAGCAAAATCTTCAAGACAAAAGAGAGCAACTTACTTAAAAGTTCTGATCTTTTAAAATCAATAAACATTTAAAAATTCTTAATTTAAGTATAAGCAATTAAAGTATTTAAAATATGTTTATTAACAAAATTCATAATTCAGCACATTTCAGTAAAACAATCTGTATACAATAATGAGCATGGCTTAACTTCTGTGTATTTCTTTCATCCATGAAAAAGTCAGGAAATTTATAGCTGCAAATGCTTACTACTGTTTGCTAGCAATCCTTTGTGTGTATGTTGACCATGGAAATTTAAGGATGGATCAAAATAAGACCTATGGTCTTTCACCAATAAAATATTCTACCTGAACAGTCATATAGGAATTTTGTTACCATGGAGTATTCCATATCAGCATAAAAAGTAATTTTGTTACCATTGAGTATTCCATAGAGGCTATTTAAAGGCCACTTAAATACTCAGATTTTAAATCTAAAGGGTGTGTACAATGGTAAGGGGTATCATAGTCTGCCTAGATCATGTAATTGAAGTTCACATTCACCACTAACACCAAAGCAAAACTTTACTTGGTAGAAACATGATAAACACAACTGAAGCTAGTTTATAAAAAAATACTATGCTGGATAAAGTTAAAACAAAAAATATTTTCTTTCAGCAATTAACTGTACAGCACAGCCATTTCACTCTCTCATTATGTGAAAGAACACAAAAAGTCCAAACCACTGAAAAATGATAAGGAGTCACAACCACCTCTCAGATTGTCAAGTGCTGCTATCACTTTAATCCTCTCTCTTTAAAATCAGTTTAACGTGTACTTATTGTAATGCATGGAGTTTAAATTCTTTCTCATGTATTCCCCTCAACACTTACTGTGACATTCTTTGGTAATTTTGACTAGTGTGTCAAAAAATATTGCTGCTTCCTGTCTTGAGTTATAATCATAGAACTACAGAATCACAGAACATCCAAGATTGGAAGGGACCTCAAAAGATCATCTCGTCCAACCTTTCATGGGAAAGGGAGACTAGATGAGATTACTCAGCACCCTGTCCAGTCATGTCTTGAAATCCTCCTGTGATGAGGACTTCATCACATCCTTGAAGAGGTTGTTTTACAGTGAGAACAGTCATACTGGAAAAAAAATCTTTATGTCAGTATGAAACCTTTCCTGGTACAAATTATACCTACTGCCCCTTCTCTTCTTCACGTAGCTCCTTGTGAAGAAGTAGCCTCTGCACTCTTTGCAGATACCCTCTAAGTACTGGAAAACTGCAATCGCAGACAGGATTAGTTCTTTTATGTGGTAATGACATCTCTGCTAGTAATGTCCCCAAATATTCTCATTTTTGGCCTGCATCAGATCGAAGTTAAACAACTGGATTATACATTTCCAATTCTGCAGTTTTCCCTCTGACTCCATTACTTATTGGGTTTTGATAACACTGGATCCCCTGCTGGAAAACGCAGCTCAGTCATCCAAAGAGCATGCAGAGTCAGGTGGTAACACCTTCAGTAACAGGGGTAAAGAGGAACCTTATACATACAGCAAGGTAGGCAAGACTGCAGTATTTTCTTCTGTAAAGGTCTTCAAAGCCGGTGTATATTTCATCTGGACTGATGAGTTTGTTGATACATCAGAAATTCTACTCTTAGTCACAGCAAAACTGTATCTAGTCGAGTGTCTAGTTTCCAGCAGCAGTTCTCTGTAAGTATCTGCTACCAAAGTATTAGAAAGTGGTCATGTAAAGAACTGTCCTTCATTGGTAGATACTTCCAGCAATCTTCAACTCAGCCGATTTATTAGTTTATATGACTTTTATTATGCATATTTTGCAATGACCTAGCACACACTGGAGAGGAAACTAAAATCTGAAAAATCCATCAACAGCAAGACAGAATAAGTCTAATATCTTATTAGCATGAAAACTGCCAGAGAACACAGAAACACAAGAAATGTTATCCAGACACTTCCTTTTATTAGGACACTGAAAGAGTTTAAGGTACAAATGTTTTGTGTTACTTGTAAATATTTCCTCTGTTTAAGCAGCATTTACAGCTCATGTACATTTCTTGAGTCATCTTAAGATGCAAGACACTGTCGCGGTAGCAGCTTCATAGATCAGTGAATGCCAGCACTCCACAACCCTGTTTAAAATAATAAAGTCCAGATGGAGTGACAGAAAGGAGACAGTACACCATTATGTGCAGGGACTGGGATCAAATTTCAAAAGTGGGAAAAAAAAAATAAAAATAAAAGTTATTCAGCCATACCTCTCTCTCTTTCTTAATACTCTCCTTATGCACTTCACCTCGTATTCAAAAATAATGATTACTATAATAAACAGAAAAGGCATCTGTAGGTTTTTCTATAAAAACAACGAACCTACACAAATAACAATCAATTATTTTTAAATACTCAAGGAAAATAGATCTCTTTGTTAAAAAAATAATACATATATATATCATGTAGACATGCTTCTTCAAGCCAAAATGCCTTCATAATATGAATTATTTCCAGTCCATCCCCGTCCCCACATATTGCAAACAACTGCTTTCACCAGGACAATTTCAACAAATGGCCACCTTATTACACTTAGAATGCATTCATTCTCAACTATCAAAAACTAATCCTTCACAAAAAAAGCCCCAAAACATTTATTTTTTTATCACTATTTATTTTCCTGATGCTTCCACTTATCTGAAATTCTGTTCCAAATAGCTGGCAGAGCAAAACACATAAAATCAGTTGAATTAAAATTAAGAATCCAGATATTTATTTACAACAGAAACTTTGAAGAATGGGATAAGGCCCTTATGCATTTGATTCACCTCACAGTATCTGCTGAACTGCTTTCCATTTATTTATTAAGACCCCAGTCTCACTCCCACATCTGAAGAAATGGATGAAAACGTCCTTCTTCGTCCAAACATAACCACAAAGCAACTACAACAGGCTTGTTCATATATTTATCAGCCTAGAGCATTGAGAACTTAAGCACCTTAGCAGGCTTCTGATTTTTTAATGTCAAAAGTTTAACCAGAATCACCTGCTGTCTTCCTAACCCCAACCAAATTTTTTCCCAGAGCCATCCTTCTTTTCATCTGCTTGCTGTGTCAGAGACATTTATCAAAAAAGCCAAAACGAAGAGTGCCAGACATGCTTAAAATGGCCAGGGATATTCTCTCCACCAGCTACATCTCGTAAGCATCTTAATTTCTCAGAGACCATGTATATAACCTGTCAGTAAAACACTCATTATGACAGTACTCCAACTGCTATCAACCATAATGTGTTCGCTATAGTGTCATCTGAAGGCTTCTTTTCTAAATTCTTGTAAAAACAAATGGACAAAGGCCATTTTACCAATGTTTTAATGTTGAGTATATGTTTGCCAAATGAATCAGATGATAGTACCTCTTAGCAACATAACTGAACTGTTGTTCCATCAGAATCACTTAGTCACAGCTTTGAAACTGCCAGAAATCCCACTCTGCTTCCTGTCAATTTAGGTACTATCACTTCACTTTAAAGCAGAAAAACACCAAAAAACCAAACCAAACAAATAAAAACCCTAAAGCAACAAAATAAACCCATGTATCCAAAGGATGTTGCTAGTTCTCAAAAGCGCCAACAAAAAATTTCCTCCATTTGCAGACACTCCAAAACAAAATGCAAGAAGTGACTGTATATACTGCAACCTACTATTTCAATGCTAACTGGTTATTTTGTTACCTTCACTGGTTTACCTTGAACCCCCAAACCATTTATTACGCTGCATTGGAATCCAAGTACCTCCTTTGTTCCCAGCTTATACATCAAAAGCTTGAGTTTACTTGAATATTCAGGTTTCAATTATCAAACCAAAAATGGCTCACAATCTCCAAGTAGAGCGGTAAGTTTTCATTTCCATTTCTCACAGTCTCTGAAGATCTTGAGAATGTCGATTGTTCTGCACTACAGTTCCAGTCTGTAAAATGGGAATCATCTTCCTTCCCCACATTTTTGCTCTGTTAAATTGCTGGTTTGTCACAGGCTTTTACTCACTGTTAGAGAAAAACTTAAATGTCAGTGCAACAGGAATACTCTTTTCACATGGGGATGAATGCTTCTCTACATTGCACTGATAATGGTTTGACTATTTTGAATAGTCAAGCAATAATCACAAAAGTGGCCCAGCACAACTTCAGCTGGTTTATCTAAATATATGCTAATGAGAAGTTTTGAAAACCAGCACAGAGACAGTCACTGTGAACTGAAAGAGGCAATACAGACTATGCTCATCTGATGCAGAATATTCAACAAAATATGGTTGATCATGCTACAGAATCTAATTATATGACAAGTAAAAATCTGAATCAAACATGATTAAACCTTTTATTCAAAGAATGATGTTTCTCAAAAATAGTCCCGTAGTCCTTATAGCAGCAACCAAAAAGGTACACAAGTACAAAAACCAGAATACAGATCAGGCAGAATACAAAGTTTTTAAACAGGCATTCTCAAAGCAAAAACCTGAAATACATAGCTACAGTTTTTATTTTCTAAAAAGATACAGCTTACTGTCATTCTTCCTTACCAGCTTCCTCTGATTGGTGTAATGTGTCCATCAGTGTAATGTCCAACTGTTCTTACTGAAAATCCTAACAGCATAGCCTCCACATATTGCTATCTAATTAAATTGGGGGTTTATGTGCACCTATTGTGTTGTATTTCAGTAGTATTTGTACCACCTAAACTCTCATTAGCTAACTGTGAGTATTCCCCTCTAACATATAGCTGTTCAGAGATAAAACTTAGCACATGCCATTTCAGTGCTTCGAAGTAGTGTGACTAAGCTAAGTATTTAGCTGATGTTTCAAAATCTTGGTTCATTCTTCATGCTGCTTATGACTTGCCTTCAAGATTGCTGCGAAGTCCCCCTGACTGAACACACTGTAATGGAATTACACCAGTTTCACAATTCAGAGGTTTCAGTTTAGAGGTTTTAAAGTTAATTGTATGAAAAACCTCACCCATAATATCAAAAATGCATATAATTATGTATTAAATGCAGGAAGCAAATAGTATTTAATACAAATTTACCATTTAGATAATGGAATTCTCTGGCCAGGCATTTGTAAAAACTGGCTTCCAAAAATGGTTACAGAAAGACAGAAACAAAGAACTGAAGTTCCTCCTATAATTCAATAATAAATGATATAATATAGGAAAAATTATCTCTTAATGTGCTATTTTCTCCCTTTAAGCATATTAGTAACAGCCTATCTTCATTTGGAGGGGGTGGGGAGGAATAATCCCTTGACATTTATTTGAAGTTCCTACATTCTGAGAATATGCAGAGAAAAATATACATTTTAGATGTTTTTGGTGAAAGCTGAATGTTCATATACATTTTTTTAAACATTTCAGGTTTCGAAGAAATAAATTTAGAACTTTAAAAGATGCAACTTAGGAAAGAGTTATCCCCTTTTTAAGGAATGCTAGTAAATGGCAGAGTTTGAACCGAAAGTAAACTCTGTCATTCACCAGTTCCAAAATTCAGCACTCTCCCCCTCACTTGCATTTGTACCATTCTGGAACAATTGTGTTACTCAGTCAGGTTTCAATGCCATCAGTGGAAGAACCTGAATATCTGAAGTCACTATACAGTGTAAAACACTCATCCTGATAATTTGGGAAAGAGAAATCCGAAACAGCAGTCTAATTCAACACAGACTGTGCAGCTTCCTTCAGAAGTGATGCAGCTTTGTCCAGTTCTTGTTCTGTTTGTTCCACTGTTATCACTACTCGAATACTAGAAAAAGAAAAATAGAACATACATGGTAAACTTTACTCCTCGCCTTGAGCTTTAGACTTTTCTTGTACTAATTTTAACACATTAAGATCACTAACTCCAGGGAAATTATTATCAATTGAAATTCAACCAGGAACAAGACAAGACTAAACAGAAAAGGTCAGACTACTTCCTGCCCCCTCTTCCCTCCCTCTGAAATTTGACTGTTACCTTTTTCAACTGCAGATGTGCAGATCATGGAAATGAGCCTGGCAACAGGCAACATGCTGATCTTTGAGATCTAGGTAGTTTTCATACAGTTATTTCAGGGTATTAGCATCCTGTAACAGCAACTGAAAATATACCTCAAAATGGAGCCTTTCCCGGCTTTACAGGACCAATTATTCAGTCAAGTCTAATGAACAAAACCCCATCATCGTATGAAAAGAGACAAAGTGTCATATTCAATAAAATGAAATAATGCATTGACTTTCTACTAACCTGGGAGGAGGAAGACATTTTTCCTCTTTCTCCAGATAGCAGGCCTGAGTTAAAGCAATACCACTATTCATGCACTACAAATAAAGAACATACAGTAGTCGTCAATCTGGGAATTTCTGATGGCATATCTTTTTGATCACCAAATACATATAAATAACTTTTATGAGTTTGATGTCGGGATAACTTTAAGTTCCTTCCCACATGAGGTTTTGAAGGTTGTGCAAAATCACCTCTGATTCTGATACATCATAAACACATAAAACAGGTCAGCATGTACTTTCTTTAGCTTTCCTCTCCAAGTAATCAGACAAAAATGCTGTATTAAGTAGGCTATTACATCATATTTAAGCATATTTTCAAGGAAATCAACTTCAGAGTTTCTTTTTGTTGTGTAGTCTTGTTTACCTGCCATCTGAAATGTAAAACTTCCTCATCAACCTTCATCTCCTCCATGTGGGAGAAAGAGAACCAATGTGTATTGGAGATGGAAAAAATACGACATACAAAACATGAGATTCTTCACACAAGAAGAGCCCGTTTATGGACTCAAACACGCAAAATTACAGAAAACTAGACCTCAACTGGTTAAGATACATCACCGGAACTCTGTTCAAACAATAGCCATTATTTTTATGAACAGTGGAGAAGTTTTCTAAGCAACAGCTTTATACAGCAATTTAACTTGAGTTTTGAAGCACATAAAAGCAAATAATTATTTTCTGAAGTAAAATATCAAATATATATTTTAATCCAGTGCTACAGAACTAAAAATCTGAAGCAATAAATGGTTAGAAGATGGCCTTTATTGTACCCCTACAGCCAGCAAAGAAACTGAGTTTCTTGCAGCTCCGACAAGTTACCCAACAAACCTCCATACCCATATGCTCTTCATTACTCACATCCAAAGGCAATGATATATTTTAATTGTTATGGGGACACTTACATAATCCACAACTCTTCTGAGTAACTTCACATCATCTTCTCGAGATCCACAGCTCTTTTCCAACTGTAGGTGCAATGCTGGAGAAAAAGATTCTCCCACTACTTTTAAGCCAGAAATCCTAAAACAAATACAAAGCCTTTAATGCATACCCTACGCGAACACAGGCATTAAAGTTCCAGATAGCAGTATTCTCCCTTTCTATGTGGTGAGAGAGAACAGAGAGATATTTCACTTTACTAATACTAATGCAGAAAAAAGATACGTGCATTTCCAGCTTACAATAGGCAAAAGATGATACAAATTATCAAGTGAATGTCTTTAAGGAGTTTACTAAATGTAGTTTCAGCAAGTCTGTGTAATAATTTCTGAATTATTAATCATACTTGCAAAAGGATGAGTAGCTATAATGAAAGGATCCCTACAAAGATGTAGTAGAAATGTTCCTGTTAGGCCTGTATGTTGCTTATAAAAACACAGCTAGTTAAGTCAAGCCTTTGGAGTCTGCATTAAGAAAATAAATAATAATAAATCTTTTAATCCATCTATAAGATAGGAAGAAGAAACACAGTTTATTTTTTTGGCAAGACTTCTGATTTTCAACTATTTCCTGTAGAAAACCTTTACAAGATAATCTGGCATGTAGTAAGAAGCTCCTCTAAAACTAGTTATATTACCACAATTGCTCTCACATCTGTACATGGAGACAGCTGTTAATTGGATTCCTAGAATTTGATTGAACAATTGACATTTGGTTGTCAAAAATTATTAACATTTGATTGTAATTGTCCTGACACTTCATATCATCATATTCTGGACTTAGTTATTCCCCTCCAAAAAACTGTATCCAATACCCAAGCAAGACCTTTGGTCTCCAAAATTAACAGCTCCCATAAACACATGTCCACCATCAGCTGTAATTTTGATTTCCCGACTTCAATGAGCTTGCCTCCCATGCATTGTATATGTATACCCTCATTTTCAAATGAGTTTTCTATTTTTACAAAGTTGAAGACTCAGTGAGAGCAGAAGAGATGTTAAATCCATAAACAGCAGAACTGGAGCCTTTAGAAGAGACAACTGGCACTACAAACACATTGAAATCAATTACAACCTTGAAAAAATAAAATTATACTCTAGCACTGAAATAATCTTGCATTATTTCTACAATGCTATTTCAGTTCACAATCCATTCCAAGACGACAAATCAAACTGCTATTTTTCTTCAGCCACAAAACTGCAAACATTCTGGTGTCATCCACCTACACTTGAAAACTAACCAAACAGGTGATTTATTTAATACACAAGTACACACACTGCATTCGTATCACTACTGCATGCACATCTAGGGATTTCGGATACAACATTTGGTAACAGGAAGGACAAGGAAAAGCACTCCGATGTCCAGCTACAAGGTAGAAAGACAATAAACAGTATAGCTGTACAACATATCCATTCTTAATTACATTCCCTAGGAGTGACCTGACTTGTGAGAAGAAGGATTCTACAAGCAGGGAAATCTGACTAGAGGTCAGATGAAGTTTCATTGTAATTTAAATCTATTTGCTGGAAAATAGAGTTTAAGACAAGTTACTAAAACAATTAGGTTTTGTTTAGAGAGACACAGCTTCTAGTTATAAACCAGACATAATTCTTCAATTGAAACAGACAATCATAAACTGCCCCGCTCCAAAGATTTAATGAGAAAAGATGAGTAGGAAGAAAGCCTTGTATCACGTCCATTCAAACTGAGTATTTGCCTGAAGAGCCTGCTTTGAATTTGCTATACACTTACTCATAGAGGCTGCTAACAAGTTTCAAATTAATTTTCATCTTGGAACTTTTTCTGTTAGTCACAGCTGTTGCATACTGAAGAACATAATTCATCTTACCCAACTATTTGAAGAAACCCAGGAGTTTCACATGAGGCCTTCTGATGGCGATACCTTACTTTTCCTGTAAAGTATTAACTATGTTTTCTGAGCTTCTGTCAAATCACAATTCAACAAGTACTTAAGAATCCAGTGCACGCACACTGTAACACTCCTGGAATCAGAATTCACTTTCCTAGGAAATGCTGGGTAAGTTTCATTTTCAAACAAAAACTTCCACACAAAAGAGAGAGTATCCTGAAAGATCCGATTTTTAAGTAACAAAGGAACAAAACTAGCCTCCTGAATGCCAATGCTCCTTTTAAGGCTTGTTCTACATTAGTAAATTAAATATGCCCTGGACTGTTCTTTGGCCCTGTGGTGAATGCGTATGGAATAACTCGTCCCTTCCAATGCCTAACATTGTGTGATTCTGTGAATCACATCCATACTTTCAAAATATGAGTCACCATGTCAGGGTGGCCACATTCAAAGTGACTACTGGGAACATCTCCTGGTTTTCAAGGGATACCTACCTACTACTGTTGTGCTTTGTAAAAAACCACAAAATTCTGTTCCACCCATCCTGGCCTCCTGCAAGAGAGCTTCTTTGTTTATGTTCACTAAGACACTAGATATTTTTAAATACAAGACAGAAATTTCCTTCATCTGAGATTGTTAAGAAAGGTAAGAATATTCCTAATTTCTGTTAATCATCCCATCTTTTATTACATTTTCATATATTTTATAAACTGACATAGACAATAAGCAAGTACTTCTATGCAGAATTCAGAAGAATTCTTCCATTTCTCCTACAAACCAGCACTTGGCTTATATTCAGAACAGGAATGAACACCAGATATTCCTTTAACTTGCAACACTACAGCTTCTTCCCCCACCATTGTCCATATAAAGACCAACATTTTTTGAACATTAATTATGCATTGACACTTTGGCCAAAATAAAGACTTCCTTTGCTTTTAGTTTGTTCCTCTCACTGTATTTGCACTATCATGAGAAAGGAGAAAAGCTGTGTATTCTTTCCCACTTCCTTTGTGTACAGTTCAACTGCCAATTAACACTCTTTTAAACCAACAGTTACTTCCACTGTATCATAGTGAGAGCACTGTAAAGAACTGTAGTCAAGCAGCAGCCATGGTTAGGCAGGGAAGATGAGTGCATATAACACCACAGCATTAAAAAAAGCTTTTTCTGAAAACTTTGCCTTCTTTTCCAACAATTGCACACTTCTTATAGTGAGGTCATTAATTGAAGAAAAAACAACACACTGGACCCTGCAAATGTTAATTCAAATCTTCTCTCTGATGCTGCTTTATGCAATTGTTAGGATAGTTTTCATGCTAGAGGGCTTCCCAATTCCCTGGTGCTATTACATCTTTCAAGTTCTTTTCTGTATGACGTAGAAGAACTATTTATTTTGCAATTTTTGGGGGCCTCTACATTACCACATTTTGCAACAAGGCAAAAATGCAAAAGTCCTATTACAGACACGCAGGTATTTTGCCTACTTGTTGATTCATGACCATACTAATCACTGAATTTAAGTGAAAAAGTAGAATCAATCACAGGATAGAAAAGTACCAGCCATGACTTATTCACTTCTGGTTTGTCCTGAATATTAACAAGTAAAAGGTTGACAATTTTTCCTTTTATTTTTTCCCACATTTTAAACACATTTATAATTATCAACTAAAAATGACAGGTAGAGAAGAATATTACAATTATTCTTCTTTTAGCTCAATCATAACATTACTATGAACGAAGAGATGCTAATAGTTTTCAAGTTACTCTAAAATTTTAATTTCAAGCATAGAAGCACCTGGGTATCTTTGACCTGAAAGCTTATGCATTTTAAATCATGTGGAAACAAACCATGTAGAAACAGAACACAGCTAAAGGAGACAAGGATTATTTGATGGTAGGATTATTCCAAAGCAGCTGAATGTAGCCAAAGTTCTAACATAAAACATCAACTAAGCATGAAACTACACATTTGGAATAACAAGCAGCTCACACTGAGTAACTAAGTGACTAATACTACAAAAAAATCAGCTAGTATAATAAATTGTGCATTACAGATTTTGTGTGCACGTTCAAACATTGTTCACTTCTGTAATACGTAACAGAACACTTTTAAAGAAAATTATTTGTAAAATACCACCTAAGGTATCTATTCTGCATATTAAACAGTTGTTGAATACTCACTGTAATTTCTATATTTTTTTAGTATCAAAACCTGTCAGGAAAAAAAGCTATTACTCAGGATAGCCATCTTTTAAAACAGGATAGTGTTAGGAAATTTTAAACAGAATCTTGATTTTTCAGATAAATTCTAGGAATTTTCTATGTGCCTCTAGAATAATGAGTACTTTCTATTACTATTCACCATTCGAGTCTCATATGTAAGAACAATATTGTACTAAAAGTGATTGCAAGATGCACTGAGTTGTCTGAAAGACCATCTGCTAAGCTACACCCCAAATGGTTTTACTTAAACTTTTTTTTTCCCCAAATGCTTATCAATACTTCGTACTATTGAAAGCTATCACACTCTCCTGAAGACTTAAATTTGTAAGGGCTTGAAAACATCCTCACTAGCATTAAGGTGTAATCTCATTTCCATATTTGTACAGGGATTTTAAAAACTCATCTTAGCAGCATAACAGAGACAGCTGGGAAAGCTGGGTATGTCTTCATTTAACACATACATTACTTAGCATACATATCACAGTCTAAGCATCTCTAAAGCCAGAAACAGATTTGGGCAAGGGCAGTTCTTTAAAGCTGGTATTATGGAAGCATGGTCAAATCAACAACAGTCAGAAAAACACCAATAGACACACTTACCCCTGTAAAGCTTTGTGAATTCGTTCGCATTTAGCTCGGAGAGTCTGAAAAATGTCTACACACACACATACACAAAAATAAAGGAAAGGCTTAGATATCCTGTTTCTGTATTACATTTCTGTAAGTATAAAACTTTTTTGAAAGCATCTGGAAGGAAATCTAAAATATAGATATCTATCGAAGTACTATATCTTTTCACTACTCTTCATAATGTTCCTGATTCCCATTTCTTCCAAGAAATGACAGGCTTTTAAAATCTGACAAATGCATTACTTGCCTTTATCTTGTTACTTCAGCTGCACTGGTTCATGATCATATGGGAACGATGACACAAACACTTGGTAATGGGATTGAAATGGCAGGTCCAGCTTATTTATATCTATAAAATATCTACAGACATGCAGACTCTGTTCCTTACTCTTTTCACCAGGTCACTGCAGATTCTTAAACAGGGAACCTTGACTCCTGGATCTGCAAACCTTGGTTCTTTTCCTCAGTAAAGGTTGACTCTTCACTACAGCTAACAGTCCCATAACTTACTCATATTTTTCTTGCATTTGTTTAACTTCTGAGGACTAGGTGTGGGCTACCCAGTAGTTTTTATTTAGTCGTGACAAATTAAATACTGCACCTCTCTGCAGATGTTCTCAAGTCTGTTGACACTAAGGAAGGTTAAAAACAAATTCACACAGACTTGGCCAATTTTGTTCTTTTCATACGCCTCTTACCTCCTCCACCCCCTGCCAAGAAATGTCTCTTAGATTCTAGCAACAAGAGCAATTATCTGACTCCTCAGTGGAAACTCCTGCCTGCCAGCTTTATCCAAAGGTCCTGTACTTGGTCTTGTCTCAATGCTTACTTGGAGAAGAAAAAAAATTATGTAGTGCAAGTGGAAAGGAATGGGTTGTTCAGTCCTGAGGAAATACATTCCCATTTGTTTTTCTTTAACTTGTCCTTGCTCCATTTGTCTTGAAGGAATTTATTTTCAAGGAAGAATCATATCACTAGTCTATAAAGCAGAATAACTTCTTATTTGCTTAGTGATAACCATCTCTGTCCCTCCTAGCCTCAACTAACTCTCCCGTTTTCATGTGGAAGAAGTGGAGGAAACACTGAAGAATAAAAGTAGGATGGGAAGTTAGGTGAAGAAAAAAATCATGCATGTAAAATTAATCAGCTGAAAAAGAGAAAGGATTTAGAAGACTAAACAGATGAGGAATTGAAGTAACTCATACTTCTCTCAACTAATTTTGGGTGAAGCAAGACTAAAGAATAAGATTTTCCTGAATTAAGTACCTGGATTATCTTCCATAATATTCAGAGCCTCAATAGCAGCAGCAGCTAACAAAGGAGGTAGGGATGCAGAAAAGCAGTAGCCTTGACCAGACAATCGCTGTGGGGGAAAAAGAAAAGAATAATAATAATTTTTAAAAATAACTTTTTTGTTTATAGCAGTATAGACAATGTTTTAAAAGTTAATTCATGTATATTTAAACAGCCTTTCCTCCACTCTTCCAGGTTCATGGAGGATTTAAAGTACGTCTCCATTCCACCTGCAATATTTCATAGAACCAGACAGTTTCTGTATAGAATCAAATGTTGCATATAACTTATAACACTCCTTGCAAATTGATGCTATTAACTAACTCTTATTTCTAATTAATTAATCCTGCCACATCATATAAAAATGAGACCTGGCTTACCTGATGGTCAATAATAAAAGATCTTCCACAGCAAAATCCTCCAATAGAAGCCAGTGAATTTTCCATGTTTGCACTAATAAGATCTATATCATCAATCTGCCAGTTAAATTGACAAGTTATTAACAGATGTTTTTGAGTACATCAAGTCTATAAGATAAATCTATTAAAGATGTATCTTTTTTCATATTACCATCAATACTAGAGAAGATCTACCAAACTATCACATATTAAAATGAAGCTACAAGTGAAATAATGATTTTAAGCAATAAGGGGACTTGAGAAATTGAGATCTATGGATCTGTAGCTGATTTACATAGGATCACACTCTTCCAGGCATTGCAATGTGAAGAACATAAACAGAAAAAGTAAATTACATAGACACAGGTGACAATTCCTCAAAGCACTGTGACAGCATGCTTTAAGAATGTAATTAGTCCAACTGTAGCAAGTAGGAGTTAGAATGTGATCAAAATTGACCATAAGCCTAGTTAAATCAGAATGTGAACCTTAGAGACACAGCTGTCTTATTTCACTTGTTAGTTGCAAACATATTTTTTTTGCCAGGCTCTGTAATGCACACTTATGACCACTGCTACAAATTCCCATTCTGAGCAGACAACACTGAAAGATTATGTTTGTAAATGAATTTAACATAGAAGAAAATTAATCAGATGGCACTTGGCAAGCATCACAGTAGCATTGTTTGCTTCCTTTTCTAAAGCTGTTTAACATTCCTTTTTCTATTTTCCACATTTGGTATTAAGACACCTACAATTAAAACAATACGAGATAAGAGAAGACTGAATGAATTCTCAGAATTTGATATTTCACTTCCAAACTGAACTCGGACACTGTCAGAATGTAGTGATAGATGCTCCATACTAAGACACTGGCAATCGAAAGAGCACTTCTTCCTTCCCCACCTCAGGTGCTTGTGATAGCAAACAACTGCAAGGACACTGCTTAGGATTTCCAAATTACTCTGTAGCTGAATAAACACTACAAAAGGTAGACTCCTGGAAAAATACTTTGGTTTAACCTGTTAGTAGAGTAGTAAGACAACTTATTTGAAAGAACCATCAAAAGCTTTATCCTACATGGTATTTCAAAAAGATGGACCCAATTTGAAATCACATTTCTTTGAAACTGGGTCTACATTTTTCAAACACCCTGTATATTTCCCTCAGAGGAGTAAAAGGCAATAGAGCAAGGCACACGGGTTATACACTGAAAAGATTTTTCTGACTTAGCCCTAGCTTCCAAATATTTCTGTGCAAGTATGATACTTTCAAGTGTATATGGCTGGAAAATACTCATCTCACTGAGTCTCCAAAAAAAAGCATAAAGTTATGCATTGTAATAATTCTTTTGTTATCTTCCCCATTAAACATAAGTAAAATTATTTCAAGTAAGCACATGAAAGAAAAGTGCCAAGATCTGAATGATTTAAAACTGACAAAGTATGTGTAAGTTTCTATTGTACATTACTAAACACTGCTAATGCTACAGGTATAAGAAATCTATTACTCAATTTGCTCCTGTACAAGTTTCTTGCTCACAACAAAACTCACAAAAAAGCACTTACATTTATTCCAAAGTGTTCAGTAATTCCTCTTCCATGTTCTCCAAGGACTCCAAAGGAAAGGCTCTCCTCCAAAAATATTCTCACTTTGTATTTATACTTCAATTTTATCTAAAATAGAGCAAATGATATAAAATACAAGTCAAGCTCATCAGAATTTGGTAAGAAAATGCATGGTGCAGGTAAGGTAAAGAAAGACAAGTACAGTATCCTGAATACTGCAAATCTGTCAGCTCTAGAGTTGTGTCCTGACATGAAGACATTTAAAAAGCCTTCAAAATTCTTCCACCATGTAAGACTAAATTTCATAAATGTTCACATACTAAAACAACTTTGATTTTTTCTTTTAAAATAAGCTATCTAGTACTTTCAAGATTATGCATTTTCACAGCATTCCTTCCATTATCTACTAGAATTAGTCAACACAAAAAGCCAATTTATGCTGAATAGCAAATGTTTTCCTTGGAGTCACTGCTTATGACAAGGTTTCTTTGCAATTTTGGGGAGGGTGGTGGTTTAGATATTACTCAGTTTAATGATCCAGTATCATACAGCATAGCTGAAAATACAGTATATTTTACAGGTTAAAAACTAAGATCACGATCAGATATTCATTTGCAAGTCTCATTACATATAGCTTCAGAATCCTAATCCTGATCAAAAGTTTCAAAGTAATGTAAAATTTGGAATTGCTGTTTATCAGCAGAGTTTAAGAAAGCAATAAGGTAAACAAAAAAACTGCATGCAGAGCTTTTCTGTGTGGGCTTAACTATATGTTACTACTATTTCATCAGCCACATGTCTTCATATGGAGAGCCTAAAAGGCAAACTGAAACCACTTACCAATTCTGGAAGAGGGCAAACATCTCCTGTGTTCATATACAATCCTTCGACTACAATAAATCTTCGAGTTACACGGGCCTTGCGAGGATTCTTCAGAGAAAGATATGGTTTCAGATTATATAAATTGTTACTAACAAGCAAGGGGCTCTGGAGATTTTTTGATAGGGAAGGACAGTAATGGGAAGGGAAGGAAGGTAATGTCTCTTTTTCAAGATTCTACTTAAGTTTAAATAGTGTTTATCATTTGTAACAAAAGTTGTAATGCTTCACTGGCCTAGTTGATTTTTTGTTTTTTGTTTTTTTCTTGTAATAATTTTAAAGCTTTTAACTCTCACACAAGATTTAAAATGCCTTGTTTTGCAACAAATCATAACAAACCCATACAACCACAAAATAAATACTAACAAATCTTTGCTTCTATTATATTAATCTGAGCATTTAGAAGGCTTTGTGTTTTATGCACCAGGATTCGCACTGCAGCACAAACACAAGTTGTGTCTTCATAAAACACAATCCATAAGTATTTGTAACATTCAAGTTACAAACTCCTTGTTCGATCTCTGGACAATGGAGGCATAAAGAATATCCTGCACTGGCTTCTGTTTAAACTTCAAAGGTTAGATTTTTGTTCCTTTAGCACAGTCTACTCCATAAGTCGGACCAACTCTAGTGGTATGATCTACCCTTTCCTAGTCAGTACATCTGAGTTAAACACACATGGTCTATATCAAGCTCTTGGCCACCAACTTTATGTTCACATTCAGCTAATTACATTACGAAATGAAGCATGCAGCTAAATCAAAGCACTCTGCCCTAACAAACCAAATGTGTTACACAAATTGCATCACTAGTCTGTCAACCACATCTAAAAACTCATGTAAAGATTATCCGACAAGACGTATTTTTCATTAAGGTAATGTAACTACTGTGTTGTCCAGAAATTTGCTATTAATCAGATCCATTACTGATTTAGACTGATGTTAGCTGATTTGCTTATAATTACGCAGTTCATCTACTTTATTTTTATTATGCGTTAGCACAAAATCGGCTTTCTTCCAATTGTCTGTAACTCTGCAGCATTCTGTGAACAAGGTACATAATGGTGATAGCTCTTCAGCTAATTCTTTTAAAATTAATGAAGTTATCTGTACTTGCTGATACTGACTTCAGCAGCTGCTTTTGGACACCCTTTTGTATTCCTGTCAGAATGGGAAGCAAGCCATCAAACTGACCCAATTTTTTCGAGAAAAAGAATATCTTAAGGGTTGAGTGCAAGATAGGGGAAGAGTCTAAGAAAATAAGAACCATACTGATTTTACAAATTAAAAAGTTAGGACTAGCCATTTTTGTGCTGATTTTACAGTGCAGCATTTAAACTGATAATTAACTTACATTATTTATTAGGTAAATGCAGTGATACAAATTTCTAAGTCAAAAAAATAGTTCCATAATAGTTTTTTTAAAAAATAAAATAATCTCACACTTCAGTCATCTGCCCATAAAGGTATTCCCCCACTACCAACACCTATAAGCTCACTTCCAGTGGTTATGCAGGTAAATGCAACTAAAAAAATTAATTTTTTTTTAAATCCACCTTAATTACACATGCAATATTAACCATTCAAGAAATGTAGGAAAACCAAGTAAGTGCCTAGAAGCATTGCATCCATTCATTTATACAACACAGTATAAACAAAAACAAACATGGGGGAGGTGGCACAAAAGAGTACAAATATTTCTTCAAAGGAATGGTACCTTTTGATCTTCAGTCTCTTGTTCCTTCAACAGTCGTTCAAGGTCAGCCATATCATTATGCTTAAATAACTTGATGTTACTACGAGATGCTTGTAAACCCTTCTGAATAGCAAAGCAGGCAGCTTCATCTCTGTAAATACAGCAAGCCCTTCTAAGTTTGCACTAGGTTTAACAATTATTCAAAGAAAGCTGGCTATTAGGACTGTGCTGCTTTCGAGCAAATATCTGTACTTAGGTGCAGCTAAAACTAGATTTATTAAAGCATCATATATTTTCTTTACGCTTTGAAAACTCATTTTCAAAGCTTCTCAACTTTCCTATGCACTACAACCACTGAAAGCGAGCCAACAGCTTTTTTTCTTGAAGTGTACACTGGTCCTTTTGTTTGCATGTGACACCAGTTTATTTGAGCACAGCGTTCCATGGACCAGGTATACTACCGCGGTAATCATCCCAGAAACCTCTCACTCCATCTGCTCTGGGTCTTAGAAAAAAAGTGCCTGTGACATTTATAGTGGTCCTTCAAGTATTCACAATCTGCTTTTTAATATCCTTTGGGAATTACTATCTCAGTCTTCAAAGAACTATCCGTCATTTTTAAGTACTGGAAAAGCAAATCTCTGAACACGATAGGGTATCCAATTTCACGGTTGCTTAAGTTGAGTAATCGTCTAAAAGTGGCAACTAAATTAAACCTTCTGCACATGCCAAATGTAGTAATTTCAACCAAGTTGGTTTTCAATATGGTGAGACCTTTTTTCACTGAGAAGCTGAAACAGTACAAGACAGCTAAATCCAGGATATACTGACATCTTGAACAGTGCGCACAAACAATCCTGGTTGTTCATCTCAAAAAACCTGATCTAGAAAATGTTAAAAGATGACCAAAAAAATCCACGATCAAAGCTACGAAAAAACCTCTGCAAAAGAAGTGAAATAGGCTGCAAGTCTTAAGCTTAGAAAAGAGAGTACTAAGAAAGATTTTGGCAGATAAATTCAAAATTATCAGCTTGTTGTGGCTTAATCCCAGCAGGCAGCTGAGCTCCAAGTAGCCACTCACTCCTCCCATGGAGAAGATGCATCAGTTCACTGTCTAAAAATAAAATGCATCAGTTGAAATGAGTAGATGCAATATTCAAAATAGGTACTACTTCATGTTTTTTCTCATAAAATGTTCAAGTTAAACTGTGAAACTACATGTCATAGAAGCACTGCGGATATTAAAGATTTACAAAGGTACTAAAAGAATAACAAGGCTTAAGAAAAATCCATTAACTATCACTAAATCAAAATCCTCCTCTCTGGCTCAGAAAGTTTTGAGTATAGGTACATTGTTTTTCCTGCTTTTTAATTCTGCTTAGAGAAATTACAACTGGCTACTCTCACAGACCACATACTGGGCTTGCTGAATCCTGCATAGCTGGTTTTGTGTTATTTTAAAATGTACCAATATTTATTCAACTAATCCATTGCAAATATGCATGACGGGAACAACTGTCTTGCAGGGAAGGTGAAAAGCCAGCAGTAAATAGCAGGAAAGCAAATATGACTGTACAGTTTCTCAAGAAGAAAACCAGGTATTAGACTTCTGTTAGTTCTGGCATTCACAAGTTTAGTTTAGTTTGAGTGTGTTGTTGGTTTGTTTATTGTTTTTGTTTTTTTTTTTTCAGTGGAGTGCCTAAGTCTGCTCTTCCACAATAAAAACAGGAGCTGATTTGATTTGGTGTATTTGGTGGAGAAAAGATACTCAAGCTTTGTACAACATAATACTTGATCAAAACCAGCATTATTTTCTAAACAGTTAATTTAATATGATTAACAATATTGAAAAGGAAAAAATGAAAGGAAAACTCTAGTCTGCAGTTTCCCTGGTAGATCACAATACTCACACAAACACAATGTCACCTCTTTTTGAATATGCAGGAATTGCGCTGGCAATTGTTGCAAATCCATAAGAGTATATAATAGCTTCCTCTGTCCTCATGAATTTTGCTAGTCGTTCTTCTAATTCTAAGTGCACATCTATTTGAGAGAAGAATTGAAAAGATCTGAGATCATTTATTTGTTTTCATATCAGAAAGACTATTGTTGCTTTTAGCAATCACCTAATTGAAGCAAACAGAACACTCATTCATAGGAAGACCATTACAACAAATAACTTCCAAAAAACAGCTGCAACTGATCCAGCCTCACTCAAACTGATAAGTAACCCAATATTAAGTAGAAGCTTTGACAGATCTGAAAACATTTATGTAATGTGGTTCCCTCATGTTCTTACGCAATGGTAATTAAAATCTACTTGTGATTAGACTACAAGTGAATGATGCAGCATTCATGGACTGTGACTAGGGGGCACACTTACTACAGTCAAACAACAAATAGCTCTGTAATTGATAGTGATTATGAGGTCCTGTTGGCAGACTGTCAATTCTCCCAAGCTGATGCTTCCACTGCATACAGCACAGCTATCATAACAGAAAACAGCTCTTGTCAGGTTGCAATCACATACCATCTCCTGAACACACTTCAGCCAATTGAAAAGGTCATCATCTCCATGCCAGAGATTACTCACCCTCAAGATAAATTGACACAATTACACACAGAGTGTTTCCCATACCAATTTGGTCGAAGTGACCCATGTTAGAAACAAAACACCAGTAAATCAAAATATTAAGAAGGGTAATACCACAAGGTGAGTGGATTGTCACTGCAGAAAGGTGACCACAGCATTAAGTATTCTGCCTAAGCAAAACAACCCATATTAGACAACCTGTTTTTTAATTGTGCAACTCTATTGCCACTACCTGCTTCTGCTAGAAAATGTTACTCAGAGAATTATGGCTTTTATCAACTGGAAAAAAGCAAGATTAAAGGGCAAATAGAGGTTCTTAGTGTGTGACTTGAAAGATCACAATTGACCAAATGTTACCTTTCCACAATTATTGGAAGTTCATTGAAACTAAAATCAAATCAGGCAACATCAGTTAAAAATACAGATTCTTCAACAGCCTATGAGGCACAGTTATGTTCATGTTGCTATTTCTAGCCAGGGACCAACAACAAAGGTGTAGGACGAGAGGACGTTGTAAATCTCTTTACCATACTAGATAAAAACTTCGCATAACCTTAACCCAAAAGGGCACATCCACTTGATTCATATATTTCTACAACAAAAGTAAAACTTATATTTCCAAACAACTGCCTTCCAATCACACTCAAGAGCAATTTTATCTATAGACTGTAAACTATAAATCTTCGACAATCCTTTCCTAATATTTACTTTAGCATCAAAAATGAAATGGAAAGGAATTATTTTATTTATTTTTCCACTGGTTTTCAAATTGAAACAAAAACTTTAATCACCTATTATTTGAAAGTTTTCTTTTGCTACTTTGATCCATCTATATTGGATATACCAAACATTTTGAGAAACCCAGAACAGCCTTTATTCTCCAAAGTCTCTGGAAGGAAGGATACTGATTTATCTAATCTACTTTCTGACAGAGATTCTAAGCAGTACTTTTTCAGAATTTTCGTATCTTCTCCTTCATTGTAATATGGACTTCAGAACCAATAAAACCATCTCCAGTCAGCCTTCAAAACAGGATAGATGAACTTCAAATAATTATTCAACAAAAATCCCAAGACAGATCTTTTTCTGTCAGCAAGCACCAAACTGGCCACATGGTACTTAAACCATGCAATATAAACAACATTCGGCCAAAAATGTTTATTAGTGAAGCCCTGCCCATAGAGAATAACAAATTATGGGAAACAAGGACAGAACTACTACTTTGAGTGCCCAGCTATTGATACCTACTGGGAAAAAATGTTTTGTTTGAGTGTAAAAGATTGTCTACATCCTTTTATTAAAAAACTGGAAAAGATGATGAGACCATCACAGTTAAAAATGAAAACTTCGATGCTTCTCACTGAGCTTTACTCAGCAACAACCACAGCTACAATGAGAAAGGTCTAGGTAAAAACAGCAGATGAAAGAAATACTGTCAGCAACAATGACCTAATAAATATAATCAGATTTGTGTTTAGAAAAAAAATTTTACAAGCCTACTAAATTTTACCAAGGGCAAGAACATTTAAGTTCAGAACGACATACAGCATACAAAAATTTCATACATCATTACATAAGGGAATGAATTCTTTGTATAATTGTGAGATTAAAAAGCTTTAGACAGTATTAAGGCTTCACTACCATTCTACCATGATAAAAACAGAATACTCCGTGGCTCTCATGTTCTTTACTGCAGTGATTTGCTTTAGTCTGGTTACATTACTTGGATTAGCCTAGCTTAAGTGAAAACTGCAAACACTGCCTAGAGTACATTTGCACAGAGGAAGATATGATTGGAAAAGCTTTCTATGAAACTAAACTATGAAACCTTAGCAAAGCTGTTATTGTCCACAACTGTTATGAAGTGCCTGTTTAGTGCCTAGAATGTGCTCACATACAAGTCAAAAGCAGAACTGAGACCAAATCCCACTTTGTTTTTTATATATTTTATCAGGTAGCCAGTCCTCAATTTCACAGTAACACTGAAATTGTGGCTGCAAGGCTATCAAGACTAAAAAAAAAAAACCAAAACCACCATCTAAGAAGTGATACACCCTCAGCTGTCATTATGGAGAAAATAAAAACGAACAACAACAACATAAAAATTCAGTTATTGGTGAATATAATAGTATTTCAGGCTTATCATAGAATAAAGGCATGGATAAATTTTTCAGGTATACAGCACAAAGAACAAATGTCTTAACTAAATCTACCAAATCCCTTCAAACAGGCAGAGATATGAAGAATCAAGTCTCCATTCAAAATAAATTATAACGTGGTATCTATGTTTCCAAAGAACGAGACCTCTAATATTGGTATGAAATATCAGTCCCTAAGAGGGGATAATTCTGAGTGACAACAATTGACAATCATCAATTAAATCCTATATAGTTAAGTAAGAGGAAAATACATAGTTCTGGACACAACATGACTCATTTACCAAAGGCAAAGCCACAAAAAGTTGCATGATGTAAGAAGTGTTTCTTATTAGAGATTCATAATCCTGCAATACACAAATGTTTGAAGTCAAGGGAAAATGGGGAGACAGTCTGTGATCCAGCAAGAATCACAGAATTGACTGGGTTGGAAAAGACCTCAGAGATCATCAAGTCCAACCCTTGGTCCAACTCCAGTCCATTTACTAGATCATGGCACTAAGTGCCATGTCCAATTTCAGTTTAAAAACCTCCAGGGACAGTGAGTCCATCACCTCCCCGGGCAGGCCATTCCAATACCTGACCACTCTCTCTGGAAATAATTTCTTTCTAATATCCAGCCTAAATTTCCCCTGGCAGAGTTTAAGCCCATGCCACCTTGTCCTATTGCTAACTGCCTGGGAGAAGAGACCAACCCCCACCTGGCTATAACTTCCCTTCAGGTAGTTATAGAGAGTGATGAGGTCACCTCTAAGCCTCCTCTTCTCTAGACTAAACAACCCCAGCTCCCTCAGCCTCTCCCCGTAGGTCTTGTGTTCAAGTCCCTTCACCAGTCTTGTTGCTCTTCTCTGGACCTGCTCCAGCACTTCAATATCTTTCCCGAAGTGAGGGGCCCAGAACTGAACACAATACTCCAGGTGTGGCCTCACCAATGCAGAGTACAGGGCAAGGATCACTTCCCTTGTCCTGCTGACCACGCTATTTTTGATACAGGACAGGATACCACTGGCCTTCTATGCCACCTGGGCACACTGTTGGCTCATGTTGAGCTTCCTGTCAATTAGTACCCCCAGGTCCCTTTCTGCCTCACTGCTCTCCAGCCACTCTGTGCCCAGCCTGTAGCGCTGCAGGGGGTTGTTGTGGCCAAAGCACAGGATGCGGCACTTGGCCTTGTTGAACTTCATCCCACTGGAATCAGTCTATCCAGATCCCTCTGCAGAGCCCTCCTGCCTTCCAGCAGGTCGACACTCCCTCCCAACTTCATGTCATCAGCAAATTTGCTGATGATGGTCTCAATCCCCTCATCTAAATCATCAATAAAGATGTTAAACAGGACTGGACCCAACACTGACCCCTGAGGGACACCACCACTGGCTGCCAGCTAGATGCAGCCCCATTCACCAGTACTCTCAGGGCCTGGTCCTCCAGCCAGCTCTTAACCCAGCAGGTGTTTATCTCAATTTTAAAACCAATTTTCCATTACTTTTTCTGTAAAAGATATCTCAAATAGTTGAGTATAACAATTTCCTCACTGGTGATGTCATGCAGCAATATCACAGGTTATTATACCCTGCTTTGTGAAATGGAGCATTTACCAAAAAAATTCAGAAGCCAATAAACAGCAACTAAACCAAATGTAAAACCTATACAGTTTGGATCTTAGGATTAGAACTCTAAAGATGGCAAGAAACAATCCAAAGAATTTCTCACCAGAGAAAATAAACCTTTAATTAGTCAGTTTCAAATAATTGCTAGAAAGAACTGAAGTGAAAGAGTCCACAAAACTTAAAACTGTCTTGGACTTGAAGGAGGTATTAGTTCACGAGTTTATTTGAACTTTTCAGTGTTTTTTGAAAAAAAAAAAAAAAAAACCAGCCTGTGCGAATTCCACCAGATCACTGCTGAACTGTGGTTGGTGAGGGAATCGTGCTTCCTGAAAGATCTCTACTAATCACTGGGATATCATCACCTTCTTTTGAAATGAATTAAGGTTCTAGGATAATGAACAAACTACAAGATTAATATCAAAGACTCAATTTCACTGATATATACACTCCTAACAAATCACAATAGGTACAGTGGCTGGCTGACCACTTAAAGGACTAGCTTGATTAACTGAGAAAAGTTCAAGTTAGTCTTGAATTGAAGTCAAGGCACGGGAAGCTAACTCTATGAAATCATTTGAATACAATCATGCTCTGAAGAGACTGGAAAGAGACTGGAAAGTTCACAAGATGATGAGTTGATGGTTTTAGCCTGCAACTGTGCGGCTAATTAATGCATTACACTTGGGTTTCCACGCAGTATTTTGAAACAGCAATACCTGTAAAGAACTATTTCCAGAGACTTATATTTAACAACTTGCTACTTCTTAAAATGAATGAAAGAACCCTTGGTAACACCTGCTTGTATCACAAAATCTCTAGATTACAACACTAAAGTTATCAGTAAAGGAAAACTTCATTTTGACTACAGCACTATATAAGCTTTACTAATAATCTTTATCAGAGAAATCACACTGCCCTCTTGTGGTCTACTTAGAAACTTATTAATTCACACTTCAATTCACCATGCATTATTAAATTCTAACATGTTTATTTTATCTTTCTACTATGGTTACCAAAACTAAAACAGATGATATTTAACTTTGCAACTCTCCTCCAAGACCAGCATTAGAAAGAGAAGTAAACACAAAAAAATAATAAGAAACAAAGTTACAGACAATAAACACTACTAATCCTTAACAGTAACAGCAAGAAGTGTGTTAGAGGGTAACTGTTCTTCGTACTGACAGAAATAATGTGTTGCTTATATATAATACTATTTTGGCTGACTTAACAAGCCAGCTTGAACACAGTTAAAGACAGATCAAAGAAATTTACTCACCAAAAGTACCATAGAATCCTCTAGGTCCACAAGTACCAACACCATATTTCTTTAGAGATGCCTGTGCCGCACTCTTTAACAGAAAAAAATTACAAAAAAATATTTTTTCGTACACTAGATCTCTAAGTCTTCCATATACTTCACACTGACAATTTTGTACCAATGTATACAGGTTAATTCTTGCATCATGCAACATGACCTGCTTTATAGGAAGTAATGTACTGAATTATACAAATTAATTTAACATCAAAACTACTTTAGACAAGTGTTTAAGAATAATTCTCTGTATTCTCACAATCAAGGACATTAGATACTAATCTAGCTTGATAATCAGCTAGCATGTAGTAGGTACACCAGACTAAATTCAGTAAAAAGACAAATTCAAATAGCATAAAATTACAAGTTTTATAATCCTCCTTGCTGCTTTAGAAGCATACTTCCTCGACAAAAACTGTGCCTTCTTAAGTAATTCTTAATTTGAAGATTACATACAAAGACGAATAACCACAGAAACACAGTAACTGGAAAAACTCACCTTAACTTTTTCATTATCCAAAAGTCCAAGAAAGTTAAATGATGCAAAGTTTATACATTCCTTGCCATTAACACTGATTATATGGGTGGGAGGACTGGAAAAAAAATGACAGACCTATTGTTATGAATGAACAGTTGCTATTTTCATAAACAGTCAAACAGTGCTGGAATTTTGTGTTTCAACAGTGAAAGGCACACAGCATTTTTCAAGAGTCCCTCTTTCCACTTCCTCCTGTGCAGCTGCCAATCAATATTTAAGTTCAGTGTTGAGTAACAAATATACTACCATATTCAGCAAAAGCTGTATTCCTGTATTTTAATAAAGAAATCATAAATACTTCCCTGAGATATTTAATGGTTACTTGTGGAAAACTTAATTCATACAAAGATGATTGCTGAAGCGGCAAAGTAATATCTATTTGAAATAAGGAATACTACAAGTAAAAAGGACATTCCATTGCTGCTTACTTTTGTGATAAAAACAAATTTAAAACCAATGTTTTTGTCACAAAGCAAATGCACAATACCAATCTTGTACTGAATGGGGCTCCTGAAATACAGGTACTAGCTGTAGGCAGACAAAAGTATTGTGTTAACTGTTACCTTAAGTTTCCAATTCTGTTTAATCCATCACAATTTGAACAACTCATGTAATCAGGAAACATAGAAAGTGTGAAAACACTCAATATTAACAAATGAACAAGAACAGCAAAAGGCCGAGACATTTTCTGTCCTAAAAAATTATGATTCATAGAAACAGTTATTAAAAACATGAAGATAAAAATAGCTATTACCCGTTTAAACACAAACATCACATCTGTCTGCTGTATTCTAAAGCAATCCAGTTTTGGCAATTATACACTTCAATACTACAAAATCAAAAGTTGCAATTAATTACTCAGGAGTGTTGAGAAGTTTCAAAGCTAAGGCAAATACAAAACCTTATGTCTGCCCATTTCTGTATGCGTTGTCAAATATTACAGATGAGATCATATACCATTCCTCAAACACAATAGTTTCAACAAGCTTTTCCCATGTGGAAACTAGCACTGAGCAATTTTCACAATCAAAATTAAACAGGGCTACTCAAATACCAAGCTCCAGTATTCCAATGGGCATCTTTGGTGTGCAAAGCAAATAAACTGTAAGTCTAAGCTATTCACTACAAATTAAGAAAAACACTGAACCACCTGAACTTCACTTAAAAAACCTCCATGATTTTGTTTTGTATCAGTTCACTTCAAAAATTAAGCACGTTGCTTCAACCAAGTAATTGCAAAGCTTGCAGACAGCTTTGGAAGGCTTTCTGCTAACATGGTGCATGTGCCGTGCGTCTTCATTACTTTCATTCCACGACATTAAATGGACACAAGGTGAACCAGACTCCACAAGGGAGCAGTCCTGCATTATGGCTGCGCATCTTCTGCGTAGCAGTAGCACATTATACAGATGCACAGCACCTTGTCTTGGAGAACTCACTGCCATTAAAAATACACCTGGATGTGCTTCACTGTCTTGCTCATCAATGAACTGTACCAAATGTTGCAAATCCTGTTACATGAAACAACTGCTTAGGTTCACAGATATTCACAAAGGCAGACTGGCATCTATCCATTTTGGCACTAACACAAGGTTCAGTATATTGCCAGCATACTATTGAACCTGGTAAATTTAAAACAAATTGCCTCCACAGCTCCACATCTCAAACCTAGACAATACACTCATGTTCATCAACAACTTGCCCCTAACAAAACTGCAGCCCTCATGACATGGTCACACTTTGCTATCAGAATTTTACCCAAACTTCTAAAGGAACACTCATGGTTAGGCACTAAACATTCATACAAAAGTTTATTCCAGTGAATAATTATGTCCAAAACATGGATGCTAACAGAGTCATAAAACCTTCCTTTCAACATCAAAAACCACAAGTCTTTGCAAAAGGAAAACAATGAAACACTTAATTTCTTTCACATTTCTCCCTTCCTCTAGTACAATACAGTTCATTAAGTATCATGGTTAGGACAAGACTGAGCTGGAACTGTAAATAAAACTGTAAATAAAAACATAAATATAAATTTCAAGCTACATTCAAAGAACTTGCCAGTAAGTCCTTCAGGAATTATGTCATTTAAGGACTGAAAGCACTCCATCTGTATTGGGACGTCTCACTTATCTCTTAAGTGTTGTATGTATTGAAAAACCAGTCACAGAGGATGATAAAGTTAATAAAAGCCAGATCATTAGTTCCTTTTTATTTTAAATAAAAATGAGAGTCAGCGTGGAAATTTTGCAGACATACTGTTTCAGGAAATAGGTTTACATTTTCTGAACCACATCTTGTACAACCAATCTATCATGCATAGATTAGTTCATAGAAAGGCTATCACAAGATCTAACTAATTTCTGGACTCTGACCGAGGCATTATAGGTAACTTCTTCACCGCTGACTCAAGATTGGTCACTTTTTTGGTTTGGACAATTCTCTGTGTTATTGGCTTTGCTTATCATTTGGTGTTACTGGGATATGCAAGTGTTCAGCAGAAAGGAGCACACTAACATAAGAAGTCTCCCTTCCCCACACAGCAGGTCAAAATTTTTACTGAAGTATTTCATACTTCCTCAGTGGTTATGAGCCTATCCAGGCATTATTGCAAATATGCAATGTTAAACCACCACATACTAAGATAAGGAAGATCTATGTAAATCACCGTTCACATAGACTTCAACACACAGAAATCACTGAGAGAAGACAGTATCATTAGCATCAATAGGATCCCCTTAAAGTACTAAGTAAAGAGAAGATAGAAATGCTCTTGAGCTGGAATTAGGATGCACTCTCATTTCTGTATTAACTCTGAAACATGGGTTAAGTTTATAGCCCAAGTTATGACTTCGTAGCTGTTGAGCAACATGTAGGAAAGTAGTTAGTTGTCAGTTTCAATGCCAACTTTTCCCCATAGTTACTATTAAGTTCAACAGCCACCACATATCAACATTCTGTCACAATACATTCCCTAACTGTAAGCACTGGCAAGTTCTGAATTTAAATGTTTTCTGAGCCAAACTAAACGATATATTGGTTCAGATTTTTTTCAAACATCCAACGCTTCCTTTAACTTCACAGTACTGCTTGTTTCAAAATTCTGAACAATAATAGGATTGTTCACATCACAGTTGATTAAAATAGGCGTATCTTTCCCTAGGAAGACTTTCCTGTGGTAGTCTTAATGATGTTGTAAAACCCAGACCATCTCTTCAGTGGCAAATTCAGTCCTGCTGTCTAAAAACGCATTCATTTATGAAACATTTTAAGGATATGGAAATGCTTAGTACAAAATACACTTAAAAATACAGATATCAAGTATTTCAGCTGAAATAAAAACAAAATTTGTTTTGATTACACTTACCCTGAAACAACATTGTAGTTGAGAGCTGGATGATCTTTTGGTACAGGAGATACAAGAGGCTCTGGTTGCCATTCTTCTATCAACTCTTCTTTTTCCTGAACAGGAGATAAACACTGCTCAAAAAGGATTTCCATTAGAAAAGACATTTTTTGCTAATAACCAGTTAGTAATAGTTGTATAAGAAATTATGTATGCTAATAAGTATCACCTTTCTGAGACACTTAGAATTTATATTATCTCTGTATGTTCAACTGAGGGTCTTTGAACTCTTCAAAGGGAAAGGGATATAAAGAAAGATAGCCCAGCCCAGCCCAGCATTAAAGATCTCATATGATCATCAAGACAAGAGATAGTAACTTGGTGTCCCTGCCAAGTTTTATCAATACTATTTCACTCAATCTATTAATTATTAAAATCCTCCCCTACAGTCTATGTAACTGAATATGAATTACATAATAATTGAATATAAATTGCCTCACTTCACATTCTCAAGTCTTCAACAGTGCTGTTTAAACAATCGTGGCATTAAAACACTTGGCAAAGTAACACACATGTGAGCAGGACACGATGGAGAAAACTGCCAAATGCTTGAGAAATGGTAACAACAACTACTAAATCACTTATCTGACACCTAACCATGGAGGAATACTGAATGTACATTCGTTTTCAAAGTGCTTAAAACTATTTGGAAAACCTCAGCTCGATGATTTTCCAAAGAACATGCAGTGGATCACCATAACACGTGCATTAGACTAGTTTCACACAAATTAGCAACCACTCAGGCAAATCACCAACATCATCCTTCATACCATGAAAGCAGAACCTTTCCAGAGGATTATTTACTAACACAGCAAGACATACCTGATAATACATTTGTTAACAGACTACCTTGGAATGGTATGAATACAATGGGATTTATTGTTTATTATTTCAAAAAGCAGTAGAATTTTTAAGGCTACTTATTCAACACCAAAATATAAATTCAGCAATCATGTTTTGAAAACACCACAGAAATAATTTTTTTGTTTTTGTTTTTTTTCCAAACACACTTTTCAAAGCCTTTGACGTCAAAACCAAACTAAGATATGAAAAAATCACCTACACACAACAATACAATTAGTCTCCTGCATTTTCATAGCTTTCCTTTTACTAAGCTAATTAGTAACTTTGTTTCTAGGTATTTCCAAAGTATTCATTAATATCCCAGGAACTCCACAGAGGTCTATTTCAAAAAAACAAAAGGAAATTTCAATAGTCCTGTATTTCATAAAATACACCTTTTATACAAGCATAGTCACTTATGTTTCTAATATTTTGCAGAGGTTCTTTAAATACCTTTTAACTGAACTTTCTCATGTTAAATTTCCTACTGAAATTTAACCCATGGGACATATCTTTCAAAAGAAACAAAATGCCACTAATATGTGCAACAGAACTGAATTTATCCAGTATTGTGAAGTGGCTACACTTACGTTAGAAAATGTGCTTACTTTCTTTAGCCACCACAGGACAGATCCCAGCTGGAGCCTTTTACACAATTGTGCATACATTGAAATGCTACGCAACATACATACTGCTACATGTGCTACATTAAACTAGGGGTTTTATTAATTTATCCTGTACTAGCGCCATCTTGTAGAACGTCTAATAGCATATTTCAATGCTTCAATTAAAAAAATTCAAATGGATAACTGAGGACCAGAGAACAGAACAATAATAAATTAAGCTTGTGTAAATACTATTGACTATGATTGATTGCTGCATTTTATTATCAACCCTCATGTTTGACGTGATTCAGCAAATATCTCAAGAACCCTACAGAAAAGATTTCCAGATGATGCACTCTATCAAGATGAATATGCACTGCAGTACCAAAATGGTGGAAAAGTAGCACCCAAACTCAGTTTTATCTCAGAGCAGAACCATAACCCTGTATGTTAAACTCCATGGATCCAAGAGAGTAGCTATTCCATCCTTGGCTCAGAACAGGTACTAGTATGCATCTCAATCCTGTGTTTCTATTCAAAAAACAAAATCAAAGATGTAATTTACGACTAAGTGTGCTGACCCACATCACCACAAGCCAGCAGCTGCTACAGTACAGTCCTCTCCCAGACACATACATGTTCCTGTTCCTTGTGTCGAGATAGGCAGTTACAAAACCAGGCAATAACCTTGTTCAGAAAAATGATCAAGATGAAAACTAACTCAGCAAAAGCAGGATGGATATACAACAAAGTAGTTCCAACCTAGATTGGCTGATGCTACTGAGAAACCATATCCTGAGCTGCCATTGCCCAGTAGTATCTTACACCTTCTCACAGGAGTTCAAAAAGACTTCTGAAAATCAGAAAGTAGGATTTACACTCATGCAACTTTCTCTCTGTTCCTATGATAGTTGGTGTTGAAATGCCCCACATCCCTGACGTCTGGAGCAGCTTGCATCAATCGTCTTGTGTCCATCTTAGAGCACAGGGTGGGGTTTGTTTGTTTTGGTTGTTCTTTGTTTCTTTTAATGAGAAAGTAGAATAAATCAGGTGAGAAGCAGTGCAGCCTGTCAGTTATGGAAGGATAAATAAGGAAAGCATTAGATGACATCAAATGCCTACAAGGAAAGGACTTGAGAAGAATGGTGTTTCTCCTGTTTAAAACCTGAATACAAAGAACACTCGAACAGCTTTTATACAACATAGTTCAAAGGCAGAGTAGGCAACGTAACATACCTTTTCTTCAAAGATGGCAGAACTAAATCTGTGCAAGTATGTACTCTGCTTTTTCATTTACATCTAATTTTTTCAACTAAGGGTACAAAAATACCACTAACCAGCTTAGTAACCAATACACAAATTCAACTGAAATATTTTTTCCAAAGAGTCTACTATAAAGAAAAATCTTATTTACAGAAGGAAAATCTTATTTACAGAAAGAAAATCTTATTTACATGGAGATAGTACAACTGCAGTTGAGATCTGTGAACATAACGATAATGAGCAATACCTAATTAGTACTTCTCTCTCCCATCTGTACTAAGTTGCAAGAAGTTTCCAATCTTTCCTTTGAAATGTTTGTAGCACACAAACTAATAGCATAGGTGCCATGCTACAGATGAGATGTAGCAACATCCTGATGCTTTTCTTACCACAAAATAAGATCTACAGGAGAAGACTAATTCTCATTTCAAACAATACCGTTTTACTAATTCTAGCTCACATTCATTCTCCTCATCTGTTACATAGCATTTTGTTCTTTCACAGACAAAGGAACATAAACAACAAACACACCTTATGTCTCCTGTTTCTACATGTAGTTAGCACAGGCAGTAGTTTACCAAAAGCTGCTATCATAGAAGTTCCCTCATTATGGTGGGGGATTGGAGATGTTGGTGATTAAATGAGTACAAATCTCAACCTAAAACAGGCATCCACACTGCAGATGGGACGGTCCATGCCCTTTCCTCCTTCCTTTCACCAAATATCTTAGTATACTGGTCCATCCTGATGATGGTTCATGACCATCTTCCTCTGACCAAAAGGACAGAGCAGGGGCAGGCTTTCACACAGTGACCCCACATCCAGAACAGCACTTTTATCTTCTGCCTTCCAAAGAGGCACCAAATTTCAGAACAATAATATTAATTGTCAAACACATAGAGAAACCAGATTTTAATTCGCAATGTAACATCATAAATATGTAGTTGATTCACTTGTTTCTCCTCAGTTCAAACTACTGGAAATATCCACTTGATGAAAACAACTCAAAACTTTTCACTTCTTCTCTCTTGGGCTGTAACGTAAGTGAACTCATCTCTCAGCTCTTCCTCTTTTCCTTTTATTAATATTTTTAATTTATATGAACACAAATGTTAAATAAAATACACATGTCAATATAAAATGTCTACATTTTAGTAACTAATATACAATAAACACAAAATATAATATATAAAATGTTCATTGTGTATTTTATAAATTATAATATATACATTTATACATTTGTGCACATATATAAGCATTTTGAATATATTAAGCTAAATATATATACACACACATATAAAATTGATTTAGGTAGTTATATTTTGCTGGTTCTGGTTTTTACTTTTTAAATGCCAGATACCTTGGGTAAGATAAACACTTCAGTATAAACACATCCAACCCAAATTATTTAAATAAGTTGCATTGTTGACCCTGGCTTTTTAGAAAAGTTAGCAATTATGTTCAAGAAAATAGTTCTTGGCTAGCACTAGTGCTTTGAAACAGTGTCACACATGCATCTGTGTCAATACCCAAAGATTAATTATATTTTTTACTTGCTGGTTGCCAAGTAAAAGGTTTTTAATTTCACAGTAGTTATAGAATCATATATCAGCACGGCACAAACTGGCACAAACAATGGGCACGCTAGTTAGAAATTTCTCTCTTTCAAGTTATGCTAATACTTAAGAGAATCTTCACCTACAACGTGAGTCTTAACTCAAAGTGACTTAAAACCTTTATAAGAACAGACAACATCTCCTCTTCCCTATAGAAGACTGATCTCTCAAGGCTACTCCTGCAAGAGAGAGTTCTTGTGGCCTACAGTAGTTCACAGTCATGCGTTAAACATTTGTCTCTGACAGGAACTTTTCAGCTTCCTGACTAATATTGCTGTAACAGAACTGCTCCCACACTACTACCACAGTGAAAATTCTAAAAACAAAGAAAACAACTATTACTCCCATCCATAAATGGTGAGGTGTGCCTCGTAGCAAGACTTCAGCAATTTTGAGAGAAAAGGTCAGTATCTTTTACTGCAGAGCAAAAGACATACATCTGGAGGGCACCTTGCTTTCACACAAATGGGTGTTGGCTGCAGAGAAAGACTATGGCCAAATGATGCCATGCAACCTCCCATAGCCCACTGCAGTCCGCAGTGGTACTTCACCGCTTTACATAGATTTTATTTTGGGTGAAAAGCCCACACAAATCTGTATGTCTAGCACCCTGTCTGGCAACAGACTTATTTGTACTTCCCAAAATCCCAAACCATCATGAACTCAGAGTCGCAGAGAAGTACTCCACCTTTTTAGTTAATGATTTAGGAATTCTCATTATTTTAGTAATAGAACCAGTAAGAATAGATACAAACACTGTTAAAGGATGACAGACAGTTGAAAGCTGATTCCTGCACTAGATTTTATAGCACTCTTGCTACATGTTTGACTAAACCCAGAAGCCACCTTCAGGGTAGATTTCTTCACTGTTCTAGAAGTATGACTCCTAAGTGCACTAGGTTGCACAATATCTCATCTAGCTCTGGTTCCCCAGGACAGACCGGTCCTGACAGTTCACATTAAGATGGCTGTACAGTAGTGGTATTCTTCAGTTCTGGTCTGGCAGCATCCCCAACAATAATTCACAGAGAAGCTCCAAGAATCATGAGTGGCTGACACAAAGGCAGCCTGAGCTGGCCTATCTCCAGTGCCTGCACCTGAGCAACCCAGTATTTCTTTCTGGTGTACCACAGCATGAATAAAACTGGAACAGAAGCCTGGCTGTATGTGATCTCGTGTGGTATGAAACAGACCATACTGTATTCTTCACAGCAGCTCATACAGGTTTGTGTTTTAGATCTGTGACCAAAACAATGCTGATAACACACTAATGTTGTAGTTCTTGCTGAGCAGTGTTTGGACAGTGTTAAGGCCTTCTGCTTCAAACTTGGCCCCAACAGTGAACAGATGGGAGGGTGCACAAGAAGCTGGGAGGGGACACAATCAGGCAGATGACCTCAACTAACCAAAGAGATATTCCATATCATATAATGTCATGCTCAATCAGGCAGCGTCCCAGGATCCACGTCCCTGCTTCCACTACCCGTGCATTTCCCTCCTGCCCTTTAGTTTGACCAGCAGGTCTCCGCTCAGCCATGCTGGCTTCTTGCCCTCCTTACCTGATTTCTTATGCCTGGGATCGAGAGCTCTTGTCCTCAATGGAAAACGCCCTTAAAAATCAGCCAGCTCTGTTCTGCTCCCTTGTCCCTCAGGGCGGTTTCCCAGGGGATCCTGCTGACTAACTCTCTGAAGAGCTAGAAGTTGGTTTTACTAAAATTCAGGGTTCTAACTTTACTTTCCTCTTCACCTGTCCCACATCCCTCAGGCAAACTCCATGAGCGTGTGACCACTGCAACCCAGGCTGTCTCCAATCTTGATGTCATAGATTAGCTCACTTGTGTTGGTGACCATCAGGTCCAGTATCACATCCCTCCTGGTAGGGCTGTCTATTACCTGGCTCAAGAAGTTTTCCTCAATGCACTCCAGGAGTGTCCTGGATTGCCTACAGCTCATTGTGCTACTTTTCCAGCAGATGTCAGGGTGGTTGAAACCCCCCAGTAGGACAAGAGCCCGCTAGCCTAATGCCTCCCGTTGCTAGAGATGCCTGCTGTAGATGGAAAGTACTTCCAAACGTACTTCCAAAGTAAGAGTAGTCCAAAAAGAGGATACTGCCTGCAGATTAGCTCACACCTACAGCTTTGCGCCTCCAGACCCTATATCCTGTTCACTGATTTTGAAACACATTACATTGAGCTCACATCCTTAACACGTATCCTCAGTGAGAGTAAGATCAAAAGCATGCAAGCATGATATAGATGGGAAATACAAGGTAAAATAAAATACCCATAAATCTATTTCAGAAACTTCCCCAGTACCATGAAGAAATTCCAGTGGTTTATTCAATTCATAAAGGTTACAATTCCTCTGAAGCTCTAGCAAACTAAGCTTGTTTGTCATATGGGACTTCAGATCATTCAGATCAACTCCTTACATACACAGGCTGGTAGTCACATTGCAATACATTGCTATAGTTCATCATTGACTGAGAATAATCCACGTGTCCTTGTTTGCCTCACTATTTCACATTCAGAGAGTGCATCCAATCATCCTTTGAATACATCCAATGGTATCCTCTCACATTATGCAGCAAGCCAAATTATAGACCATGTCTCAGACAAACTAGTCCAGGGAGATCTTCAAAACAAACTCTACTCATTCCTGACGGTCTCCAATCAGAAATCATGGAGGAATTCCAGTCTCCATCAAGAATTACAGCATTCTTTTTTTGAGACAACTACATTGCAAAAGAAGAAAACTGTCACTATACAACAAAGTCTTCTGTAACCTACTTAACACCATAAACTCTCAGAGTTATTACTCACAGATACCACATGTACAGACCGATCATTTTCCTACTCTCTATATTAATTTTGTTTGTTGTTGTTGTTGTTTTTTTTTTAGTGTAGCTTCCATTTTTAGAACAAAGCCATCCGTTGAGCAGAGCTTATGTCAGCTTCTCATAGTTAAGCCATCATGGCCATATCAATTCTTTTATATTTCTCAGACTCTCAATTGCAGTGCTATTTTAAAAGCACAAACTGAAGCATTAAAGCAATAAGTAGTTCCTTAGTCCAAAGTAAGCTTACACTTTGAAATCCTAAAAAAAAATCAGCACAATTTATTACGCAGCAGTGGTCCAGTAGGCAAATATATCAATAGCTATCAACTGTTTCTCTAAAGAAAAGTATTTTTCCACCATACCTTAGGTGTTAGATCAGATCGCTCTTGAAGCTTATACGTCTTGGAGAAAAGAAGTCTGATTATCCATAGGATCAGAATTCCTTCCAAAATGAGATGATAAGCAGGAGCCTGAAAATAAAAGCATGAAAGTAAGTCTATACAGTATTCTATTTGAATCAGTGCGACACTATGCAACAGTTTCTTTTTTGCTAGTTTCACTCAGAAAAAAAGCCAAAGCTGATCATCAGCTACTGTGTATTTCCAAATCAGTAAAAATTATAATAATATGAAAGTGAACTGCTTTGTAACTACTACTTGTAGTTGTTAACTTGAGTTTGAATAGATTTATTCTGTTGTTAATAAAGAAGGCACACTCTAAACTGATAAGCGGCTTCGGTTCCACACACGCACACAAACTGAATATTGAGAGTAAAGGCAGATAAACCATATGGGTTGCACCACTATCTGTGAAAGTGGAAAGCTTTCACAACAAGCAGAAGCCATCCGAGGGCTTCAATGTCTGTGTCACCTGCACACGTCAACTTCAACCCTTCATTCTTGTAATTTATAGTCCACCTGCACTGACCAGCTACTATCATTTACAAAGACACCTAATCCTGTCCTCATAGCCCATTTTTGTTAGTTTCACAGGCACTTAGAGCAGGTATAACCCAATACTGTTACCAGAATTAGTTCTGCCCTTGTGTCATTTACTCTCTTGTGTCTACACTGTGGATGTCTACTACTTTTAAAAGATGTAAAGTGCACACATACTATTGCACTCCTCCTTCAACTCAGTGGAAGAGCTCCCACACATCAACGTATTTTGGTGGGATCTGAACTGCCAAAAAAAAGTAAGTGGAATGCACCACATATCCAGAAACTAAAGGAAACTGCACACGTTTTTAAAACCACTTAGAAGTCCTATGGCATATCCAAATGTAAATGGCAAGTTTCTCATCTGCAGAGTACTTTTCAGTTCACCAAACATATTAAAAATACATACGCATACCATGATACCTAAAGAACACATAGTGCAGTACAGGTCCATACAAACTACTTCCCCGTGCTTTCTGGTGCCTACAATTATCCTGAATTCAGTGTACTAGACTGTGCTACCGTCTGCAGTAGGTAAGCACTCCCATAGCTGTACTGCACACCCTAGTATAAATTCTCAGAAAGTTACCAAGCTTTGCCAAAGGAAGGGCGTAAACAAACAAGAACACAAGAATACTGCTTATCATCAGGACATCCTTTTTATTACCATGAAACAAAGCCTGGATACACACATGTCACGCTGATCCCCTCCAGGAGACAAGTGTAAACATTTAAAAGTTGTTTCTTCCTTTTTAAATAAAACTTGTAAGTTTCAAACCCCGAACGCTGTGAACCTTACCAAGGTTTAATGCTCTGGTATAAAGACTAAATGTAGTTTATAAACTTGAATAGAAAAAAAGTAAGTACGTGCATCTACTTTTTCGATACACAAACACCGTGAACATGTACTCGTGGTTCCGCGAGTGCGGTGTTAGGCAGGCGGCACTGGTTGAGTGAGCGCAGGTAAGGGACCGCACCGCCTCCCCCGCCACCGAGCGAGGCTGCCCGGCTACCAGCCTCCGGCAGGCCCGGGCCCACTTTCCCGCTCCCTGCAGCCGCAACCAGCGGACCACGGGCAGCGGCGTCCCGACACTCGCCAGCCCCGCACCCCGCCCGCCTCGACGCCGCTCGGCCCGGCGGCAGGATCCCAGCGGCAGAACCCCTTCGGCACACCCACCCCCTCGCTCCTGACGACGGCCGCCCCGCGCCGGCGGTCGGGCAGCACCCCGGGCCCGCGCCCCTGGCCGCACCTCGTAGAAGGCCTGCACCATCTCCACCAGCACCCACTGCTGCCCCATGCCCGTCGCCGCCATCGCCGCGCCTGCCCACTTCCGCCTCCGCGCCGCGCCCGGGCGTCGCCGCCGCACGCCGGCGTCACGGGCCGAGGGGCGGGCGCACGGCCGCGAGGGAGACCGCCCCCTCCGGCCCGGCGGAGCGGGTCAGGCGGCACGTTAACGGGCGGAGGGCCGGGCCGTGCAGCCTCGCAGCGGCCGGGTGGTGCCGTGCCGGCTTGGCACCGCCACGGAGGGCGCGGGAGGAGGCGCGGGCTTGGGCCACTTTCCGTGAATCGTGTAACGGTGGTTTATCATGAAACGTCTTTTGTGGCAGCGTGGCCGTCCCGCGGCCCTACGTGGGTGACTCCACAGATGCTGCTCCCGTCCTTGCCCCAAACTGCTGCTTGCTTTGGTAGCCTGGTTCAGGAAGTATGGCTGGACTGAGAAGAAGCCCTCTTCAGTGTTAAATAAATGAAATTAGCTATAAATTGAACTTCCGTAAGAACATGAACTCAGGTGCATCAGTGCGTAGTTCCTCGCTAAATTTCTGACCTGGCCCTGTTTGTTGAACCTGCCAGCGTAGTTTTGGTGTTGCTTTCTCCACACCTGCTGGCTTCTGCCATCACTGGTGGGCACTCATCAGTACACAGGGTGTTTGCTGCCTCTACACTTGCCTGGTGGCTTCCTTGCTGTAATAGACGGTTGTTCTGATACTTGGCTAACAAATGGCGAAAGGAAAACCAGAGTACAATGGAAATAATGAGTGAAATAAAATAAGAGAAATTATGGCTTAAAGAGTGTTGCAGAAGTGAGCAGCCATAAAAGCTGAGCACTGTTGGGGAGGGATAAACACCATGGAGAAAGAGATAAATGATGAAGACTGCGCACAGTTGCACCTGAGTGTGAGGCGGTGACTGAATCCTTGTGCACACCTGTGTAGGACTTGAGCAATGGAGAGGAGTGGGAGCTGGAAAAAAGTTGGCTTAGAAAGTGAGGTGGCACTTGAGGCAAAGGGAACAAAGGACATTGCTGTTACAGGAGATGTTTGGGAAATGCTTCACTGGAGCTAAACAGCTGTGGAGGGCTTCTGATGGTCTTCTGGGAGAGCAATGTGGAACTGTACCCCTTGGGGCCCCACTCGCTAGTCTTCACCATGGTTAGAGAAGAGGAACCTGGAGCAGTAGTTGATTAAACAGATGACAGTGAAAACCTTGGGTGCTTTGGCTAACTGTAAGCAAACATGAAGTTATAGTTTTACAGTAGTGGATGGTTAAAATCAGTGAACTTCACTTTCATGCTGACTGAAATGCATAATAGTGAATCTTCTCCCCGAGTTTCAGAACTTAATGATACAGTTGTCAAATTCCAGGCTCTACACATTAAAGAGAGAAAATGTGGTTTGAGGCTATCTGAGAAGTCCAGACAGTGACAATAAATGTCCCTTTTGTTTTTTAGCTGCATGAAGATTATTCTGTTCACTGTTAAGTACTTCTTTGCCCATTGCATTGTGCTGGAGAGGAGTTTTGGGCTCTTGGGATGTGGCTGCTACTGCTAGCCTCAAATAATGTGTCTGATATGCATCCCAGTCCCAAACTATCTCCAGAAGAGTGGGCCACATTAGTTATCTTGGTGGGCTGCAAAATAAGTTACACCCCTGCTCTCAACATCAGATTCTGTCTTTCAATGTCTGATGTATATTTGTATTGATCTTGTGAAACACTGGATGAATTGTTTCCAGCTTGAAATGCAGTCAAGTTAATAATGTACTAACTAGTAATTCTTCTGGCAGTGAATTCAGAGTTCCTGGTCTGGATTAGCATAGGGTTGGGTCTGTCATAGTAATGAGCCTATCCCTATTGTTCAGCAATTTCATTGTTCCAACACAACTGCTGTTAATTGCTTAAGGCTGCTATACTTCTGACAGCAAAAAAGGAGGAGGTGAAGGGAGAAATCCTCTGCAATGGCAGTTTATGGCTGGAAAGAAAGCAGAGAGTCTATCTCTGGACTTAAATTCCTGAAAAAAGCTATTGCGATAGTGCCCTATGGAAATTCCTGCTCTGTAAGTGTCAAATTTTGTCATCCCCCTATATCCTCCAGTTGCACAGTATTCCTAGACTGTTCATATTCTGGACCATCCTCAACCACTCATTTCCCACACTCTGCTTTGAATTCCCAGTTCAGTCCCCTTGGGTCAGTGCTGGCATGCCAGTTATCTGCAGTTGTTTTCTCATCAGTCCAGAAACAGAAAAACAGGACTTGGTGTGGCTATCAGGACTTTTTTTGTTTGTTTGGTTGGTTGGTTGGGTTTTTTTTGTTATTTTTCTAAATATCACCAAGGTAACGAGTGCCAGTTATATTTGGTCCTCTTTGCTCTACTAGCTCTTCCTCTGACTTCTTGGTTCGTGCTCTGTCAAGTCTGAGACATAGTAGCAGCTGGAAGTGAAACTGAAGGAATGATGTCCACCCTTTTTCTGCAGTCTTGGGTCTCACTGCTAGCTCCTTTCAACCTGGTACTTCATCAGCTAGGGAGGCAGGAGAATGGCAGTAGGACGTGACACATAAGTGTGGTTGCTGCCATCCTACTGGTATCGCTGCATTGGAGATAAGCACATGGAAGGCATGGTGGGAAGAGAAATGCAGGAACTGGTGGGAATAGGTCTTGAGAGTCGTTTGCTTCCCCCCTGTTTTCTCCAACCACACACACAGAGGGGCATGATGGCTAAGAAGATTAGGGACATATGGGAATGTTTGCAACCATTCTCAGATGTTCTGGGTGGTGAAATCTTAGGTTATATTATTGTGGTTTTAGTGTGCCTAGTTATAACTTGTTGGGTCTGTGGCTACCCTCAAAAAATAATCAAAAAAATAAAGCAAACATTGGGAAAGCAATCCTGTACTGACAAGGAGAATAGCAGGAAAATACTAGTTAGACTTTATTAGTTTTTGTTGTCTTGAAACCTAATGCTCAACAAAGATGATGCTGGCAGCAAGCACAGAAAATGTCCAAAGTCAGTTGGAAGCTTAGTATTAAGCTGAAAAATTGTGTCCCAGCTCCTAGTGGGAAGCAGAAAAATGTTGCAAGAGTCCTGTGCAAGTGCCAAGAAGAACTTGAATATCAAGTTCTGCAATTTACCTGGTATGCAAAGGAGTAATTATTCACAAGGCAAGCAGAGTGCAGGATAAATTTAGTGTTATCTCAAGCCATGCACCACTGCATCTTGTAAATGTGCTTAATCCTAGTTCTATAGTGAATTGGCTCTGCATTAACTTCACCAGCAGAAACCTGTCTTAGATCTGCCAGGGAAACATCTGGAGATTGCACACCTTTGACACAAGCTTTCTGTAGGACTAAGGATACTTACTGGTCACAGCACTGCTGCATTCTATCTATCCAAACTGTACCATGGCACTCTGAACAACTGTAGTGACAAAGTAGCGTGAAGTAGAAATGTCACGATGTTTTCCTGGCATATGATGGGGAGTAAATTTGACCTCAATTGTTGTGAGTTAATGACTGTTTTAACTGTATGTGAGGGCCAAAGTCCTCTTTTTAAAGCATACTCGGCCAAAGATGGACCTTAGGAAGAAAAGGTAATTTATCACAGAGATGAATGTGGGCATAGCAGTCGGTCTCCTGCTCATAGTTCTTTCCAGTGTCTCTTCTCCTGGCGGGCTTGGCAGCACTGCACTCAGCACCCAAGTTTCCGATACATGGCAGAACTAAGTGTCTTTAAATGGAACTGACACCAGATAGGCCCAGTTCTGTGATGAGTAGAGAAAACTTGTATTAGAAACTTGTAAGAGCTGCTCAGCCAGGCTACTGGGACCACTAGCAGAACAGATGCTAATTTAAATGGGAGTGTTTGCCTTGCAGAGACACAGTTACCCACATGCGGTACTGCAATATTGCTGTTTGTATCCTGTGTGATAAATCTCATGTATCTCTGATTAGGGACTTCAGACATATTCAGGTTGGGGATTTGCAGCCCAGAAGTTTCTGCTGGGCTGGTTGTCTGTGCTGCAGAAGAAAATAATTGGGTTGCTCAGCTGTTTCTCTCCCCTGCCACAATAGGCATCTGAACTGATGTCTACTTTTTGCTTCAAAACCTTAGTCCAAACAGCACTCCACATTGTGTCAGTTTAAATCTCCTTTATTTTAGAAACATGAACACTGTATTAAATAGATTAGCTAGGAATTGGTATTCTTCACTTCTTCTTCTTTTGCTCACACTGAATTGACTAATTGCTGTTTCACACAGTATATTTTAATTAGAAGCATGACAGACATGATGGAAAGTCTTGTACCCAGGTCATTCTGATGGAGTTAAAGCAGGTTGGCCACAGTGAAGTCACAATCACTTCAGGAAGAAAGTAATTCAGTCAAAATAGATACTGCAGTATATTGTGAGATACTTGTCCAACCTGACCAGATTCTAAAGTGTGTGCAGAATTATATGTCATAACTATATGCGTGTGCATCAGACTGACTTTTTCTAAGCTGAAAAGTAAGTTTCATAAGCTATTTTTAAAAAAAGTGTTCTAATGGACTAATCTGGCATGAATTTTATGTAACACAGATAGCATGCACCATGTGCAAGTTAGAGCTCATGACCTGCAAGATGAAAAATAAAACCACAGTTGACATAAGTGCCATTCATCGTTACGGCGACCAACAGAAGTGCATGAAGTTTGGCTCTAGAGGTTCACATTCCACACCTCCTTTAACAACCACCATATAGGCCTCCTCTCTTGAGAATGAAACTAGAAGAAAAGCAAAGGGATGTTAACCCTGAGTCAATTCATCTTATTTACCTGAAGATTTGGGCTCCAGTCTAAAACAAAATGTCTAAGGGGCTTTCTTGTCAGTGGTGTTTTCCATGCTTACTATTTTGTAATAGACATTTTAAAGGAGAACTTTACAGAATCATAGAATGGTTTACATTGGAATGGACTTCAGAGGTCATCTAGTTCCAGCCCTGCTGCCATGGGCAGGAATACCTTCCAACTAGACCAGGTTGCTCAAAACCCTGTCCAACTTGACCTTGAATGCTCCCAGGTGTGGGCATCCACAGGTTCTCTGGGAAAAACCTGTTTCAGTGCTTTCACCATGCTCATGGTGAAGAACTATTCTTTTCATGCTCTGTTGAGATAAAATGCTGTCTCTCATGCAGCCTGAATAGCCCTTTAACCTCTGCGTGGTTACATAAGGGTCACACTGATTTGTACAAACACCTCTGCTTTTACAGTATGGTTACTCACTGGCTGTCTTACATAAAAATGGGGTCTCTAATGAGTGCTTTAACAACAACAAGCAGTGAAACCATCATTTGCAGGTTATTCTGATGCATAGAGCCTTTGACATAATAAAGTGCTGAGAAGCACGGAAGTGTGATGTATGCAACAGTCACCTCTCATAGTTGCAACCAGGTGCCTTTAAAAAAGGATCCATTTTTAAAAAGTAAATGAGCATGAATCTGCCCATTCAAAGTTATGAGGGTACCAGTATGCTTTAAGTCCTAGATGGAGGTAAGGATTTGGTTGTTTTAGTCAGATACTGGTAATTCAATAGATTTTTTCAGAGGAGTGTGTATTGTAGATTTCATTTGCCTGCAAAGAACAGGCAGATGAATAGGCAATTACCAAGTCATGATGTTATAGGTAAGTGGCTATCTCCTACCTCAGTTTGAAAAGAGATCTTACGCAGAGACTGTGAAAGATTGTGTCCTATCAGAGAGAAGCTCTTTCCCGCACTGGACTGTGACTGTAAGTGTTCCCTAAAATTCCAGGTTTAGAGTGTGCTCCAGATGCAATGAACCTTATGGGAACAGTGTGTACTGGATCCAAAGCTGAATTTTTAAGATTAAAATGGCAGTTTTGTCCTTCTGATACAAATAAATGCATCTTCTAGAGCCTGCCTTAATGAATTGGCTTTGGATCAAGTACCACAAACCCAGTTCCTAGTCTTAGATTTGAATGAATGGTAAATCCATTCAGGCAGCAGATCATGTTTAAAGATTAACAACAGATTTATCCTCCTCATTCTTCCACAGTTAATTGCCAACAAATCTTTCTGATGAAAAGTGGAAAAGAACTGCTGAACATTTTCAGGCCTGCAATATTGTAGAACTCAGATCAAAACTGGGATGAAGTTGTGCTCTGTGCAGTCACTATTTTTCTTCACCTTTTTTTTACCTTTTGTTCATTCTTAGGAAGAATGGAATGACAGTAAATAGTTGCAGATTTTGGTGAAAGCAAAAGCATCTCTTGATAATACCTTTACTGTGGTGGACACGGCTCAAATTTCTGGTAGCTTCTTATATCCATGTAACAACGTGAGGTGTTAAAGTATTTTAGTATCTCATGCTGTCTTAGCATCCTCAGGCTGAATTTATATTTCAAGCTCTAAGCAAACTGTAAATCTTCACAAACCATTTCCAGGAGCTTTGAGAGCAGGTTGAGTTGTCTATGAGGACATAATCTTTGTTTTTCACCATAATGACTGGGTTTCTTCACTCAGGTCTGCAGAATATTCAGTGCTCTCAGTAACTCCATTGTGCTGTCTCTAGCCAAGTGTTGATTACTAATGCGTTCATTGACTCTGTGGCACCTTCTATAGATATTGATGGAGCTTTTTTGTTTGGTTGGTTGTTTTTTTTTCAGTTCAGCTCCTTTGCTCTTTAGGTCATACTGCATTTGAACGGTAGCAGTGTAGTCTGCATGTGATTGTAAAACTCTGACTAGCATACTTGAGTTCAGAAACAAAAGGTGGTGTTATCAGAATAGAGAGGAGTTTGAAAAGTTATGGTAACTTCAGCATTTTAATGCATGGAGCTGGCTCCTTGAAGATATATTTGTGAAACTGCATGTAAAAGAAGCAACTAAATTTTGGCCAGAAAAACACAAGGCGGTCCTTTGCCAACTCATCATTCTTGTCAATCTCCCGCAGCACAGAAAGGCACTGTATTGTTTACAGATCCACGTAACACATACCAGAACACAAGCTGAAATTCTTTGTGGTTATGGGTAAAACGTGTGTGCATGTGTTGGCAGAGCTAGTCAAGTCTGACAGGTAACACCTTGCATATGTTTGCTACCCAGAGAGTTGCAACTTAACTGCTGTGAATTCAGAACAGATGTGGCTGAAAGCATTTTTTAATTGATAGAGCAACGTTCTTTCAAGCTCTGAAATTCTTATCTGTCTTTTAAACTGTATGATTTTACCTGAGTAAGGCCTGAGTAAAAACATAGTTACTTACTCATCAACTGTTTCATATCCTATTAGCGAAATACAAACTGTGTTCTCCATTATTACGCATTCACGGTCACTCTAAACATTTCAGAAAACTAGGTACTTGTAACCAGTTGACAGTTAAAAGATAAAATAAACTGGATAAAATGATAATGCCAGGAAATGAAGTGATTGAGAACCCCTCCACACAGTTTTACCACACAAATTAATTGTTGAAATCTGTCTTTCAGGGGGACCTGAACATTAGGGTTGAAAAGGCTACTGAGACAACACCACCATCCTTGTTAATGGGTGAATGCTGGTGGCTTTATAAGACAGATTCAGATCTTTCTGACACCTCTGAAAATCTAAGTGAAAGTCTACTGGAATCAAATATAACTTTTTTTTTGAAACTTTTCTGAATTTCCCAGTTCACTCTTCAGCATTGTAAAACAGTTAGTGGTTTTGTAGCTTTGCTTCTGTTAGGTCTTTGCAGTGGAAGACAATTCTGCTACATGCAATTGTTTACATCAGCTGCTGAAGCTAGTGTGCAGTTTCAAGTGAAAAAACTGGCACAAATGAGCTTGCGGTTCTTCTGAATAATCTCCTAAATTTTCTATTATCATAATAGTTTTTTTCCCTTGAAGAAAATGGTTGCAATTTTCCAGCTGTCATACTAGGATATTTTAAATATAGATTCCCATTTATACCATTGTTTCACTTTAGAATTCATATTAAAAATAGGACAGGTGACGTCTTAGAACAGTTTTCTGAGAAATGCAGTGGATTGGAGCTTGCCTAGCTTGTGTCTTTTTGGTATGGAAAACAAGCAAGCCAGTGTTCAGTTGCTATTTCTTCTTTGTGGCTTTTATTTGTGTACTCCTGGGTTATATTCTGACTGATTATTTGAAAAGATAATGCTAGTGTTAATTAACGTGTAAGATGATAAAGCAGCTTACAATCAGTTGGTCTTTGCTTAAACATAATAACAGAACAACTGTCCATAGATTCTGATTTATTTTCCAGGAGGCAGGAAAGGACAAACATGTTCACTATTTGGGCATTTATCAAACAAAGAAGGTGAGATGAGATCTTACTTTCTTCAGATAATATCTGTGACAGAGACCAGTGATTGATGCAAGTACAAATGATTGATTATTGAGGTAGGGGAAGAAATCTGAAGAAAAGTCTGATAAATGCTTCATTCCTGAAATAGACACTTTCTGCTAAATTTCTGTGCAAAGAAGCTGATCAACTTTATCAGCTCTGATGCTTACCATCAAAACCAGGATGTAATCCTATCACTTTCTATTGTGGTAGGTTTTCCAATAATGCATTTGCTTTTTAACAAAAAGGCAAAACCATTGAGAACATTTAGAGGTACTTCCAAGCAAATCTTAGTTCTTTCTGGACCAGGAGGGTAAAAAGTCTTGGTTTGATTATTTGGATTGTATCTGTATTTATGTAGAAAGGAAAGGAAACCATTAGGTAGTTTCTGTGGCATTTTTCCTTTGCTGGTTCCTTGATTTCTGGGTTTGGTTTTGTGACGCTGTAACATTACCTGAATTTCCTTCTGCTCCAAGCACAGCTGGTGAAACGAGAATTATACATTGTTAAATTGCCCAACAAACTTGTCATGAAACGGGTGGCTTATGCAACAGGAGTTCTTACAGTCAATTCATATTTCAAGGCTTTTTGTGTATGGATCTCATCAGGAAGTGAGCAAGACAATAAGAATTTGGAGTTGTGGTACCAGCATTCCCAGACACATTTCTTTATTCCATATGGAGAAACAAATGTGTAAAAACCATTTGCAAAATTACAGTACATTTTCCAAGTGTTTTTTCTGTTAAATATTTTAACCAAAATTGGACATGTGTGGCTAGCTACAGAAACAAGGCCCTTTCTCCCCCTAACCACACTTGTATTGCCTCATAGAAAAACTTGTGCAAAACTTCTGTATCAGATTGTTTTCCTTAAGACTGCAAAAGTACATTGCAGGGTTTGAAATAGCATAATTACTGGCCAGATCCTGAGACCCTGTGACTAAAGCAATTCTTGGTCACTGGTGTAAATTTCTGTAACTCCACTGAACTAGCTCTCACAGCTAACAGTGGCTGTCTGATGTAACAGACTCAAGAGGATTACTCCTGCTTCCACTAACTTAGAAGAGCTGTGGTGTTCAAGTATCCAAAGCTGTAAACTTATGCATATGTAAAGTATTGCACACTCAGAAATGAGTTTTGCTACCCTCAGAAATGCAGGGTCGAGAACAAGATATCAAATCCAAAATTTACCAGTTATTTTACTTGCTTTCTGGTTTAGACCTCTAACCTGCCAAAACCAGGATCTGAAAATGGACATTTAGGTGCCCAGTTACAAAAAACAAGCTCTGTGTAGAGAGGAAATGTATTTACATCCCAGTGGAGTGTCTTCTATGGACTGACCTATGATTTTTGTGGCAAATTGATAAAGTCATCTAAGAATAATCATCCTGATTTTTGTCTTTGAAAGCATAAAGTAAAAACGGAATTGAAATTCACAAAATTTTGATATTTTCTTTTGATTCTTCAGTCTTGATTTACAAGAACATAGAAACAACATATTTGCATATTCCCAGACCTTTGTCAAAATAAGTGAAGTAAAAAAAATATGCTGTTCAGCAGATGAAAACTGTTCATGTAATTTGGCCACTGCTAACCTAAATGCAGCATGATGGCTGCAAGAGGACATCTGCTGCCAGCAAGAGGCAATGCACTGAAGCCAGTTGACACTAGAGTTCATGCAATAGTGTTGTAAGGAAGTAGAAATAACAGAGGTCGTTATGCTTACCTCACACATTGGTGCCAGACTCCAGGAGAGATCTGAGGATTTGTGTGTGTGTGTGCTTGTTTTTGTGTGTATGTGTTATGAAAGGACAGCAAGAAGGCATGATGGGATAGCTGGAAAACCAGATCTTCTTTGATTCGTTCACCTCCAAGCTGTAAGAAGGGCTTGCTTCAGCAGCCGTTTGAAGTGATGGTTATGTTCCGTGGTATAACTGCTGTAGTTCCTAAAAATCCTGAAAGCCTTTTCATTCAGCCAAGCAAGGTGTTAGCCTAACCCTAGAGGACTCCTTCATGAAACAGTTGTGTGCTGTGGGTAAACAGTAGGACCAGGAAGTTCGAGTCTGACCTAGTGGTGGTCCTGTCACATAACTTTATTTTTGAAGTATATGTGATTTGGATAGTATTGGTTAGCAGTCTTGACTCAGTCCCTAGCAAATATATCAATGGGTAAAAGGCAACAGTAATACTGAGAGATTTATTCTCTTAAATCTATCCAGCATGGAAAGGGTGTTGTCAGAGTGATTGTCAGAGGGGTTTTAGATAGGAGCACACTGATATTTCACTGGAAAAATTATGTGCTGTTTATTCCTGGCACCTATCTATTTGTAGTTGTATAACTTTCAGATGCCAGAGTTATGTTAGTTTTCCATTTGGAAAATCTATACCATAGTGTCTATCATTAGACAGCTGCTGTAATTTTTTTTCAGACATACATTTATCTTTTTTTATGGTATTTACTCTTGAGGGTGAGAGGGGGCTAAGAAAGTGCACTTCCTATCAGTAAGAGTATTCCTATTAATAAGGGCATTTAACCTAAAAGTCAAAAGACAAACAAATTACTGTAAAGACAAAATTGAGATGTTAAAAAGGGATTTTTCAAATATCTTTTGACTTCCCAGTGTTACACAGAGTCAGTGTATTCACTGTCACAATTTCAAAAGCATTTCATGTGCTTTACTGATAAAAATATTGTGGCAGTCAGGAACCACTAAAGATTAGCTACCTAAAGCAATTTCAGAGAAGGCTAAGCAAAATAATTGCAGGGATCAGAAAAAAATGTGCAGGCGATTCCCATGCTCTGAACTATATGGACTGGCTCTGTTTTTTAAAATTAAAAACCGAAACAAAACAAAAAAAACTAAAACCACAAAACAGTGTAGGAGGACACCACACACCCCCTCCTTGCTAGATATTAACCTTGCTAGATGGTAGCTGTGATTAAGTGTATTTCCTGATTAAGATGAGTCATTAATGACAGAAAGAAGTTGCATACACCGCAATATTAGGCTACATAGATCTGTACATAGGTCTTAACCTTGATACTGCTCAGAAACTGAACATGTCACTGCTTGGTGCCTTGAACCAAGTACCTATAATACTGAGGTGATTGTGTGTCTCTGGATTTCCACATTAAATTCAGGGGTTTGGGGGCTGATCTCTGACACTCCTAGGGGTGGAGACAGACCACAAAGTAATATGGCAGCTGCAGTGAGGATGCTCTTGAGGTGAGCTCTGCCACCCACAAAGGGAACCTTGTTGACTCAGCGATGTTTGTCAACCTGGCTCCGAATGAATTTCCCCTTCTGGGGGGCCAAACCTCTCATAACTTTATTTTCCACCTGTGCTACAGAAAACAAAACAAAACAACCACAAACAAGCAAACAAAAAAAACCAACAAAAGCAAATCCTCTTGAAAACAAAACTGTACAGCACATTTTCTCCCTGGGGGAAGGATGAAAGTACAAACAACGTATGGCAGATGTTAGCTACGCTGTTTTAAGACCTAGCAGGAGCTCAGACACCATGGGGACAGGTGCTGAGTGAGAACACAGAAGCAATAGAAAGGTGGTCTTATCCAGGTGGTTTCTGAGGGGAGTTGCAAGGTCCTGAAATGGGAAGATGCACTGATGTTGCAGAAAGCTTTTATGCTGGGGCTGTAGGGTAATAGGCTGTTTTAGAGAGAGTTTAACTTGTGAAGAATAATTCATTCATTACCTGTTTTTTATTATCCAAGTCATAGCAGTTGGCTCACAAACACTTACTGAGTGTTTAATGCATGTAAATTTAATATCAGTTAGAGGTTTTTCTTGGTTTTCCTGCCATTTTTTTGTTTGGTTGGTTGGTTGGTTGGGTTGGGTTTTTTTTTTTTGTTGGTTGGTTGGACTTTGTTTTGTTTTGGTTTGGTTTTTTTCCAGGAGCAGGAGGGTTGGGGTGTTTTTCCTTTAAGCATTATTGATCCACATTCTACTCAAGAAATTAGGAAAAAAATTATCTGGGTGAGAAAAAGTGGGGGAAAAGAAATAGCAGTCGCTAAATTTCATTTTTGATAATGAGAGCGGACCAGAATGAAAACAAAGCTGTTACCTAATTCTAGGCCCAGTTTTCAGGGTTTTCAGGTCAGGAGCGTTTTCTCTCTGTATGAAACATGCTTAATATTTTCTTTTAAAACAGTAAACCTGCATGTCCTAAAACAAAGAATGCCCCCAAACCATCATGTTTTATCCTCGATCAAACTGCCAATTATATTATACTGTCAAGAGTAGTTTTTCGATAACAGTCTAAAAATTAAAAACAACTAATTAAAGGAAGAAGATCAAGCCAGAAAGGACTAAATGCTGACACTGCTTCACTGGAAAAATGTAATTCCTGTATCTGACATACTGCACTACATTCTTCCTGTGGCTAGTAATTCATTCCTGAGTCCTGCTGTGAGGCTCATTATGTTAACCACAAGACCTTCCATTCCTTCTCCAGTATTCAGTGTTTCTACTTTTTGATGATCACCCCTTACCCTCCCAGGTCCAGTACAAATGTCTTATGACAGTTTTCTCCCCAGATAAAAGCTTAGTTTGCACATATATATCTTCTGATATGCTGATTAATTTTCTCTTTGACCTCCTGCAAAACACTAGCCAAGAATCTTTTGAGCAATTTCTGCAGTTAGGCACGCTGTAAGCAACACTGCTTTGCCTCTATTTTCTCAAGTCATTTAGAAGTGGTGCAAGTTATATCTGACTCAATACTTCCTAAACACACCAGGTTATATCAGTAGTAATCTCATAATTATTGGAAACTACAGCTGTGAAGCAGTGAGTTAAAAACTTGTTGACTTTCGACTGGTTTAACTAGGGACAGTCTTTTATGGTTATACACATCTTTTACAGTTATGCAAGTGCTTTTAAACATCATACAAAAGGAACAATGTAAAGTAGTAATATCCCATTATCACAGGCTGTGAGTAGAAATGGCAATCCTTGCTTAAAAATTAGTGATGTTGGGTGATTTGGAACCAAGCTAGATCATCGCCTTATGAGGAGAGATTATGAGGTTTTCTTGTACACTTACCATATGTATGTACACAGATCAGTCAGGGAACAATAGCAGGTGCAGCTGTTTCCTTACCACCTTAACTGTGCTGGGTAGTCTAATTGGAAAATTCAGGTAAGCTATCTGAACTGTTTATTTTGTAGTACTGACTGCACAAGAAATAGTCTTCATTTTTTCCTAGCTTGTGCCCCAAATTTTCTTTAAAACTTGTGTCTTCAAATTCAACATCCATCCTGATGTTAATCTATCTGGATTTAAGTAGAATTAAGTTGAATTGGCATCCCTTGACATTGTAGCATAATACTGAGCCAAACTAGGTTTGAATTTAGTACTACAGATATTTTTTAATGTTGTAGAATAGTAGTGTGGGTAGATATACCAACAGAGGCTTTGTCCAGTTCTTACAGAATTGAACAGCTCTCCAGGCACTAGTTTCCCATAACTACATTTTTTTCTGTACACACAGACACACACACACATATACACACACAGAAGAGTGTCTACTTCACATAGAACTTTGATTGACTTTGTACAGCAACCTGATCATAACAGGAATCTGCAAGTACTGCAAAATGCAAGCTTCAAGGAGCTTTGTACAAACACTAAACAACCTTGTTGCCCTCTCTAAATGTCCCAGCAGATCATCCTCTGTACTCTACCAGCGTAGAGCATTTTTGCTAGTGAAGTAGCTGCTGCACTGTGACAGCTTCTGTTACACAGACCAGTTTTGTCTGTCTTACATATTCAGTTATGTTCAACTGTTGCCACATGGGTCCCTTAGATTGCTAGCTGTTTGGGGTAAGGATCAGTTGATTTTCAGACAGGGCTGTTGCCTAGTTATGCTATAAGAATAGACCCAAGAAGAAACTGTTGTGCAGTGCAAAAACATAGCAGGGAGAAAGTGCTAATGGATTAGCTATTTATAGGTGTTCTTGACCAGCAGGTGCACAGGTTTTACAGCTGTGTGCATTTACATTTCTGAACGAGTTCCTGTCTTGAAAATCCAGAGTTGGGACTTCAACTGATATAAACCTTTTACTGCAGTACCTAAAAAGAGAGTTTCCAGAAGCTGTTGCCCTTCATTGTCTTCCCAGACTTGGGTGCTGGCAATTAAGAAAGTCTAAAAGGGCTCTGTTTGTAATGAAGTGCAACCTCATTTTGTGCATTAAGCCACTCTTTTTCCACTCTTCTTAGTCTTCTACTGAACATCTGAGAAATCCACCAAATATCATACAAATACATTCATATTAGGAGCACTCCAAATATTTCTTAAGTCACTTAAATCCTCTTAAGTCCCCATAAAACTCAATTTTATACTGTCAATATGCTCTCAAGTATGAGGTATGTTGGAGGCTATAGCAGAACTGGTCATCACTCTACTCACTGTGCCCCCAGCTGAAAATACACACCTAGCTGCTGCTGAACTTCTGCATATTAAAATGGTCACTTTTGGGTAGCCTTTACTTTTCGAACTAGAAACCAGCAGTACGTTCCTCAATCGCTGTATGCATTTCATGTGGGAGTCATGGCCAATTTAGCTATTCTACTGTAGTTCAATCATAAGTGAACACACATTTCTGTGTGAATTATTAAAATGAAGAATGAAGTGGCTGTAAAGCTAGAAAAGGTTGTACTAAGCCTGATCTAAACACAGTCATGGTTTCAGGGGTTAATAATAAGGTTTACAAGTCTCCAAACTGAAATCAGTAGACTCTCTGAATTAAATTGTGCAATCTTTTCCCAGTCTTTCTTGAAATCTCTCTTGAAAACTTATGTGAGGAAAGATGTAACTGGGAAATTATTAAAATGATCTAATTACATTGCTGTCTCCTATTTCTATCATTACTTCCTAGCTTAAAGGGAAAGAAATGTTACTGGTGGGTAATCGTATGTATGTACATTGAGAATTGCCATTCCAGTCTTACAAGCTTTCAAGCTTGCTGATTTGAACCTGATAAAAACCTGAACAGTTCACACCAGCAGCAAATTAACTCTTTTTTATTAAATTTCTTCTTATGGTTGCGCAATCTACCCTGAAGATATAGTAAGTCAGTATTATGAAAGAATGATCAAGTACTGCTAGAAAAATGAACTAGAATTATCAGATCTAAACAGAGTTACGCACTCTTAGTTCCAGTTGCTTGAATTTTTATTTCATTACCTTTTTTCTTTTCCTTATTAACCAGTCTTGCAAAACAACAATGAATTGACTTTACATCAGGACACTACATCAGGATTGACTAAGGATTTTTCTGTAAAGTTGGTGTGGTATTTTTTTTGCCACTAGAGAGCAGATTTGCACTCTAAAGTATACTGTATTGTCACCAGAGATGTCAAAGGGCTGGGAATAACATCCTGTAAATACAACTTTCAAATACAATCACCTGATAATACGCATATATGACTGTCTTTTCTCAAATGGATTTTAGACTCTTCCATTATTATTATAAATTGCTTCTTTCAGAAACTGTAGTGGTTAAAAATAATGTGTGTCTGAGGACTTCAGTGGAAATCCACAATTCTCTTCATATTAACCTGAAATTCAGGAAAGAACAGAACATTCATTCATACTGTTTTAAGTATACTAGCCTGGTAAATGTCACATGGACTGATGGAAACTGATCAGCTCAAATTAGTATATGTCTAATTCCTAAATGTTTCACTTGCTTACATCCACCTTCCTTTACTAGGACATTTTGTTAAGCTGTATTTAGAAGTAACCTGGAAACACCTCTTGACTATTGAGTTACTGAAAAATGTGTGGGAGCTGGGGGCTTTTATAGTATGTTTTCAAGCTTCTGACTATATAAAAGGAACAAAGACTTTGCAAAGCCAGAAGAGAGCAGCTCAGAAACCCTGTTTATTGGCCAAATACACCACATAGCTATAATATTTGGCTTATAGTTCCAAATCACTTAGAATCAGTAGTTGTGACAATTCTTTGATAAAGTGGATGTAAGCGAGGTTTTACGGTGGGGCAAATGTCCTTACATCTATTGCATCCCCTAACGGAGGATAGTTAATAGGTATCAAAAGTGCCGTTAGAAGCTTCAAGGTATTTTTCTTTCTTAACTGGCACAGCATAGGGAAAAAGTCCTGCTGAATAAGACCACAAACTGACATGGGCAATGTAACAACCACATTTCATGGGCCAACAGTGATGTAATCTTTTCATGATTCTATACATGCAGTACATATTCTTCACATGCAGTTTGTTTACTGGGTTAGGAGCACAACTGGTAACATCGTGTGATCATGCACTGCAAGATACCTGAAGATCTTCAACAGTGAAGTTTTCTTCTGTTTAAGATTTTTCATTGTGTTCTGTAAACTCAAACACATGTACTTTTGATAAAAGGTGCCACTATGGCTCTGAAGATTTGAAAAAAAGGATTTGTATCATAGGCAGAGGATGTCCCATAATCTCAGTTTGTATTCCCTTATAGATTCTAAGAAGAACAGAAGGGGTCTAGCCCATATTTCAGTTGTGTATCTGTTTGTGACATGTGGCTTGAATAGTAAAAGCCACACAAATTTCAAGTTAAATTTTAGTCATCTGCGAGTTATATGACAGATTGTCTCTGTAAGGCAATTGAGAGAAAAATTCATTTCACTTCATCTTGTTAAACTCAAAAAATGGATGAACATATCCTTTTACATTCTCGCCTGTATGCTTGTTCTGTGTTTTGGCTGAAGCTACCATGGGGAACCAAATTAAACTGAGATGTGTAAAACATGACTAGGGAAAAGAATTCAAATGTGTGTCCTTGGAAAACTTCAACCATACAAGCTTATGTAACTTGGACATTTTTAACATGGCTGCTGCACTGCATCCGTGTTCCCAATCATACTCTCATTGGGATATCCACTTGCTACTGAAGAACAAGATGTCTGGGAAAAAAAGGCTTATCTCTTTGCTGCTCAGGAAGATACAGCTTGTTGGTTTCTGTACAACAAATAGCAATTATATTAATGCTGTTTAAATGTAATGGTTTAGATCATATCCTAATAGTATTTTAGGCATGGTTGGTGGTTACCATGAGTAACAGAGCAGATTAGTGAGATCCCACTCTCTTTAGCAGTTCAGAAAGGAGGCAAGAAAGAATAACCAAATATGGCTCAGTCTTGTCATATGAAGTGCGATGACATGATGCCTCATTTGCTTTCTTCCTAAACCATCAAACAATATGTCCACTTTGTCATTCCATGTGGTTTGTTTCCCTAGCTGTCCTTTGTAAAACACCTCAGAGGTTTAAATAGACAAGCTGATGTCACTGTCCTTATCTAGTGATTTCTCCACCTGTGACTGGGATCTGAGTATTTATAACCAGCACTGGCCTCTCACAGTGGTAACCTGTGCTGGTGTCAACTATGATTCACTGAGGGGAGAAGTGGCCTCCTCAACAGCTGCTGGCAGAATTAGTGAAAAAGCTCAGGTAGCTGCTTTTATTCCTGTAATGCAAGTATATGATTATCAACATTCAGGAAGAAGACAAGCTTCAACATAATTTGTGCCCATTGTATCTAACTTAACCATATTAGGACTCTCAACTGTATGTGGATGGTATGGTTTAAGTATTGTCACTCTTCTTACTTGTCATGCGTACAGCCCTTACTACAAGGATGGAAAAAGGGACCGGTAGTTTGCATTAATCATCTACCAGAGCTAATTAGGCTAGTCCTAAATATAGTCAACGCATCAGAAACTAACTGTTGCCCTGAAATACTTATAATAGAATCTGTGTTTGGTGTAAGTCAAAATGGTTCTTTCACAAATTAACATTTGTTTGTGCACCAATGAAATCAAATTTATGCTGCTGAATAGGCAGCATATTTTTGGGATCAATCATATTTACAGTATGTGGAACTACCATTTCTTCCCCATTTTAGCATTAATCACAAGCAAGTGGGACCAACAGGGACAGTGTTCTCTGACTGGAAGGTTTTTAATTGTAATTCTGTTTATGGCCATGTCCTGGTTTTGTTAAAAACAAGACCAGTTTCTCTTTTAGCAAATTTTCCTTTCAGCTGAGTTCTTCTAAGTAACTGCACTTTTCTGAAGTTGGATAAATGTTTGGGTAGACATAGCAATCTTATACAAGGTCACTGATAAGAATGTATGTCACGTAAGCAAGGAGGGATGAAGTGAACAGCTGACTAGAATTGACTAAGTATTCCACTCCATCCACATCATAACACCATATAAAGATAGGAGATCATGAGGGTCTCGTTCTCCGTCTATGGCCAGCATCTGGGGAGGACCCTGTCTGCTGTTCCTGTAACCTGCAGCCTTTTGACAGACCCTGCATCCTTGATTCTGATGCCAGTTTGCTGCAGAGTCCAAGCCAAGACTTCAGGATGCCTACCCTGCAGCTGCTGGAGCACTGTGCAGCTGGCGCTGAGCTGTGCTGGGAATTTCAGGATTGGTTTTGTATATTTTGTATTATTTTCTCTTTTGTTAGTAGCATTAGTAAAACATTTTGAACTTTTTTCTGACTTGCAAGTCCTCTCCCTGTTTGCCTCTCTTTGCCCTTCTATTGCCTCTCCTTAGTGGGGAGGGGGAGCTGAGGAGGAAGGGAAAAGGGGTTAACAAAGCACCTGCCATGGTTTATTGTCGCCCTGCAATTAAAGAGTGACAGGCCACCAACACAGTTGGAAATTCTGATTTCTCATATTACAACAGAAAAAAAAAGAAGCAAAACACAACTTCTTCTTGTCTTACACTATCCAGCTGAGTTTTCCGATGTTTGCTACTTTGCAGAAGCTAATATACTAAACCTTATGATTCAGATCTGTTGACATTACACAGCAATTTTTTTAAAGCTGCTAGAAGTCAGAATACATTTTCTACCATTTGAAAGAGCAATGTCAGTCTAGGTTGATTTATTGTTTAGATATTCACATTTACAGCTTAGGCAACGGTACGTTGTTACACAGAGTGACAAGGAGTACTGAGACACAGTGGTTCATGGAAAGTGCAGCAAGTTTTGAAGGAAGGTGGAGTTCTTGCTGCTCTTCCTTCTACTCCATTTACCACTTCTGTCTGTCTTCCTTAGTGCAGTTTTTGTCCCAAAATGGACTTAAAATGGAAATACCAAGCTCAGACACCCACAGATTTTGGAAAAGCAGATTTGTAACTAGTCAAAAGCTTCTGCTCATTGCAGGAAAGTGTGATTTCTTCCCTTCCTGTAATGTCAACTCTTGCTGTTCCAGAATGATCTTTGAGATTCAGGGAAAAAATAGTAGGGACTATTTTAAACATTTAAATGTTAATCCAGAGCTGTCGTCCATTGACCTAGTTCCAGCCGAGAACAATCTTGAACAGTTTCTGATTCTTTCTAATAGTACTGCTTTTGCTATGCACAAGAAATTTCTAGGAGTATGTCATAGCATTGACTTTGTGCCTCTGTCTTAGGATATATGGTTCCACAATATGAAACAGTATGTTATAAGCCTCCTAATAACAGAAATTAAAAATTATAACCTTGTCTCTCTTTATGGAGTGGTGGTCTTCAAGAGTATCTTCAAATACTAATTAATATTAAGATAATCAAACCAAGACACCTTGAGGTACTTCTATGGTTAAAATGCCAAACCGCAAAAATACACTAGCAATGTAATATGTATAATCTATTGGAATATGTTAATTAGGGAAGATGTGTTGGAGATGTTCAAATTTAATCACAATAGATAAACCTTAGCAGATACGATTTACACAGATTCTTAGGTTTGATTGAAGGTTGTCATCTGTGTTTGTTTCTTAAACCAGGGAAGACTCCAGTACAAACTTAAGTAAGGATGCTAACCATTTTGCTGGCCCTTCTCTGAAGGCCTTCAGTCCTCAAGCATAGTGAATTTTGGTAAACATCTTGATATAGTGCAATACTTCATTACAGTACTGATTACTTTTTTTTTTTTTTAACCTTACTTTGATATCCTATAGAAGAAGGTCTGTTATTTATGTGATGCTGCTTTAAATTGCTGTGCATTAGGCTGGAACTCACGAAACTGAGGTTTGATTTTCAGCACAGCTGCACTTGTAAGTTTCTCAGTCTCATTTCTCTCTCAAAGATCTGCAAATAATTTTACTTCTCTGGGGAGATACATTATATGATTTTGACAAACTCACAGGCTAAACAAGCAGCTAAGATATTTAAAATTGACTACACAGTTTAAATATCATTGCAGAGTTGACAGAGGAAAGATCATTACTCTGTCCTTATCTCATAGATGTTTAAGTACTTTGAAATAAGCCTCCTGTATTAACTGTGAGAATAAATATCTCCACAGATGATATATTTTCTGCAAGCTTTCTTAGTATTCATAGCATACAAAAATAAAATTGTGGTTTTGTTTACCTGACATAGCAGTATATTTTTACAGTATTTTTCAAAGATTAACAGCAGACTTTCTTGGCAATATTTTTAAAATATTTCCATCCTAGGACAATTTCAAATAAGGTCAACTAAGTAGTGTTATCTGCCATTACCAGCAGTCATATTCCTAGCACACTTTCATTCACTTCAACATTTACTTCTTTATGTGCACTTAGAATTATATACATTTTTGCCTGAAAATAGAATCTAGGCTATAGTTTTGTTCTGTACCTTAAACTTAATAAATTGCATAGTATTGAAGTTGTTTGGTACTTTGTGTAGTACTCATGCATTTCTCAGATGTCATGGTCTTTTTCCTTTGAAACTAATGGAAGAGTTATTTTTAAAGCAGTAAGATACTTTAAAAGTGCTGGGAGCTTCTTTTCAAACAATTATAGTTCAACTTGTCTATATAACCTCTCTGTTCTTTTTATCACTTGTAAAACCTAAGATTTACAGTATTTAGTGTTGTGTAATGGCAATTTTGAAGAAATGTATTGTATTTTTAAAATGTAGTAAAGGAGTGATTGCATGAAATAAAAAGCCTTCTGCCTGCTGGGTTGACTCATAACTTTAGAAGCTGAAAGATTTTTTGTTCTTCTAGATACACCTTGTATTTCCACATATTGCAGAGCAAACTCTGCTTTTTCTTGCCTGTGTCACTTGTTCCAGAAGAGACTGTGGAGGAAGGGCAAGTGCCTACACAGATAGTTCCGAAAAAGTCACTATAAACTTGTACTTATCCCCCTAAATAAAGATGAAAAAGGAAAAAAGGCCCTTGTGGGTGTTAATGTCCTTTACTAATGAGATGGTTTGTGCTATGCAGTGTTAGTGATTCATGATCATGATTCATTTACACAAACCTGGGAAAAGGAATCATGGAATCATAGAGAGTCCTGAGCTGGGAGGGACCCACAAGGATCATCGACTCCAACTCCTGTCCCTGCACAGGACAACCCCACAGTTCACACCATGTGTTTGAGGGTGTTGTCCAGTCTCTTCTTGAACACTGTCAGGCTTGGGACTGTGACACCTCCCTGGGAGCCTGTTCCAGTGCTCCACCACCCTCTGGGTGAAGAACCTTTTCCTAATGTCCAACCTAAACCTCCCCTGGTACGTCTTCCTGTCATTCCCTCGGGTTCTGTCACTGGTCACTACAGAGAAGAGATCAGCGCCTACCCCTCCTCCTCCCCTTGTGAGGAAGCTGTAGCCACCATGAGGTCTCCCCTCAGTCTTCTTTTCTCCAGGCTGAACAAACCAAGTGACTTTAGCCGTTCTTCATGTGGCTTCCCCTCCAAATCCTTCACCAACTTTGTAACCCTCTTCTGGACACTTTCCAGTAGGTTTATATCTTTTTTCGATATATCTTTTATATCTTTTTTATAGTTGGCACCTAGATCTGCACACACTGCTCCAGGTGAGGCTGCATTAGTGCTGAGTAGAGTGGGAGAGAAATCACTATTAGCATTGAGCTCACTTGAACCAGAGATCTGCAAAATTGTAGTTTTTTTGGAGAATCCATGGCTATATGCTTTAGCCCTTTATTGCATTTAAAATGAGACTTAAACATAGCTAGCACTAAAATCCAGAACCACCTGCATCTGAATGCTGTAAAAGTGAAAAGGTGACCTCACTTGGACGCTTTCACAATGAAACATTTTAAAACTAGAACATGCATTCAAGAAATGGACCTGTCGTAATGGCTCAGGTGGTACATTGAAGTGAACTGGGAAGCTGGGTGTGGTGTGCCTACACCGAGATTAATTAATGTATGGTATATGGCAAACTGTAGCATCAGCCCAGCTGAAAGCAGGGGTGGCTTCTACCTTGGTGATACTGAGGTCCACCCCCTCCCCAATTTTCTAAGTCTCAAAAAAAAAACCCCAAAACTTCCTAATGTTATTTACTTCCTGTGCTAAGCAAAGGCAGCAAATGCATGAAGTAGGGCAGTATAGCAACACACCCTGAAGTAGTCACCAAAACAGGATGTTCACTGTAGCCATCAGTGGGGAAGAGGATCCTGCCAACTCAAAAGCAGCAAAGCTAGTATGGGTTGCTGGTGCTGCTTGCTGCTTGCTGCTATTAGAATGGTGTGTTGGTGAAAGCTGTCATAAAGAAGAGATTCAGCACCAGATCTATCTCTGTAGCTCCTGGAAGATCAAAATAACAAGGACAAACTGAATGCAGAGTATTCTTCCACATTGTCTGGTGCTGCCACTAGGCAAGGGCAAACATGTATTATTGCAAAAAGAAAACACAGGCAGAAGCATGACTGTTGTGTAATACTGGTTTTAAAAAGCTCTGGTTTTGTTTTTAAAAATGTCTGATCCAAAATCAGGTTTTAGTGTTAAATTGGGCTATAAAGGACAGAGTGAGCTTGAAGACATGTTAAAGCCTTGATGTGTATCAGAGGAACTAAAATCTGTTCAGAGTTTTGGTTGTCATCCTACTTTTTAAAAACTTGTCAGTTATTTCAGAAAAAAAACAATAGGATCAATCTTGTGTCCTCTAGCCTATTCCTTAGAGAAACTATCAAAAGTATGGTTTACTGCATTGTTATCCTTGAGGACCTCCTTCTTTCTTGGGTACAAAAGACATGTGTTTTGTTTGGCAGTCTTCCATCCTGTCCTGTTTTTGAAAGGATATTTGGCTGAAACTGAATCTTGTCTAGCAGAAGCATTTAATTAGCCTTTCTTCCTCTGAGATTAAGATTAAATACTCTTGGTAAATCCGTTGTCTATCTCAGTTTTCACAAGCAATTGCTACATGGAGCTGATAAAATAGTCCATCAGAATACTGTGAATTTTGGTAGAAATCTGAGAGAAACTCATCATTCCTAGTTAAGTGTGCAGAGGCAGTAACTAGTACAACAAACATAGCCATCTCACTCTTTAGCATCTTGTGTTCAGCTTGTACTGATGAGTCAAGCTTTTTTCCTAAACAGAATGAAGTCAGGATTATTAGCTAAGCTGCACATGTCCTTTCCCACTAGGCAATGTATTGTAAGTACTGTTTAATGCACAATCCACAGCCTAAAATACTGCAGAGAACAAGGCTGTCTGTCTATCCGTTATTTATCCTAGCCAAACCACATGAAATGCTGGGTTAAATGGTACACCAAGTTATTCCCAAATTGTGTCACTGTTATGTTATAGCCTTGTCTCAGCAAAGATGAGTCAGCATTTTTAATGGTTAATAATTCCCTAAATGCTAACTTAGCTAGAGAAAGTGACATAGATTACCCAGAAATTACAGTGGGAAACAGGAAGAAAGAGGAGTCATGCAAGTACTCATCTTCCCCGGGTTTCTCCCTGTTTTTTTGTTTGGTATGTTTTGCCAGTCTCCCAGGAAGTTTCTTTTAAGCCAAACACAAAGTATTGTAGTTTCCAGTGTGCAAGCCTGACTCTGTTGACTTCAGGCTTCATTTCAAAAGCTATGAGGCCAACAGCCAGCTGCTGATCTTAGTGACAAGTCTGCTAACCCAGAAGATTTCTGTTGGCCACAATGGAGCCATTCCAGATCAACAATGTTGTAATAGATGGGAATCTGGCCTGCTTATGATTTCTTTTTACTGTAGTATTTGTGGGAAGTGGAAACAGAAAATCAGAGAATTCTTCTCCAAGCAGAATAGTTTCCTTAGTTGCCTGGTATAAATATGTATAGGACATAAGTAGCAGGACCCATTTTTTGCCTCACTTTTTACTTCAATTATGCTGACTGATGCAGGAGAGGAAGAGAATTCATCACAGAATATATTATCAACTTTCTTCTAAGAAGAGGTTTTACTTAAGGACTTCATTAGGTCAGATGAAAATGCTACATCCTTGCCTTCCTTGCAAAGAAAAAAAAAGAACAAACCAAAACCAAACCAAACCAAAAACCCAAATCAAACAAAAAAAAAAGAAACATAACAAAAACAACAACAACAACAAACCCCCAACCCAAAAACTCAGTACACACATGTTCACATAGACTTTCTGGGCATTTGGCTGTCTCAATAAGTTTTAGCAATGTTAACAATAAAATTGTCTTCTTTTTTTAAAAAAAATTACATTAAACTATCAAGTAAATTCAATGCAGAACCTAATACATGGAGGTTTTATGGCTTGTGTTTATGCAGGCTGCTGGTTTACATGTCTACAAAGGTCCTTTTTGAATTCGTTTCAGTTATTATTTCAAAGCTAGCGAAGTCTCTGTTTAAAGGCAATGGACCACTTTTCACTAAATGTGCTCATCTGGCAGCATGTTAGTTGTATAATTTGTGCAGGCAACAGCTTAAAAGTACTTCTTCTCCAGGTCCATTGACATAATGTGCATAGAACTGGAGCTATTGCTGGAATATGGTATGAGAAACTGCAGATGCTTATTTTTTATGTACATTCTGTGCATACATTAAGTTTATACATAGGCTCACAGTATAATTTTGCATACGAATGACAAATATGATGTTTTCAATGTGGCTCCAGTATGGAGGTACAAACTGTACACTTATACAGGTGTTTTGTAAATCAAAACAAAACAAGAAAAGCAAACAAACAAAAACCTCAAAACAAACAACTCTCCCACAACATCATTATTTTGCAATACTCCATAGCAATTACTCTACTGGAAGCTGAAGGACATTATCCTATCCTTTCTTCCATCCATGCATCATCTACCTGCTAGCTTTTGTGATTTTTTCCCTACCCCTCTGTTACACATGCAATTGTTGTATTTTTGATTAATTTTAATCTTTCAGATTGGTTTGCTCCTCTTTAAAGTCTTAATACTCACAGGATTTTAAGGACTTAATGTTTTCATTTTTACTTTTCCAACTTCCATCAAGAAATAGCACTTTAAGCAACATTTTGTTTTCCCACTGCTCTGATTTTTTCTCTTTGTCTAATTTTCACATATATAAAGCCTAAGTGGCAGGTTTTTGGCAGTTGCAAATATTGAAACAAAATCTGTAGAACTTTGATTCACAGCTGTTTCTAGTTTATAAGAACCATGTGTGACCCGTGGCTCCCCAAAATCCTAGATGCTGAACTCTTTCCACTGGTGAACTTTGCAGATGTAGTCCTATTATGTAAAAGGCTTTTGTTTTTCTCTCCAATCATATGCTAAGAAATAGCTTCAGAAAACAGTTTCTGTAATGATGTCTCATATTCAGTCTTTAATACCAACAAAGAAAGTGTGTGCTGTATGCCCCTACTCCCCTGTATTTACAGTTCTTGACATTTTATAGTATACATTTCAGGACATGACTGTAATATGCAGAAAATAATGCATAAACATTGTAGAATGTCAGGTCTTTGAACTGATCTCTGTAATACCGTATGAAAGTGCTTCAGCTATTTTGCAAGATTCATATGAATATTTTATCCTCTATGTTTATAGTTTGTATAATGGAAGGGGAGAGTCTGTCTTCTAACCATATTTTAAGGGATTCTTCCCCTCCACCATAACATTTTTAGTAGGCCCTTTATTTTCAATAGGGCGTAATATGTTTGTACTGGGTCAGTACTTTTGTAGTAGAGGTAGTATCAGTTTGGGTTGTCCTACCTGAAATTTTGAAATTATTATTTCAGAAACTAGTTGCATTGCCTGAAAATAATTTCAAGGAATCTCTAAAATCACCAGTTAATTGAAATAATTTTAGGCAACAGGCTACATGGATTCCCAGTGCCCCTCCTTGGCTTTCTCAGGATGATTCCACAAAAGATGTGACTAGAGTTACCCCACAGTTTGTCTGACACAAAACTTCTAATTAGCTGAGGAGTTTTGCCTATGCTAGAACTACGAGAACGGAATTAGTTTCTTTGTTATAAAGCTATGATAAGTAAAATCTCTGTTTAAATGAATTTTAGCACTTCTTTTGACTGATACACACAGATATGTGCAGACTTAAAAGTTACAATCTTAAACCTGATTAGAAGTAAACATTTCTTGATGTACAATTTACTGCTCTTGACTTGGAATCATACATTATGCCTACTTACTGTTTCTAGAAAGAGATTTTTTAAGACATAAAAAATTAATAAATAATAAATAAATAAAATAACCTAAACTTTTAATATGTAAATAGTAAAAATAAAAACTAACACTAAGGTGGGAAGAGAAAATATGAGAAACACCCAAAACTAATGTCCGAGAAGGTCCTGGTAAAGGCAGAAATTATAAATGTAACAGCAACTTGTAATAACTATTTAGCTATTTAGATGCTTATCTAAACCCAGTTATACCAGACTGGCTCATGTCCATCCAATATTAGGTTCTGTCTCTGCAATGCATCTCCTAGAAGTTCAGATTGGACATTAGGAAAAGGTTCTTCACTGAGAGGCTGTTTGGTCACTGAAACAGGCTCCCCAGGGCATCATGGCATGCAGCCTGCCACAGAGTCTTCAAGGAGTGTCTGGACAACACTCTCCGTGACATGGTTTAGCCTTTTTAGCCCTAGGTAGTCTTGTGAGGAGCAGCAAGTGGGACATCATGCATCCCTTCCAACTTGAGACAGTCTATGATCCTATCATTCTATCAGTAGCATTGGTCCAGGGTGAAGAGGACATGTTCATCAAGTAACTTGAATAACAAATAGTCTTTAACCTTCTTGTAAACTATGAGATCTTTTAGATGGAATATGAGCTTAGCTGGACACCTAATTCTAAGCATAAGTCCATTTCTGCATCTTTCAATAACTTGCAAAATCAGTGCCTGGTGAAATTAACCTTATACCACTATCTATGCCACATACATCTCCCAAGAAATCATTGCTTCTGACCTAGTCCTGTCTGGAGGTAAACTTCACAGGGCAAAGCAAAATCCTTTCTGCAACTGGCTGCTGCTAGCTGAGGGGAAAGCATACAAGCTCCTAACTAGCATATTAATTTTTTGCATATTCAATATTTTTCATTAAGTATTTAATTTGCAACTGACAGTGACCAAATTTCAAATGTTTTATAAAGGCTGATTGGCATTTTTTTTAACTTAAAATTACAAGGATTACCAGAGAGACTTTTAAAAGAAAACATTGCAAAAAAATCCTTGAATTAGATAAGACTTGAGCTTTCATGGTTACTAATCTCTGGTATGATTATGTACTTAGCCTTCTACCAAAAGAAGACATCACTCTTTTAAACAATAACTGGTTAAGGGAATACTTTGGATGCTCAGTGTAGAGACAGAGTCTCTACACTGTTATAGATCTCCTGTTACTTTAGAGAAGTTGAGAGTTTATTTGGCTTTGTATGTGTTCCAACGAGACAAAAGTTTTACTGATGTTTCATTGCTAATTGATTAAGACAGGTACACTGAACTGTGGTTACTTGTTTTTCAAGAGCTACTAATGAGATGCTCTTCTTCCTCTTGCTGTTAACTCCCAGGTGTCCTGAAGGGGTAGAACTGATTTATAATCCCCCCAGTATCATGGTGATTTTGTCTTGAAGCTGCATTTTACACTAAATTTGCTGTACTTGGAGCATCGAGGCAATCCCAATTACCGTACCATTCCCCTTGAAGGGCCTGGTACCACACGTGAGCTTGGGAGTCCTGCAACTTTTCGCCCTCAGCACTTGAGTCTTCACTGTTTTGCAGGAAGTTTAGCTGGACTGATTTTACTTGGACTGACTTAGAAGTTTCTTTTTTACATTTTTTTTTTTTCTACAAGCTGCAAGCTTGGGTTCCCAAGAATAAATCAGGGCAATTGCTGCTGTCTTCTCTAGCTCTGTAACAGAGAGCAAGGAGAAAAGGGGCAGTTTTTATTGCTGCTTTCATATCTTGTTTCCTTATTCACAGCACACAGTGTTTCTCCCTACTAGTCACATAGTCCAGGAACAGGTATCTGTTAAAATCTGCAGATGTCTCTTCTCAGTGAAAACTGTGGGAGTAGCACAGGTTGAGGTACAATTGTGCTTTAGTAACCTTCAGATGCTTCTTTATACAATCTATATATTTTAAAGCAGTCCTGCATTTGTCTCCTTCACCTTTCTTTTGCTTGACAGTAAGCCTCTGCAAACCGGTATTGCCCAATTTGGAAGCCACTTTAATACCTGGGATTCAAAAGGCAGATTATTTCTTTGGTGGTTTCACAGAGCTTAGCACAGAAGGAAGCTTAAAGAATAGAAAAGGGAAAGAGTAAATAGAAAACCCTTGAAGAAAAACCACTTTAAAGTTACTAAATAGTGAAACTCGTAGGTAAGAAATGCCTCTTTCCTGATTCCATTTGTGGCAAGACAATCCTTGGCTGGAAGGGTGGTCTCCTCTGCCTGTGTCCCATGCTGTTCTCATTGCTGCTTAGAATGCAGCTTTGTTGCTCTTAAGAAATATCAGCCTAAAAGCCTCAAAGAGTGTCTCTGCAGCACTACTGATTTTCTGCATACTGCTGCATACGCTGGGGTACCAACCTTATGCTGAGCCTGATGCATGCCCTACAGGCAGGAAAATTGTGTATTTCAGATGCACACAGAAAACTGCCTGGAAAATCCGAACTCCAGTTCTTTCACTTCTCTCTCAAGAAATTCAGTTTCCATCAAATACCAGGAAATGCTGGTGTGTTACCATTTGTGCTTACGTACTCCACTGTGGGTAAAACACTTTTACTGACAAGTGTGACTGTTGATTTGCATTGATGTGTCTCACTTTTTAATAAATATAATAAAGTTCCTATCTAATTCCAGTGAATTAGACTGACATCTGTTTTTCAGATAATTAATCAGAAAGATAAAATATTAAAACATAATGCTGAATTTTTATAGTCGTAGCCAATTGTTGTTTTAGATGTTGTTCTCAGGATCCCAAAGGGTGGTGTTCTACTGCAGGAGAAAATCAGTTAGCATTGTATAGGCAAAAAGATCTCTTGCACCTTCCTCAGTCTAATCAGGAGAAAGAAGATTCTTTACAAGGAGTGATTTGTTACTACAAACTCTCATAAGCAACAGTTTAAAAATTAAGCAGTCTTACATGAATGATGAAGCAGTGGAGGTGGTTGCTTTGTATGTACAATTTGAAAGGGGCAAATTAGGTTTTTCCTAAATAAAAAACTGTGCATGTTGTGCCTATATTGCCATTTAAGCAACATGGGTGGGAGTCAGACCAGGGATTTGGTTTCTCACACTGTATATGGTATACAATGACAAATATGTAGAGCGTTTCCATTCTTGGCAAAGCACATCCATTTAGTGTGATATAGCGCAGAGCTTCAGATTTCCCTTGAATGAGCTCAGGCCTTAGAACTAGAAATTAATTGCCTACTGCTGGAATATGGATTACTTTCAATAAACACTTCAACACAATTTGAGAGAAATTCTCTTGAACTATAGAAAGCCTTTGCTGCAAAGAGTGAGTTTTTGTGAAACAGAGGATATATTTTTCAGACTGTCTGAGTGCAGAATTGTCAGGAAAGAAATCTGCATCCATCAAAAGGCTGGGCTCTTGAGTCTGATGTATGAATACTCTGTTCAAGTGGCTGCTGTAACAGACAAATTGGTAGAAATCAGACCAAGCAAGTGGCCTGTGAACTGCCTATCTCAAAAGATGTAATAAAGAAAAGGGGAGAAACACTGCAACAGAGATACAAAGGTGGTGTATCCTGCCTGGAGTGGTGACAAGAATACTACTGACTTGAAAGTATTTCTGAGCAATTTGTTTTAAATTTGAGACCGAGTGGTAGGAAAGACCATACGACCCAAACAAATACAAATACATATTCTTACAGTTCATCCACTCCCTTTTAAGCAAAGCATGTATTAATTTAACTCAAACAAACACACGCATCCTCAGTTAGTCCACGCAAACATCAGCTGCACCTATAGCATTGTTAAACCTTCTAGTCAGTTATCTTTGACATCTCTCCTCTGTTCCAGAGTAGGGCGTTGTCCAACTTGTGAATCAGTAAGGATATTGATGACTGAATGGGATTTTATTTTAAAATAGGTGTTGCATATTTTAAAACACCAAAACCCATTGCAAAATATCTGAATGGTGCTGGTATTGATTCCTAACTCAAAGGAATACGGTTACCTTCTTTGTAACTGCTTCTGAAACACAAAGGGCTGATGAATTTAACTTTTTTGAAGGGGTGAGGGGCAGGTAAAAGAAGAGAATCTTTTATGTGCATACATCCTTCACATAGGCCCAATACCATAACCTTAACTGGTTCCACATAGACAAGCAGCATGTGACCAACCTGAGTCCTGGGCAGATGAAGAGCAATGTGGTTTAGTCTCCTTTTGGGATGCCAGAGGGCAACAGACACAGGGAACTGCTCCAGCCATTACCATCATGAGGGAAAAAACACATTGCTTTCAGTTCCCTCATAACGAAAAATCTCAAATGTCCTTTACTTGTCATGTTGATTTGTCTGGAGAGTAATGTACCTATGCTTACTTTGGCTGTGAGTTGGTTATACAATATGCTATGGACTGTGCTAAATGAATTTTCTCACAAAGGAAGTCACTAAAAAAGCAAGGCGGTTTTTTAACATAAGTCTGCCTTCTCAGAAGATTTCTTAAGTATTAAAATGCAGTTATTTAGAAATACGTTGTTGTCAAACATGGCTGTTAGAAAAGTTGGAAAGCCTGTTCTATTAGCTAAGCAATAAAAAACCCAAGTGTACTTCATGTGAGTTATTTCAATAAATTAACTTCTGAAACAAGAGGTGTAAGAGCAATAAGTTGAACCACCTGAGAAGCAGAAGAAACTATGAGAGATTAGCCTCCTGGAGTGTTTTGCTGGTCCTTTTAGCAGAAAGCTAACTTCTACTCTTACTGACTGCAATAGATGTGAAGTCTACTTGGACCTTGGTCTGCATTACTGGTATTTGTCTTTGAAGCCCAGAAGGCAGAAGAAGGGTTAGTTTAGCTGTTTCTGCTTCCGTTTCTCATTCGGAAGTTTTTGATCAATTGTCTATGTCCTTATATCTGAGAGAGATAGTTGAATTTGGTTTTGTGTCTTCCCCATCCTAAGTGGTCATACCAGCTTTCTTTTCCCAGATACATCTTAGCCTGTAGTAACAAGCAGCATCTTCAATTTTCCACCAGTTAACTGTTCTGTTGTCTTTGCTTATCTGCAATCTGCAATCCATAATCTGTTCCTGCCTAAATTCTTGCTGTGTAGTACACTGCTTTTGTGAGTTGGTTGCTTCCTGCTGGACCAAAGCAGTAACAATCAATAGACTGCCAACATAAAAACTGGCACGTGGCTATGCATATAGAAAGCAACTCCAGAATACATGATGGGCAGAAATTTCTTATTTGTAGGGATTTGGTTTTTTGTTTGCAAGTTCTTTTTTTTTTTTTTTTGGCTTCTATCATGAGTAGATCTTGTTGGAGAAAATATGTTTCACCAAGATCATTCACTTTTAATGGTTACATTTTCTCCAGGCTGTTGGCTGTCAGCAGAGCCATGTTGTTTCCTTTCTACCTAATCTCTGGCAACAGAGGTCCTGCATGAGGCAGAATGTGCATACAAGCAGCACAATGGCTGCGATGTTTCCTGAAGATTTGACTAAGCCAGTCACCTAGCCAGACATCCCATCAGAGAATTAACTTATTTCCCAATAGGTTGCTAAACTTTGCATATGGATAGCAGTTGACTGGATAGACAATTGATTATGTCACTTGCACAGCCATTTATATTTGTATCCAGATTTCTGAAATAATTTAATAACTACATATCAAATGCATTTGAATTTATTTTTTTCATGTTTAGTAATATGAACTTGCGTCAACATGACTCATGTTCTCCATTACGTTTAGAAAAAGTGGCAGTTGTCAGCCAAATAGAAAAAATCAACTAGGCAGACATTTAGAGGTAGATTTATTCTACTAAAATGAACTTTAAAACCCCTTATATTTATATTCATATTTATATTTATATTTATATCTATAAGCTACTTTCTCCAAGCATATGGTTTGTGTTAGGTTAGAGAGTTCACCCTGGCTGCCAAGTTTAATAAAAGTCAAGTCAGTGCAACAATTTTTTGACCAATGGAGTTGAAACCCCAAATTTATGACGTCAGTTGGAAACCGTTATTGGAAAAAAGCTTTATTTGTTGCAGGGGTTAGATAAGCATGAAAGAGCTGAAAATCAATGGTATCCACGAATTTGTATCTGAGTTGTAAAGTTGGTTGGTTGGTTGGTTTTTGTTTGTTGGTTCAATTTGGTCTGTTGGGTTTTTGTTTTGGTTATGTTTTGTTCGGTTTTGGTTTGGTTTGTTTGTTTGTTTTTCCAAAATACTACTGAAAACTCCTTAACTTCAAAAGCTTAAGCTGGCTCAGATTATGGGCCTCAGCCAGTTGTACTTTTTAAGCCTTGATTTACTGCTAGTGAACTTCAATTGCAGCTAGTAGTTGGCTGTTTACCAGTGGGCTCATTGATGAAAGTTGGCTTGCATTTCCCTACAGGGCTCAGACTTCCTTCCTCAGCTGAGTGTTGTCTAAGTTCTGTGTGGGGAAACTCTGTCACTCTCTCACTAATAATGTCCAGTATTTGAATTTTTCAGTGCAAATCTGTACTAGTTTAAATATAACTTACTTTCTAAAGAAAAAAAGTAAAAACATTCAGCTTGAGAAATTCAACATTTACACAGGGAAACATTCTTTCTCTACTGTTTTTCTTAAGTAAACCACCATTATTAGAATACCAGTAATGCATTTAACTCCACCATGATTTGGAAGAAATGAGAAAATTAGTACACATTTGCCTTGATTTCCCACTCCCCTCACACCACCACCACAGGGATTTTGTGGAATCTTCTAAATAAAAAAAAAAAAAACAACAAACTCAGTCACTGGCCTTTTGCTTGCTTGTTCTTACAAATTGAAGACTTGAGTCTATATACTTTATTGTAGATGCCAAAGAACTGGCACAGTTTTGGTAGCCTGGTTAGGTTAGAAAGCTAGAGTACACCCAATTTTAAATTAATCTGTTTTTCCATCCTTAATGTGGCTAAACATCCCTCCAAATGGAGAGCAAAAGCTTCCTTTCCACCGTCAGAGTGGAACTACGATTCGAGCCACGAATTTTAAAGAGCTAGCCTTAGAAGGTCTAAAACCCACACCATGTTACTCTGTATCAAAACAGTAAAAGGGGATTGTTACTAAGTATCAGATTAAACTGATCTGTTACATAAAACTTAGTCCTTAACATTAATTTCATGTATAATGTCTTCAGCTTTTCCTTTTCTGGATTGATTTCATTAAAAGTACTTTGAAATAGTTTCAGAATGATCAATACTACATAGAAAATAACTTTTAAAAGATAATATTGGAAACTATAAAATGACACTAGCTTGTTATTTTTTCAGAAAGTTGTTTATTTCCAATTGTACATACAACTTGTCTATTTATATGCTGCCATTATTATTATTACTATCACTACTACTACTATTATTAATAATTAATAATAATAATTGGATTAAAAATTAAAAATACTTATAAAATTCGGGGTAGACAAAAGCTGAAGTTGTAGCTGCTCTCTGGGAGATAAGTTCAACCTGAGATAATTTTGTTTGTAGGAAACTACTCTTTTTTATATGTATGAAAAGATGTGATGTGGCAGTTCAAGCCCATGTATTTTTAGGAATGAAACAAAATGATAGTTTAAGTGCACTAAAACGTGTCCTTCTTTCTGAATAATTTATGAGTAACTAAAGAAAATCCAAGCCACTTATCTTCCCACCTTGTCGTGCTTGAAGAGAATTTTGAGTGTGATCTTTACATGGAAGTGCATTTGCAGGAGGACAGAGAGGGAAAGGAAGGGTACTGAGGGGTGTCTGTACATATGATATGTCTCCCTTAAATGCAAACACAATGCAGGAACGCTTGTGGAAGCAAGATCACAGGAATAACCCTTGTAACTCTGTTGCTCCACTTCTCCCAGGACTGTACCATTCCTTTCAGTATTCCTTCTGCAAGCCAGAACTCCTCTGTCTCTCTCTGTCTCTCCCCTTTTTCCTCCCTCCCTCCCTCCTTCTTTCACATACACCCCAAGATGGGCTTTACAGCATGGCCAGGAGCTTCGGACAGAAATTGCCTTGCTTGGGGCTGTGCCTGCCAAAGTAAATAAAAAAGGAGGCGAGGGAGGGATGCCCTTCAGGTATTCTCTTTTCATAGCCAGCTGGGGTATGGCTTGATCTTAGCTCAGCTGTGGAGCAGCATAGGAAGGAGACATGATCTATGAGGAAGGATGATGCCTAACAGTTTAGATTTTATTTTAATGCTGTGAATTCTTTAAGGGAATTTTGTAGGGTAAAATCCTAGCTCTCTACAAAAGAGAAGCTGGATAGGCAGTATTACTTCGGGAATGTTAGGCAGCGTTACTTTGGGGATACATGCTACATATCGCTTAAAAGCTATGGAGTTCTGTTACAATTAATCGAATTTGTCTGTAGACTTGCAGAGGAAAGAAAGGTAAATAGTGTCTATTTGTTTCTTTCATGACAGTGGGTACTCTTTACTTCACTACGAATGGTGTATATGAATGTCGGAAGTGCAACATTGTTCACTTCTCTTCAGTTAACTGAAAAAGTCATGTTGTTGTTTCTCATCCCTGGATGGATAAAGCACTTATAGCAAGATCATTTAATAGCATGAAATCGATATTATAAAATACTGTTTGAAATTGTTTTCCAAATTTTGTCCTCTAAACTTGATGATTTGTACCTTCAGTGTCACCTAGCAATGCAGAAATTATGAATGTGGCTGAGACAAAACTTAATTAAGCATCTCAGATATGCTCAGGTTTATTCTGCCTTATAGATCCACATGTAGGAAAAATGATTTTCGCCTTTCCAAATGGCAGAGTGCTTTCTAGAATGTAAGGCAACAATAAAATAATGCCTTATTCAATAGCTTTAAATAAGAGTCCAAATGGGATCTGGTTTTCTGATGTATATGAGAGCAGACACCGAGATGCAAGCACAAACCACTCTTTCAGAGATTGCCATACTTCACCCTAACTGCTAATGGTGTACCACAGCATTCTTGGACAGGAAACAGCCCTGTGGATCACAGTCTGCTAGTGGAAACATTCTGGGACCTAATTGTTTTATATCAAACATCTTAAAAAAAAACCCAGAATGTAGACTGTAATGGCACATGCAGGGCAGAAAATTAAAAAAAATCTATCTGGAGTGCTATGCATTGTGCCAATTAAAAGCTTAATTAAATGTTAATATCAGTATATCTTAACGTTAATTCAATGTTGCTACAGAAAATCCAGCCAAAGGCTGAAAATTATTCACAATTATTCACAATCGAATAATTGTAGGATGAGAATAAGTAATGTCGGTGTATATGCAACAGCATCTGGTCATGCGTTTGATTCTCTGCTTTTTCTTTGTCAGTTCCTTTAACAGCAAGATTACCATGCTAGCTCTTTTCATGCTGCCATTGTGTATACTGTGATTTTTGACGATTAACTGTAAAATCCACCTATAAGATGGGTAAAATTAGTGTATCTGTAAATATTTGGCAATAATATTTCCACTTAAGGAGCAGCCCTAGATAAGATCACCAGGTTATAGTAAGAGCAAACTACGTAGTGCCAATCTTGAGGATTTTGTGGGTGTGTCTGCCTCCTTTATCAGAAACTGCTTATGAACTGAGCTTAGGTGGGTAGGTTGAGCAATTTCAGTTCTCCTGAACAAGGTATCTGAACAGTAAATCAGGTAGCTTTACCTCCTAAATAACCCAAGTAAAATGATGAAAGGTAGAGTAAGCTGTGAAAGTTAATGTAACCTCAACCTTAGGAATAAATTTGCTTTTGGCCGCCTGTGATGGGTTGAACTTGGCTGGATACCAGGTGCCCATCAAGCCACTGTATCATTCCCCTCCTCAGCAGGACAGCAGGGGAGAAAATGAGATGAAAAAAGCTTGTGGGTCGAGATAAAGGCAGTTTCACAAAGAAAAAGCAAAGGAAAACGGAAGTCTTATTCTCTACCTCCTATCAGCAAGTGATGTTGAGTTAGGTATGGCCTTAGAATGCAGAGCAGTTGCTCTGGAAGACAAATGCCTTCATAACCAATGCCCCTCATCCCTTTCTTTTAGCTTTTATTGCTGAGCAGAGTTATTGCTGAGTATGTTACGGAATATCCCTTTGGTCATTTGGATCCGCTGCCCTGGTTATGTACCCTCCCAAGCTCTCACCTACCAACACTGTAGCAAGAACACTGGTGTGTTGTCAACATCATTTTAGCTACCAATACAAAGCACAGCACTATTGGGGCTGCTATGGGGAAAGTTAACTCCATCCTCACCAGAAATGAATACATCAGCTGTGCATGATACAGCAGTGAGTCAGTGGGGGGAGTTTATTTTGAATCAATTTTGTTTTAGTTTTCACCTGCCTAGTTTTGTGAAAGATAAATTCTCCCAGGCAGTTGAGACAGATTTTGTTCCTAGACAATCCAAAAATTAATTTATAAATTCCATGCATCTTTAAAGAATGGGTAGAGGAGGTGGTATGGGAGCTACTATGGAAAGTATCAGCTGAAAATAATGTTTTCTACATGCATTACTTGGAGTAGCATGGTTCTGCAACAGGCTGCAGTATAGGGAAGAATTAGTAGATCCATATACTGGAATCAAACATACTGCACTGTAACTGAACAAGGTCTTTTATTTGTCTGAGAATAACAGCAAATCATACAAAAATTGTAGCAGTAACTAAAGAAATGTTATGTAATGCAGTGATTGGTATCAAGTTGTATGAACATAATACTGTCCTCATGCATCAATACTGAAATGATCTCCAAGCAGTGCAAATGCAGTCTCCATTCAACAGAACTCGACCACAGTGTGTACTGGGATCTAGAGCTGTAGAGGAACCTTCCAGCTGATGGGAGTGCAGAGTCAAGCCAAAACCACTGACCTCCTTGGAATAAGAGTAGTGCCAGTGATCTGCAAGTTTTGTTATAGAAAATGCAAGACTAGGGGGAAAAAAAGAGTATCTGAAAGAGACTGCAAAATAAGGGTAAGCAAAATATTATCTAACTTGAAAAACGTATATGGAGAACCTAATCTAATATTTAACATAGCAGCTTCCCAGCCTGTGTTCAGAGCATGGCTATTTTGCTCTTTCATGGAGACACAAAGGATTTTTACAGTTTTTCTCACTGGAAGCTGTCAAATTGTCCTTAACTCTATTCGCTACTCCTTGCCCCACATAGTGTTAAATTCTCTAATGTGGTCCTCTATAGTCATGCTGTTCTCCAATAGAGCAAGCAAATGTGTATCACAAAGATGAATACTGTGCCTTTTTACCCTGTTCTCTCTAGCTCCAGTGAGCAGAACAGGACGTAGCTTGTTATTCCCTTTTTTTTCGCAGATTGATCAGTCTTTTGATGTGTAATGTTACCTTCTCGTACCAGTAGTGAATTGCTTTAATGGGAATGAAAGCCAGAGCCGCTGATGCCAGTTCTGCTGGCATGAACATGAAAAAATATGGACCTCCACGGCAAGACCCATGGGAGATCAGGAAACTGAAAAGACAGGATGCTATGATCATGACAGCAAGGGTTTAGTGTTGTGCTGGGCAGCAGCTAATGCTACACCTGTATGAAAAGATAAAGTTAAAATCCCCAAAAAGTTAAGATAGAAGAAAGATAAAAGAGAAAAGATAAAGTTAAAATCCCACATATTGTTGAGATATGTGTCTCAGCACCTCCTCTGCTATGTCTGCTCTCAAGCCCTAAACAGTCAGGGACATCCTGGAGACTAAAGTGACCAACGTTATCTAAGCTGTCATCAGAGACAAGACTGTAATACCCAATTGGTCTGATTATTTGCGGTCCTTTGCACATGCTTAAGGGAAGTTGTACCATCTTCCTACATTTATGAACTTAAAAACAGTGTTTCCTTCAAAACTCTTATAAACAGGTAACAGTGGTTGATTTCTGGTGAGCAATGCTGTCATTATCCCAGCAGAGGGAAATCTGGAGACATCGTCAAAGCAGATTTGCAGAAGTAAAACCAGCTTGTTGCTATAAATGCATTGGAATTAGTTAGTGAAGGCTTTCCTTTTAATTAAATCTTATTATTTCAGACAGTGATTAACTGATGTTATTGATTAGTATGCATTAGGAGATGTTTGTTTTTAAGCTGTACTCCCAATAATAAGATTAAATACATTAGTGGTGTCACTGTTTCTATTTAGTTAGATATGTAAGTTATTAAAATTTTTCAGTTTTGGATAGAAGCAAGATACATTATTTGGGATTTTTTTGCTTCTTCCTTAGATATTTTATATGTGTCAAAAGTAGTTAATAGATCTTCACAAAAAACAAAGGTGTGCTTTGATATATTAGAAGCATCAGACTGTACTGAAAGGGATATATGGTACTTAGTGAAAATTCTTCTGGTGCTTAACAGACGGTCTATCCTTTACAGTAACAAGGGGAAGAGTGCCAGGAAAATGATGGTAGCATAGAAATAGCCATACTGCCAAAAGTATATAAGGTAATGTTAATGTAGAAGCTTTTTTTTGTTCCTCATCTCCTGCAGAAACAAGAGAGACTAATGTAATGGTACCTTCATAAGTGCATGTTGCTGACCTGCCTATGTTGTCTAGTGACAAGAACTTCAGATACTTGAGCAATGTTTAAGTGACAGAAGTCTGTAATGTACTACTCATACAAAACCCAGAGATTCCTGATTAATCATGAGAGTGAGCAAGAATAATTACTTGGTTATTATTGAATGTATAGGAACTGGAACAGAACTCACCACTACTGAATGTCTTAAGATTAGCTTGGTCTTATGTTCTGAAGGGATAAAAAAATCTGGCAAAAGCTACCCAGAACCAAGCCAGAATTATTCTAAAGTGATAGAACATAAAACATTTGCAGAGGCAAATAACCACAGACTCCTACCCAATTAATTGAGCAAGTCTCCTTGGCTTTCTGCACAAGCCCTTTCCACAGAATTATTTCATTTTAATACTTATGCTTCTGAAAAAGAAAAAAAATAGTGACAAACTGAACCAGATGCATACCGCTACTTACAGCCCAAGAGCGCTGACTCACCATCACAAGGAACTTCAGCCCCAGCAGTTGATTTCTCTTCCTCTCTCCAGCCTTTGCCAGAGGCCGTTGTCCCCAGCATTGCAGGGGCAGCCATCAGGATCATGTATCTGCTCTTTATTCTCCTCAGTTTTTAACATAAACTAAGGTCATCAGCAATGTATACATGTCGGACTGAAAGCACTGGTAGGACTGTAAAGCATGTGCCATCCTCACTATAGAAACTGTGGACCCATGGATATCTGAACCCAGAGCAAAGCTGCTGCTTTCTATTTGCTTATTTAGTAGTTATTTTTGATCTTAGTTCCTTGGTTTCATTAAGTTGTGGCTATAGGAGCAGTCTCACAAACTTCATAACTATCACAAGTGCAGGAGAACGTGGCAGAGGCGAGAGGTCTGAGGACAGGGAGGCAGGAACCGCTGCATCAGTTTTGCCAGGAAACATCTGTATCGCCATAGCCAGCACCAGGCAGGGGACAGTGTTGATTGTGGGCGACAGGAGCTGCTTCAGTGAGAGCAGCTGAGCCTACTGCAAGTATAGTCAAATGCTGTCTGTCTAGTCAGCATGTGTACTCTGTCACTTGTCTCAAGGATGAACTAACTCAGCAGTCCACAGCAACTTGTGTGTCTAGTCAGCTGTTCTGCACAATACCCTGTTAATCTTCCTAGCCACATTCACAAGTGCCTTCTTTGTGTTAAACTGCTTCAATTTATATCGAACTCAGAAGCTGGGTGTTTTTTGCACTGTCTTTGGGATTTCTATGTTAAAGTTTCCGTTATCAGTACATGAATCTTCACTGAGCTAAAAATACAGATGAAAAAAGACCGCTGAAACAATTTGCATCATTCTATGCTTCATTTTAAAATATAAGTAGCTCCATTTTAAAAAGTGTCTGAATTTCTATCCAGGAATGCTGGAGTGACTTTTAATCTTCTTAAGCAATTTAACTTTACTCCTGAGAACTTAAGCTCTGGTTAATACAGCAAAACTTTGTTACAGAGTCCTCTGCCAACCCAGATTCCTATAACCTGTGTATCTGGGAAACTTGTCTGTCATGTAAATGCCTAGGTGCTCTCACATAGAAATGCCCTTTTCCTGGGGCCTGTTATCTGATCTGCACAGCAGGGCATACTACATTGTGTTGATATATGAAAGAGGATAGGCAGAAACAACTCCTGGGTTTGCATATATGTTAAGTAGATGTATTGCCCCTTTTAATTTCTGCTCCCCACTGCATAGGTGATGAAGATATCAATTGCTGTGCAACTACTCGTGAGAAAATGTCCTGTTTCTACATCACCTGGGAAGGTCTAGGTATCAAATTATGCAAAAAAAGGCTACAGGTGAGTCAGAGGATGAGGAGGATTTTACATCTGCTGAGAAAACAATTGTGACGCTAAATAAGTATACTGTCAAATCTTTTTGCTGGTTCTCAATGTTTCGGGCAGGAAACAAGCCATCTTGCTGTGTGGCAGTACCACAAAAATTATCCAGAATGTACACATCAAGATACAGAAGCTAGATAACAAGCCTTCTTAACTCACAGCGCTGCCCAGAGCTTTGATTTATCTATACAAGGAATAAGTGCAGTGTTAGCACTAACATGTGTACGTGGTTCCACAAGATGACTCTTCGGTGTCCCAATCAAAGCCTTCTACTGACCAGCAATTCAATCCTCTCTGCTAGTGCTAGGTCAGCAGGTTAATTGGAAATTTGTGACTGGTTTGGCAATCCAGAAAAACTGGAGTGATGTCTCTGTAATATAGAAGTCTGTTGAGGTCAGTAAGCAAAAGAACTCAGAGAAGCATCCCCAAAATGTTTCAATTCCTGTGTCAGCAGAGCACTGTTCCTATTCAGTATTTTGAGACTGTCAACAGGAAACTTCTAAAGCAAAGAACCCCTGGGGCTTGTGATTGTATAATTCTAAACAGCATAGCAATACATTTTGCAGCTTTTGTCACTCTTCTGCCTGGAACCAGCAAACTGCAGTTCTGTGTGGTTTACTTCCTCAGAAAGATTTAGGACAGGGCATTTGAGTTACAGAGATGCTCAGAAGCCCTGAAGAGAGTGATCTATACTAGAAGAGAGAACCAAAAAGAAAGGGGTTTGCTTGGGCAGACATCTCATCCTGTTGCTTTCCTCCTGATGCTGCTATTGTTATCCCATGCAAAACAACAGGTTCCCTCTGCGCGGTGATTTGCTGCTCCCATAGCTGCAGCAGCACACAATCCATTCTTTCTGGCACATCTTCTCTAGCTGCTCCTTGGCAAAAGCCTTCCTCTGGTGCTTCTGGTGGTTCAGTCTTGAGTGGAATGATTGAAACATCTATGGTCTTGGAAAGTCCTATGTAATGAGGGTCCAGGCAATCCCTCAGTGGCAGCTTTAGGCAAAAAAGGACAGTGAACTAATACTCAGTTCGCATTGTGTGTTCTTGCTCTATCACAGAACACAGTAAAGCTTCCAAATTTTTGCCTCTTCCATTGAAGAAAAATATTTTAATTGCTTTTACAAGCTTCTAAGATGTTCCTTATTGAAACTTTAAAATATAGCTTAAGCCTTTTTCTTTAAATTTATCTTCCACACTCTGTATGAGTTATTAACTTGGGTTGTCTTTAACACCATGAGACAGATACCATAAATTGTTTGGAGACTAAACACATTCATGTTGAGATGCAAACTTCTCTTTGCTACCGAGCTTCCTGTTTCAAGCTAGGCCGAATTCTTCAATCAGGAAGTGCAAAGAAGGAAAAAAATCCTGTGGTGCATACAAAGACAAACTGATGCTTTGTCAGATGCTTTTAAAGTCTACGTTTACAGTTGCTTTAAAGCCTTACCCAATTTTCTATTAGTAGCACTTCTGTGCTTCAGAGAAGAAACCACATGGGAAAATGTTTCCAGTGCATATTCCATGCTGTGACATACCTTATTTTTCAATAACTGAACACAGAAGATATAATCCTTGCTACCTGCTGAGCTTGCTGCAGCTTTCGTCTGTTTTGGAGTAAACATGTTTCCCATCCCCTCCTTAATGTTTCATTAAATCAGCAGTTTCTGCTAATTCTCAGATGTTGTGTCATATATGGTTACAACATGGAAAACAGATTTAGTTCTGTTGAATGAGATTTTATCTGATAAATTCTGTGTACAGAAAAAAAGGATCTGCTACCTTCACTGTCAGAAACTTCTCTTCAGGGCTACTGAAAAAATTTACTGTCAAAAATGTCTCTTGGTTCTTGGAAGACAGTATATGCTGGGTGATAAGAATGAATTGACGTTGGGTAAAACATGTTTAATATCCCCATTTTTATATTTAATGTTGAAAATAAATGCTCAGTTTTTAACAGTGATGCTGGCAATTCACAATAAGAAAATACATTTTTTGGGAAAAACATCACTGTTTCTTCACCTGTTTTACATAACTTTAAACCAGAAAATTGATATCTTTGTCCATCAAGATAGATAACTCCATTATTGTTTTGGTTCTCTGATCCATATTCTTTTTCATTATTCTGTTGCCACATAGGAACCAGAAACCCAGACAGCTTATTCCTCAGGAATTCTGTCTTCACCAAACGCCACAGATTTGGTTTGTTGCCCGTAATGCAGCAAATCTAGTAACTCAGTATATCTCAAGACTTAAGGCAGCTTTCTTGATGATGCTAAAAATATATATATTTTTAAGATTTTCTGAATTATGTCTAATAAAATTGGAGAAAGGGGGATTTTATAAAGATTTTTTTTTTCTCTTTCATCTTGGAGATTTGAATATGAAACACTTTGTGAATGACCTAATGCAATGCTTTGGAATAAACTGTGATGGCCATTATTACCTCTTCTGCCCTGTTAGCTGCTAATAATTTCCCTGACAAATTAGAAATGTGTACATTTCCACGTGCATTTGAGTAGTCAGGCATATATTTGAATGTATGAAGAAGCTTGTGTTTCTCCAACCTACTCCGTGTGCATTCATCAAGCATTTTTTACACGCAAGGAAACTACCTCTTTGTGTACATGGAAATCGTTAAATCTGTTGTTTGCAGTAGCATTGTTTTGCTGACCGAGAGCCTCAACATTGGACAGGCTTGCTCCAGCAAGTGACAAACTTTCCAGTTAACAGGACTTAAGGTGCAAAATAAAACAAACAAACAAACAAACCAACCACAACTTTATTAAGTGAATGTTTTTCTGCCTTTCTGTACATATTCTCCCTTATTTGAGTAAAATTTACATATGACTGCTGATCCTTTCTTCAGCCTTAGGACTCGACTCATGAAGTGCCACGGTTACTCTCATCTAGAAAGAAACTGCTTGCTTGTACCATTTCTGCATGGATGACCCTGTACCTTCTGGGCAAAAATCCCAATTTCGTTTTGCAAAGAGTTGTTGGAAGGACAGAATTGCTTTTGGTGCCTCTGACCCCCTGATGTAGCAAGGTGACAGAGAAGAGGAAGATAAAGTGGATTTGGTTTGTTTGCTATGAAAATATCCTAACACCATTGTTTAGCAACATAAGGAAAGAAAATATAAGGAAATGCTGTGTGGAGTGAATGCATGAAGCATCTTTTGTACTCCAGGCCTACCAGATATGAGTAGATAATGCACTTCTGAAGAGGGCAGGCAATTTTAATATGAGAAAGTAACTTGGAATGGAGATTCTCATATCTAATTCCTGCCTTTTTAGTAGCCTTCTTCTAAGAAATATTTTTTTTCAGTGGAAAAGTTCCCCAGGAGCTATTTCTAAGATAAATGACAGAGAAACCTTTAAACTAGGTTTTTAATCACCAGATGCCACCTATAATTTACTAAATCCCCTGGCTTGTATTTATTTCATTACTATGAGTTGGTTTAAGGAAAACAAACAAACAAACAAACAAGATTAATGCAAATTTAAAGTCTGGATTTGGACACTTCTCACCTAGAGAAAAACCTATGGTGATGTAAAACTTAACTATCCAGCAGTTCTTGCTTAATGTGAGCTTCAGTTATATTCTGTGATAGAATAAAAAGGAATGATAAAGCCTGTAAATGCAACATGTTTCAAGGACTGATGAAAGGAATTTACAAACTATTTCTGCAGAAATATTTCTCATATTGGCCTGTTGCCTTCTTCACAGGAGATTCTGCCACAACCTGAAGGCATTCAAGATTTTTTTTTTGGGGGGGAGGCAAAAAAGGGGTTCTTTTATATTTTTGGTCAACACCTGAAAATAATATTTTATCTCTTGCTTTGTTGGTTCAGATTTCCTTGGAGAGCTTATAGTGACTATTACGACTATGAGCCTATTGACTGAATGGGGTCTTCAGTCTCAGCTGGAGCCTCCAGGCATAATTGTAATACAAAAAATAGTCCACGTGAATGATTTTGTAGATGTCCTAAAGCCCTTGTTCTCTCTTGAGAATATTTTCAAAGTGTATTAATTATTTCAGAAGCATGACTTTGCAGATGCAGTCTGAGAATTTATGCTAATACACTTCTCTGTCCCACGCATCCTCTGTCCCTGAGGGACTGCATGCACTATGCATGCCTGTAAGTCGGGATTGCAGCCTACTCTTCTGGCAATGCTCAAAAATTTCGTTTGCTTGGGCAGCTGAGCATAAACTTCAGAAGCCTACCAGCTAATTACCAGCTTGTGACACTAAGCTCTTGTATTTTGTGCTTGCTTTTAAATGGAAAGCAAAAGTGGAAAAAAACACAGAAAAGGCTACAGTGGCCTGACCTGCCTTGGAGTTGTGGTCAACTGGCCAGATACAACCTTTGTTCCTCTCTCTTCTTCCTCCTCAGTTCCCAAACTGTCAACAAGAAAACAGCCTCCAAGTTTCACTTCAAAATAACTGTTCCTTCTAAATCTGCTCTTGTTTTAGAGCCAACATTGTAGCGTTCATGCTTGCACATAGCAGTGATTTTTTTCTAATTTGGCAAGACTGGTAATGAGCTTTACAGATATTTGTTAGCACAGACATTGAAAGTGTAACTAAAAAAGAACGATAACCAAGGAAAAGAAAGAGCAAACCAAACAAAAACTACACTTGCTTTATTCTTGTGATGCATGTAGTTTTCTGACCCTCTGGCTCCTCTTTTGACATTATTAAAGACTTTTCTGTCAGCATATTCTTGCCACTGTGTCCAAAAACCTCACAAAAGGTGTGCATCACTTTCAGAAACATCTATAATTAGGATGTATTGGTATACAGCAGTGCTGGCAGGTAACCACTTCAGCATGTATGTGGATCACACACACCTGTTTCTCACTGTGTTTACTGCTGTGAGTCATGGAAAAGAAATGAACGTGTGCTCCAGCACATTGTCCAAAACTCCAGCAACTGAGTTCCTGTTGGCAGTAACTGCTTGCATATGCATATTGTATACAGGCAGGTTAATCTCAGTCTGATACAGTGGGTGAACATCTAATGAAAGACAGAAAGACCAAATGGAGGAATATCAAATACAGTCATGTAGCACCTGGAATGTCTCATTAGCTACTGGCTGATGAGCAGAGTCTTTACCAAACTGCTCAATCCCAGCTTATATTGGCTAAACTATTTGTATATGAAGTCCATCTATATATGAACTACAGAAAAAGGAATTTGAGAAGCCTGGATATCCTTGATGGCAAGAGGAACAAGGAAATGTTAGAATATTGCCCTTGGTTATTACCTTTTGACTGAGTCTACATATACATGTTTGCATTGTGAATGTTGAAAGTTTTTGGTGTTAGTAGCTGCAGGCTGCATCCAGTCCCTAATTTTTGTTAGCTGTCATCAGGCTCCACACAACCCTCAACCTCACACCTGTGTTCACAGCTGTCATGTGAGCTTGCTGCATTATGCCTCATTTACTTGTTCTTATAAAATATGCTGCTAGAGTGCTGTTTCCTCATCCCTAGTAAAACTTACCTAAATAATCAAAACCAATTGACCGTATATTTAGCAGTTGTCTTGCAACAGACACATTCCCATCACTACTGCCTGTGGAAGCAGTCTGCAGTGTTTGGAGAAAACACCATATTCTGCACAGATGCTTTAAGTTCAAGTGCAAAAATAATATCTACAATGCTATTGTCCTGTCACTCTCTGTGGTCTGTAGTGGACTTGGGAGCTCTTAACACTAAAACTTCATCTTCCTTGCATGTTTCCTCGAGTGCCTAACCACTTCTTAGGTACTGATGAAAAACTCACAGATTTCCACCCCTGATATGCACCACTTCCTGAGACCTCTCAGCCTGAAGAAGCTGCCCTTGAGCAGATGGGACCCAAGAGAAGCTTACCCAAATGAGGTTATGAGCTATGGAAATAACTCTAACATCAGAGGTCAGGACGTGTTTCACCAGAGATCAAAGTGTACTGGTAGCTAAAATATTTCTCTTCCATACTTCTGCAGAGCAGCTTTTGACAAGTACTTCATCATGGTCATTAAAACCTGCATTATATGAGCAAGAATCATGGATCATCTCTTCCAGAGAATCTAATTATTGAACCCTAGAGGACATAGTTGCTGTTAGCTATGGTGTGAATCTGTGTATATAGGGATAATCACACTTAAGGGACAGCTTACCAGTAATTGTAGTTCCAGGTGTGTTGTCCATATGCTTATCCATTATTCCTCACCATGCTCTTTGTTTATATTTTTTCTCTCTCAAAGGTTGAGAAATAGTGTGTGCTTTGCACAACCCTTTTGTGGTCATGTACAGAGGAACAGGAAAGGGGGACACACACCAAAGCGTGCAGCAACAACACAAGGCTCAGATAATGCCAAAGAGAGGAAAAGCAAAATCATCATTAGCTGCACATGGAGAAAAAAAAAAAAAAAGTGAGTGGCCCATCAGAGCAGTGAGGCAAAGCATAAAGAGGGTAAGGCAGCTGCAGCAGCCTAGCTAGGGCTCTGGCCATGAGGTCAGACACACAGGGCAGCAGCAACACACAAGGACTGGGAGGGACGGAGAAAGAGGGTCCTTCTGATGCAGTTAATCCAAGCTCAGAGATGCTGTTCAGACCTCAGCAGAGATTTTAAAAAGCTCCTGGTTCTGGTGTCTTAATTTAAGCCTCTTCAGGCATGTTTTGTGCTATGCAGCTTGAGAGGGGGATTGGACTGGTTTTCCATGTAGGAGGAATGTGGGAGCAAGTAGGAGGTTGAAGGAGAAAACAAATGCTGCACAGATACTTTGAAGTTTGTCTTGCTACAGACTGGCAGAAGAAAACAAGTTTTCTAGGTAGATTGAAAGCATGTGTGACATTTTCATGGCCTAAATTTGCAGCATACATTGCTCTGCTTCTTATTTTACAGCGTGCTATCTTTATTTTCTCTTCACTGCAGGGACCAGAGGCTTCATCTGTGTGAAAAATGTGCCTGGCACCTTCTAACAGTCCAAGATATGCTGACATGTCTTTAACAGGGAGTGGAAGATTGGGTGGTGCATAGGTTGATGAAGCAATTTCACCCAGCCGTAGCACTGCCACCAGTGTGCAGTAAACGACCCAGGCAACAGAGCTGCACAAAGCACAGAGCATACATTCCCTTTGTAGCTGACCAGAGTATCCTAAATGTAAATCCCATCAACAAGAATTGCAACAGTGATTGCCCTGTAAATTGGGTATGCAGCTTTTGCATCTGCTCTCTCTGTCCTTGTAGACAAGCACTGTCAGGTAAAGCAAATGCAGGGACCCAGAGTGGGAAATGCTCATGCCCTCTGCCATCCCCAGGCAGAGAGGAGCTGCAGCCTTCCCAAGGGAAACAGTAGTTCAGGGGCAGTGCAAGGCCCTTGGGGCTACTATGGATGTGACATGCTCCACCATGTGGTTCTCACTACTCAAGCTTTAGGCTGCTCATGCCATTCTGCTACTTTGTGTCGTACAGTGCTAGGATCAGCTTTGGGATAAAAGAGTTGGAATGTGAGAACAAAGCACTTGCAGGGAGACTGGAGCTAAGGCTGGAAGCTAGTTGCACTGACTAATTAATATAATCTCATATAACCTCTCCCACAAGCAGCTTAGAGCCAATGAATATTTTGAAAACCAATACCATGCTGGAGCATGACCTGAGAACCAGGCATGCTTTTTCATGTACTGTTTTGTCCTGCATTATGCTCATCTTGAACAGCATATTTCAAAACCAGTATAGTTCCTATCTAGTTCAGAAGTGCCTTTTCTCCAACCTAGGCAGAATACAGGTAGTTGCATACAACAGCTCTTTGAATTTATTTATAGAGAAGTAACACAGATGGAAGGTGTCCAAAACCAACAGTGGTTTTCAACAGTGCTTGCCAGGTCAGCTGCTTGCTAGGTCTAAGAGGAGGCAAGAGAAGAAGATCCACAATTTAGCCAAATTGTTGATGAGAGAGGGTAGCATCATAATCTGAGTTACGCATTTTCTTCTCCCTCCCCCATATTTTTGTACTAACCAGTGCTTATTTCTGAGAGACAAATGCAGCAGAAAACATGTAGCTTTTTCTCTTGGTTATGTATTTGTTAGAACTTGTTCCTCTCTTGCTCTGGGGCAGGGAGAAAAAGCAGTGTGTCTAGCCACTTCTCTGGTTTGGTCTTCAGAGATTTGTGACAGTCTTAAGAGACACATAGAAGAACTTTTGTGTTTCTGAGGTGGTAATTAACTCAGGGCAGTAAAATGCTTCATCTCAGAGTGCTTGGCGAGAAATGGGTAGGTCATGGGCTCTGGCTGGCACCAGAGCACCCAGGAGCAAGGCTCACAGCCAGAAGTGAGGATATGCAGTGCAACAGGAGGTGGGGTTGCTAGCAGAAAACCATGTGCACTGCCAATTGGGATTTTCAGTTCCAGCTGAAGCAAAAGACTGCAGTGGACAGTAATATGGCACATATGGCTGTCGTAGTTTAGCTCCATTACCCCTCCAGCCAGCGGCTAGAACCAGGTGCCACTCGCTCACTGCTCCCCCCACCCTGGTGGGAGGGGAAGGAGAATCAGAAAACAAAGGCAAAACTTATGGGTTGGGATAAGAACAATTTAATGGAACGAGGAAGGAAAACGAACAAACAGTAACAACAACAATAATGAGAGAACCTAGAAAGCAATGGACACACAGCCCAACCACCCACCATAGCAGTCCACATCAAAACCTCCCACCACCCCTGCCACAGTTTGCACTGAAACTGCTATCCCCTGCCCCGAACTGCAGCTTGTGCCTTAAATACAAAAGCACCAAACTGCATGGTCCGTAGAGAACCAAGTGTCCCTGATCTCCCTGCTCCCAGCACTGGGGGCAAGAAAGAGAGAGACTGCACCCCAGCCTGCTTCCTTTGTAGCTGAGCATAACCTCATATCGTATCAAACACCCCTTTGGCTAGTCCTGGGTCAGCCCTCTTGGCAGTGTAGAAATTAACCCTATCTCAGCCAACCCAGCACAATGGCACTGTGTCAAGGAGCAACTGTTTTAACCTTTAGGGGGGACATAGTTCCCTGCTGCCATTTTTGTTTCTCCTGTGATCTGAGGTCTCCAAGAGCATCGTGACAGAGCTAGTCACAGCAGGTTGCTAAAGGATGACTGCTCTGCTGAGAGACACATCACAGAGCAAGAGGCGCTCAGAGTGCAGATGGGAGCACAGCGGGAGTCCCAGGTTCACTCAGCTCAACCAAGCCAACCTCTTTAAGCTGATTTGTAGCAGAGAGAGAGGTTTAATAAGTGTTCGGGATCTAGTGGAAAAGCAATGGCACACTGCTTTTTTTTTTTCTTCACAAACGTGATTTTTCAGGACTTCAGACGTTTTAAAGACCAACAGCCAAATGCTGAGTGAGAAATGGGGGTTGCCCTAAGTTTGACATCTGAGATGACCCTCACTGAAGCTGCAGAGTGTACTGCAATTGCAAGACAGCAAAGTAAAGTGTGTAGGTTGCGAGGGGAAGCGAGGGGGGCAGGAAAGCATACAGAGTTTTATTATTTTTGTCTAGATTCATGTGTTTCTGTTTTTATCTTACTTTGGAACAAGAAACCATGTCAGTGTGCTTCTCACTAGTTCTTGTTACCTTCACCTAGAGACACGTGGAGGATCGAGGGCAGCAGCACGTCAGAGAGACTAACATGGTGACTCCTGCCACTACTTGCAGTGTGCTGGGAGTCCTCTGAATCCTCATACGCTGCTTTGCTAGGTGAAGTCACCAGTACCCGCTCAGAGGGAGGTCAGCTGTTAGCCAGTGTGAATGAGGGCAGCAGGCACCTTACAGCACCTGTTCTGTGCAGTGTTTTGAAGACAATAAGGCTTAGCACTCACCAGTCTACCTTATGTGAAAGAGGACAACGTCTGCCCATCACATTTTTTCAAAAACTCTCAGGAGAGAGATTAATGCCAGGGATATACTAGTCTATTTGGTTTATGTGGTGAGGTTTTGGTAGTGGGAGAACTGGAGGGGTGGCTTCTGTAAGAAAATTCCAGAAGCTGCCCCCACGTCAGACAGAGCCAGCTCCCACTGGCTCTGAGATGGTCCCACTACTGGCCAAAGCTGAGCCCACCAGTGATGTTGGTATCACCTCTGTGTCTGCATATTCAATGAGGGTTGGGCAAAAAACAAAATCTGCACAATGGCAGTTGAAGCTGGAGGGAGGAGTGAGAATACGTGAGAGACCCAGCTCCGCAAACACCGACGCCAGTGAAGAAGGTGGTGAGCGTGTGCTTCAGGCACCAGATCAGAGACTCCCCTGCAGCCCATGGTGATGCTGGCTGTCCCTCAGCAGCCCACGGAGGTCCATGGCAGAGCAGAGATCCACCTGCAGCCCAGGGATGACCCCATGCTGGAGCAGGTGCACATGACCTGAAGGATGTTGTGACCCTGTGGAGAGCTCACAATGGAGCAGGTTTGCTATCAAGACCTGTGACTCCATGATGGACCCAGGATGGAGCAGTCCACCCCTGAAGAACTGCAGCCCATGGAAGGATGTATGTTGGAGAAATTCCTGGAGGACTGTCTCCTTTGGGAGGGACCCCACATTGGAGCAGGGGAAGAGTGCGAGTAGGAAGGAGCGGAAGAGACAACCTGTGCTGAACTGGCTGCAAACACTGTTCCCCACCACCCGTACCACTCTGGGGGAGGAGGTAGAGAAATTGGGAGTGAAGTGGAGCCTGGGAAGATGGGATGGGTTGGGGGAAGCTATCTTAATGTTTATTCTTATTTCTCATTATCCTGCTTTGTTTAATTGGCAACAAAGCAGATTCATTTCCCTGAGTTTGTTTTGCCTGTGACAGTCATTGCTGAGTGATGTCCCTTTCCTTATTTCAAACCATGAGCTTTTCATAGTATTTTCTCCCACTGTCTGTTGGGGGTGGAGTGATAGGACAGCTTAGAGGGCACCTGGCACCCAGCCACAGTCAACCCACCATAACTGGCAAACTGACACAAAGTGTAGTGGGAATGGAGCAGGACTAGGAAGCTGTTTTTCAGCATAATGAATCAGACTACATGGCAAGATGAGAGACATGTTGATTAGGAAATCTGAGATGCACAAAGGCTCCTGCAATGGGCTAATCTTTCAGTTCATCAGCAGGCATCACTGTGTCATTCAACTTAGTCACTTCTGCACCAAAACCCAGCCCTTTTCCCCTTCTGAAGGAGGCTGCTACAGAGTTCAAAGCCAGCTATCAGTTTTCCATGAGCTACAATAAGCTCACATCACCTAGCCAACCATCTTCCTTGAGTCCTGGTGCTGACAGTTATCTGCCGGCTGGGGCTTTGCACACTGCCATGTTTTCATCAGCCCAGAAGGACTAGGTGTTTGTTCTAAAGGTTTTCCTTCCTGCAGAGACCAGCCGTGGAACCACTCCAAAGACTTTTCATGTTTTCTTCTATCCAGGCAGGTTTACCTTGACCAAAGAAAGCTAGTGGAGTCTGGAGGTGCAGAAGCTGCTGAATTTTCGTTTTCTTACTCCCAAGAACTGCTGCCAAGGCCTGCTTGTATTTGTGGGCTTTTATGTTGAGCTGTGTGGTTAGCCTCTGAACAGCTGGACAGTCACACTGTGTGTCTGGCTTTTAAGAGAACCACTGATCCTGCTGCACACACCTTTTTGTGCACTTTCATCTTCAGGCAGGCTGGAATTTTGCTATTGCTTCCCATAACCCATAAATGCAAACATCAAACACACTTGCTGATTAACGAACCACAATCAATCAAAATCAATATATACTTTGCATTTAACCACAGGAACAAAACAGCAAGACCTGAAGCATTCAGCTTTCATGAGGTTCTATGTTCACAAAAGAATTCTTCCATTATTCACCCTATCTCTAAAGAAAATAGATGATGAGTTTTTGACGCCTCTATTATTACAGGGGCTCAAGATGGTACTACATCAGAGTGACATGTTGTGTCATTGGGGCTAAGGGGGATCTTAGTGCTGTAAAAAAAACCTCTTTGATGGTCACATGCAGGCACACTCAGTAAGAAAGGTGTATTTGTGAAACCATGCGAGGCTGCACAGTCAGAGACCCCTGCCTCTAGTGAAGAGCAGCTGTACCAGGTCAGTGTGTGAGCAAAATGCCACACGAGGAGTCTCATGGGCAGAGCTCTCAGTTATAGCAGGCATGACTGCAACAGCTCCCCTTCTGCTCTCCTCTCTATTCACCTTGAAGGTGTTGCTTATAGGAACCAGAGGAAAAATAATTATCCCATCTATTTGTGCAAGTTCCTTAGTCTTTCCTCTTGTGGTTTGGTGTTTCTTCCATCAGGCCAATATGTTGGTATCAGGATGATCTCTCAAGCAGCTTGGCAGAAGACAGATCTTGTTCCTATGTCACATCAAATGAACATTTGTGATAGAAGTGACTAAAAGTTTCATCTGAAACTGTATTTGAAATGAAAGGTTCTCTCTCTGCTCACCCAGGTGACCCTACGTGCTCTTGCTGACACAAATTAGCAAAGTAAAAGTAACTAAGTCGCTGTGACCTCTGATGAGACAAATTCTCCTATCCTGGCTTAGCTGCTTATTGTAGTCTTTGATCAAAAAATTTATTTCATTAAAACAAATGAGGCTTTTTGACAAGACTGCTATGACCCTTTTTTTATTTTCTCAGAAGATTTATTTTTTCTTACCTTGTGGTAATTGCTTGAAACAGTAAAGAACTCTATTGTTACCCTGCTGCTTCTGAAGTAGCCTTATCTTTCTGAGTGCAGGACACAGGCAAGGGACAGGGTAGTTAGTTTATGAAAAAAAATATTCACTGATTTATATATATATATATATATTTTTTTTTTTTAAATAGCATCTATTATATCCTGTGTGGTTGTGTGCCTCACTAGAAAACTCTGAAGTGACCTTTCAGTTAAGTATTATTGACTGAAGGTAATGCCTGGCAGGCCATTATTTGATGCAAAGCTACAAAAGCAAAATGTACTGCTGTTACCCTTTAGAGAATGTTTGCCCCTGTCCAAATATCAAAAAACTGCTAGTGTTATTTCAAGAGCATGCTAAGAGATGCTTAGAGGCAATTTGCCCATGTTTGTTATTTCAAGTCTCACTTAAATTCATTAGATTCTGCTGCATATTTCTGATAATCTATGTAAATGTTGCTGTGATGGGAGGATTTAGACTGACCTCAGGTGGGAAACAAGGAACATCAGTTCTCAGAAGCCCTAAACCTTAAGTAGTAAACAGTGGAGGAATAAAAATACAGATGATGTGGTATACTGGAAATTTGGGCAAAAGGTGGAAGAAGCAAAGCAATGAAATCCTGAGCCATGCAAATGTATTCTTAGCTTTGTAAAATCCTTAAAACTCTTCACAGTTTTCTGATTCTGGATCCTCTTGGCCTGATTAGAAAAGGCCATTCTTCTTCGCAGATTCATTTATGGTCAGGGAATTGGACTGTGGGGTTCTTGACTAGGGAATAGTGCAGTGTGCTGTGAAAGTGGCTTTACCATGGTATGATGAGCTATGTAAAGCAAATGCCCATCCAGGGAGGCCAGTTACATCTCATAAAGTGAACATCAAGATTGGTAATACTGAGGGGAAGGGAGGCCTTTATGGGCCCTATGGCATGATTTGTTGGACAGGACTGTGGAAACTTCTTACTTACAGAGAAGCTTAAATTTAGAAGGCATGTCAGTCCTAAGGCGGGTTTTCCTTCATGGGTGTGGATAGCTTTTCCACTGAGGAAAGCTATCCAAATGAGCAGCTGTACATATTTGATCACAATTTTCCAAGCAATGATAGCATTGATTATCGTATTGATAATAACCAGCTCCAGTCACCCTTCCTTTAGCTGACCGGGCTGGCATAACCCTGCTGGATGGGGGCAGGGAGGACAAGGACTTGACTTCGTACAGAGTTAAGCTGAATGCCCTTACATGGAAAATCCGATTTGAGTTTTCTTAACTCAGGGCAATACTATGTGAACTTGGACTTGGGAAGGTGGCAGAGCTGCCCAGGAATGTGATGCAAATGACTGGTTCAGTTTGGGGTGAGGCTGGAGTTGTCGCAGCTGCCCCAGGAGCCAGGCAGCTGTGGAAGCTGCAGGTGTTTGAGGGGGTCTGGCTGTGCCAGATCCTGCTGGCCCAGGCAGAAGCAGAGCTAGGACACTGCACCTGTGGAGGCTTTACCTGCTGGGGGCTGCAACGCCTGCAAGCACTGGCAAAAAAAGTTGCAAGTGCCTTGTGCCAAATGGCTTGGGCACTTTGGGTTGGGACAAAATGTCTGTCTTATTGATGCTGCACTGGCCTATGCATTGCAGCATCGTGGATATCTGAAGCTCTGCAGGAGGTGGGTGGATGTCCTGCACAGCAGCTGAGAAGGGCCTTGTGCCCCAGAAACCATCAGGCACTTGGTCTTAGAGAAGAAATCATTATGTCTCATTATAGCATGTACCTTGGGGACAGTATGGGTCTTAGAGAAGAAATCATTATGTCTCATTATAGCATGTACCTTGGGGACAGTATAGGCTAGTGCATCTATGTAGGTCAGAACAGTTTAATATTGCTCTAAGTGTTTGGGTATGCAAGTGTGTTATAAGAAGCTTAAAACCCTATTTAAAAATGGTTTAGTAAACAGACATCTTGATGTAACTTTTTAGTTCTAGGTTTTACAAAGCTGTTGAATTAACTGCAGTGTTTCCTTCTGCCATATATTTCCAGTGCTGTGGTAGTGATTCAGAGAATGAGTGAAGAAAGTCTTAACCAAGCATGGCATGGCAATGTAATTCCCACCCAAATAATGGGCCGGGTGCATTTTGGCAGTCCCTGAGGAAAACAGTATCTGTGCAATTGTGAGTGGATGTAAGGAAACAGAAATGGGTGGTTATAGTCAATAAAAAGAAATACTGGGACTTAGACCTATAGCAGCAATACCATCCTGATGTCATCCAGCTTCAGCAAATAGGTTTGGAAACAGAATTCTGAATGTTTAAGAGATGTGGATCTGCATGAGCATCCATCGCTCCATCCTATGTATGTTCACATTAAGGAAAATCATTTGCATTTAATACAGGTTTTGAAATTTACCAAAAAGATGTTAATTTCCCAGCTCTGTTCACTATGCAGCCCTGTTCCTCTGGGCTGCTCCAATGCTGCTTGTTACGATGAATTCTGCTTATGCCAGCCGGAAACCAAATCTCTGCTGCAACATACAGAGTAATTGGCTTTGAATCTCTGACCTAAAACTGAAAAATGAGCAAGCCTTTCTGAACTGGGCTCTGGTTTTGTGGCTGTTGCCAATAGCTCCTTTTTTAAAAGAGCACCACGGGGAATTGGCCTGGGTACAGTGCTTGGATACCTGTCAAAGTTTACCCTCCTCCCCCACTTACCCTCTTTTCTTTTCACTCACCCACCGTTAATATCTGCCCTCCTCAGTCCTCCATCCTTCCAAACCCAGAGCTGCTCACTGAAATGTGATTATTGATTCCTTACTTTCACCTTCTGAAATGTTTTTCTGCTCTATGAACATGAATCAAAACGCTCCAGAATGCACACCCATCCATGCATTATCTCTGCTGCTTAAAGCATACACCATACATATGAGATGACTGTTAATGCTCCAGTAGGTGAAATCGTGACAAGTGGAAAAAGAAGCAGAGTGCCAAAATGTACATTAGCACTAACTACCTGGTAAGTATACTCTTCTCCAAGGATTAAGATTCTTTGCCTGTTTTATTGGTACTGTAAAGACCATTTCCTAAGGAAAACTGTTTCACAATAGCCATTGCCTTAGTGTGGTCACATTTCATGAAATCTGAGGACTTAAAATCTGTTCCAGGTAATACGGGTCTTACTCCTAGAGGTGATGTTTTAAGAACTGGCCTTGTGTAACGGCCCACCTCACACTTTTGGTGAGGGATCATGGTGAGTGACACCAGGTGGAAAAGATAAACCTCAGCTCCTGCGTGGTGCATGAGGGCTCCTCACACCATTGCTGTATCAACAGGAATCATTCAACTGAGCTTCCCACCACAAAATGCACAAATGCACAATACAGTTATATTTCCTAGCAGATATTTCAAATCAATTATAACTACAAAAGCTGATGTAATGGTGAGAGATTAAAAAAAACCAAACCACCAAACCAAACAAAAGCCAACAGCCTATTCCTGGCACTGAAGACACAGCACAGGTGAAAGAAAGCACATTCCTGGGAAACAATTGCTCATGACTCTGACATGCAGAGCACTGACACACCACCAGCACCACCTGAATGCTGACATCAACACATGAAGCTTTCTTACTGCTTAGCACTTTGAAGAAAAACAACAGGTATCCAAAGTGGCTGGCTCACTGTTTCACACTGAAACATCTCCTGCCCTCAAAGTAACTGTTGGACTGACAAAGCTTATCATAACTCTTGCATATACCAACACCTTCCTGAACTATTGGAAAATCAGAGTAAGCTAATTTCAGTGTTACCTACCAGATCTCCAGCCCTGCTCTGTGTGTGTCATGGCATACCAGGAGTGTCTTTTACTACAAGCGAAGTCCAAAAGTGAAGCATCCACCTCACTTGAAGGAACTGATAAACCAAACATAACACTCTTATTTTCTGCTAGTAGCCTCTGATAATATCTTGTGTCTAAAAACAGGTAAATTTGGCTGTAGGCAATCCATGCCACAAAGAGTTCCCACAAATGCTTACAAATACTTATATAGCTGTGTTATAACAAACAAATGTGCCTTTTGCATGACAGCTCATTCATAAACGTGGTTATAGCATTCTGCATCATATTTAGCTAAGCAAGCTCAGTATTCAGCAAATTATTGCCAACTCCACCAGCACTCTGTGTTTTCTAGTCTTAATAGGAAAGCTGCTTGAAGTCTGAAGTCATCATTCCTGTTACCTTGTGTGAAAGCAGAAAGTCATGTCTTGCATAGTGGTGACAGATGCATTTAACACACATGGCAGAAATGAATTGTATTGCCTGAGGCTGGGTGACTCTTGGTCATCATGCAGTTGACCATTTGGCAATGTGTTCACCATGCTCTGCACCCCCAAACCAAACAGGTTTGGGCAAAGCTGGTGAACCCAATGCATGAAAACAGAACTCCCAAAAAGCGAAGTAGCTTTTCAGCAGACATATTCACAGCCCCAGCTGTAGCCAAGCATTGTCACCGAGTTGAATGTCAGGTGTTTTTTAATTTGGAAAGCTTGATGCATTTCCACAGTCAGGTTAAGACATCAATGTACCCCATAACAGATGATTCCTGATCCTGTGCTGCTAACTCCCATGCTTACTCTACATAAACATTAAGAAACTGAGCCAAGTTAAAACTAACCGATTTTGCCAAAACCACAACCTGTACTATACATCAGTACCCAACAGAGTGAGCTGAGCAGCCAAATCAGTATCAGTGCTAACAGGGTCTATGAGAGTAAGCAGATGGGATCAGTCCAAATCAGTTTTACTGACAGGCCTTAGAAGTACTTATACTAATCATTAGCTGAGCCAGGACATAATTTTCAATACGCTTTAATATCACAGCCACTGCATATGGATCTACAGTCAGGACCGCATCATTATTATTTGGGATGTTAAATACAATTAAATATTTGTCAATTTATTAATTGAGTAGAGCACATTTTAAAATAATTTGTAGCTGATTTAGTAATGTTAAGTGATGAGGTGCACACTTATGAGCACTTTGCTTCACGCCATGAATACAGTGAAAGAAAATAAGTTTTCTTCTTGGGAAATACTGAAAGAGCATATGCGATTCTTCTCCATCACATAAGCTTAAAATATGGTCACCAAAATGCCATTTTAAAATCTGCCAATATTTCATAAAATAGAACATCAAGGGTAAGGAGGAAGTTTTACTGTATTTTGTCAAATTTTAAGGAAACTAGTCAGAGCTATACATTCACAGTGATGATTCAGTATGGCTTATGCTTAAGAGAGTGTTACTTGCTCAAGTTCATGATAACTTCCAGTTACTTTGGCTTATTGCAACTATGCACAGAGGCTGCTCCTAATCACCTAACAGCAAACACTGAAAGAACCATCTAAAATTTACCTGTTGCTACTTTAATACAGAGATTTTTGCCAGCAGGAAATGGTTAAATTTTTATTAAGTCTCATTCTGGGGAATCTTGCTCACTGCTTGGCAATTCACTCATCCAGTATCTCTTAGCTTCCCAGCGGCACATGTTGCATGTGTCATCAGTCTCTGGCAGGTGTACTTATTCAAAAATAGTGCTGTGTTGATTATAATTTTTACATCTTCTGTTAGTGGAATAGTTTTATAGGGAAGTTGCAGCCTGTGGATGCAACCAGCATGTTTTTATAGACTTAAAAAAAGAAGCATCAAATTCTTATCCCAAATCCTGAGGCTTTAATGTCTTACTGTGAACGTGTTTTATGCCCTGATGTAGCTGTTTGTGCTCATGGAATTGCATCATACCACTAAATATGCAATTTAGTCCAGATTTCATTGTTCTATCATGTTAACAACTGTTTTTAAGGAATAAGAAAATGTTAAGGAGAGGCCTCTTCCATTGGACTTTTTTCACAAATGCAAAAACCTAATAAACTTTCTTTGGTAAACCCTATGCTGCTTCCTAGTAGTTTCAGAAGGGGACATAGTACTTTTTTGTTTTTTTAAGGCATATAAAGAAAATAAAGTAAATTCATTAAGTCTTTTGAGTGGCATGCACAGAGATCTTCATAGAAGATAAAGATCAGGAAATACAATGAAGTGCTGAAGATCTACAGAATCCCTAAAAAGCTCTAAAAATATATTTCCTCTAGAAATGGGTCCTATTCACACACATACACACAAAATAGGAATAGCTTTAAAAATTAGACTTTGAAAATCAATATTGTATTCAATTAACTCTTCCCCTCACCACAGGGGAAACAAACAAACATAACTGAAAAAAAAAAGAGAAAAGCAATACTGAAATCAGAATAACTCTGTTGTGATGAAACATGTACTTGGTAAGAAGGTGTTATTATGTAGAGAGGGTAAGATTTCCTAACAACTTAATTTTCTGGATCTGAAGGGTGGGATGTTTTTGGTATATCAAATCACGTCAGAGTACAGTGCTACCTGGGACGAAGACTATGTTCAGAGACTTGGTTGCTAATGCAGCACCTTCTCACTTAAAAATTTAAAAAGGCATGAAACAGGTGAACTGACTCATACAACTGTTTTAGGCAGCTAAACACACTGAAGACTACGTGTACACAAGTTGGCTGCTTCTTTGAGAGATCAAACCCCTTTATTTTTATAGATGGTTATATTAAAATATCTGCTCTTCAATAAACACCTTTATGGATAGTACTAAGCTTCTACAACCTCAACAATTAAAGAAAAGGACCCTCTAGTTGATTGATACCTCATGGCCTTACCCTTTAGAACCATCCTTTTTCCTCAGATGGCAAATTAGAACTTGCCATGACCTAAAGAACTAATGATCCATCTTTAAAACAATTCAGCATGAAGTCTGAAGTAGTAAATCAGTGCTCAAGGACTTAACTTTGAGAGTGTAAAATATAAAAATTAATTGAGTCAAATACGGAGTAGACAATATGGTGCCTCGAAGATATATTTAATGCAGATACGCATATTACAATGACTAGTTGTATGATTAAGTCTTCTGCTGATCACCACAGTAATTGGAAAGATGATCAAGAAAGTAATGCACATACCAGTTGCAGTCAAAAGGAAAGCAAGCCTGTATATGAAAGTTTCAAATATATTTTTTAATAAACCTTCTCTTGAAGATCCTTGCAGAAGCCCCTGGTATACACACTGAATCAAGGCAACAAAACTATCAATAAAATTATGGGTTAATCCACTTGGCAACAATAGGGTCTAGTGGTATGAAAAAACCCTCAAGCCTGCAATTACTTATCAACACCTCAAATTTGTCTGTAGGCTGCAAGTGTTTTTCTAATGCAAGTTACGAACAAGAAAAAGGATAGGCCACCAAATGAAAGAAAACATTTATTGAATCAAAGTCAATACTTTCCTTTTAATATCTACAAGCCAACACTGAACTGACTTTATTCAAGAATGAACACAATGTACAAATTATGTCTGTTATAAAAATATGTCATTTTTTTTTTTTCCTGGCTATTGAGCTGAAAACATTTTGACAAGTGCAAGATATGTTTGGCAAGCAAATTTAAGCCGCTATTACCAGTGACAAAGCTCAAATAATTTCATAAACAAAGTGTAGTTAAGACTCATTGATAAAGTGGCACTGGACATGTTGATCGCTGGAAAAAAAGAATAATCACTGCACTGCCACATGTTTATGCACCCAGACAATTGAACATCTTTATCTTCTGTCATGACAAATCAGTACCTTTATCAGTGAAGACTATCCCACCTAATTCAAACTATTCAACCAGACAACTGACACCTGCCACTGGAGGAAAACTGAGAGAAGGCAAACTACCTCCATGGCCCTGCATTTTCTATGTTCTTTGCAAACTGTGAGAGCAGAGTTGGTAGGTTTATACATGTTTAAATCAATCTGACAGCTGTTGCAAAGTGAAATCAGGGAAAGGATGGAAAAAGAATAAAGAATCATTTATGACAGCAATCTGTATTTATGAATACATGCGTGTATGTGTACAAAAATGGATTTGACTAGGCTCAGTTATGCTTTATTTGTTTGGATGGGTTTTTTCAACCACATAAAAATTTAACTCAACCAGGACTCAATCATCGACTTCGCTCAAACCACCTACAAGGAGGAAAAAAAGGGACAATCTACAGCAATAATCTGAAAACAGTGCAATATTAAAATACAATTTCACAACATGTGAAAGAAACATGCTTTGGAACCTGAGCAAAAGGCGTTTTACTGACTTAGTAAAAAGTCACCCTGTATGTTGTTTTAGTTGGCATCTGTTCTGCCAGGTTAGTATGTTGCTCTCAGCAACTTCCATGGCCCCTAAACATTTAGTACATAGAAACTGCCAACTACTTAAAAGAGGTCTACTAAACTTTTCAGCTAATATTGCAGGCAGTCTGACATGCTGTTGCTGGAAATGAACATACAGCCCAGAATTAAGAAAAATAGTAAAAAGAAAAAAGAGCAGCCAAACATGATGCTTTTCTTTTTAAATAGACTAAAGTGTTTCCACAATGCTTAGATACGGTACTACACTGATTTACAGTCTTCAGATCAGCTCTTTCAAAATAAATATATTGAACATTTACAACAAATGCCTCATGAATGCAAGCTCTCTCTTTATTATTTCAAGACCAGCTGGATAAAAACTAAAATAAAGACATAACTCTGAAGCAGCTAAGTTACAACTCCTTTTTCAGGAACAGGCATAACTTGGTGCCATAGCAAAGTTTCTCACCAGTCTGCAGTAGGCAAGTTTTTTTTTCTCCTAGCACCAAGCGGGCCACCATACAAAGCAACTTCACAAAGCATGCAGTCATCTACTCTGCTGATTTTGTATGAAATAATCATTTGTGCTTGCAGGTCCCAGACCTTTCAAAGATGGGTATGAACAACAGATGACTGAAGACATTAATGGAAACTCACTCGTTTCTAAATTACTTGAGTGAAGAAAATATTTAAAGACTAAAAAGCAACCAAATGTTGTGCATTAATATTTCTGAGGGATGAGGGAATATAAGGTTGGTGCTTTAATTCGCCTTAAGGCAAACAAAATCTAAAACTGATCCTAAACAGCTCTATGTCCATGATACGGGTAGAGGCCAATGTGTGCATGCCACCAAAAGGCACGGTCGGACCAATCTGATAAATGGCATCATCAGAGCAGAACAGCAAATCTTCACTGGAGTAATCACAAAGGGTGAACAATGAGCCATCACTTCTCTTGTCATAAGCACAGAAAGCAGTCACCAAGGCAAAAGAGGGGACACAGGGAAAAAGATACAGGAACTCACACAAACCTGGAAGACAGAAAACACATTAAACAGAGTTTGAACATTCTGAGTGACTGTTTTACTACTGTAACATTGCTATTAATTAACACCACACATACTATACTTAAATGGATGGAACTGTTGCCAAAATGGTATACTAATCATATAAAAAAATTCTTCTGAAATTTATCACACAACTAACTTTACTTGCAAAGATTTGCCTACATTATCGTCTTAGGTATAAAACATACAAACAGACTGATGCAGTCAGGACAGTCTCCTGTTCATTGGGCAAAAAAATTAACATGTCTACATGATATTGGATTTTTTACTCATAAATGCATTTTAAAATCAGGCATCATAAAGACATAGCTATTTATAGGGAACTAATTACAAAGCAGTACGATTTATTTTCCTACTACTCTAACAGTACCTAAAAAGCAGCATGCAGTACTTACTGGAAAGGTTTCCCAAAGGCTATCCTGCCTTTGTATCTACAAGCTGCATCTGAACATTTGCAGACATGCCACCTCCATAGCCTCCCTTGGACTGCATTTGATTCTGAATTGAGCTGACCTGAAGACAAAAGGGAAAGGGAGGAAGAGAAAATAAGAATGGCACCAAATGCTTCTGATTGCGTTTATTGTTTAGGTTTGGTTCTGAAGTGCTCCTGTGTCATTAATGCTACATTACTTTTGCATGAGGAGATACGCAGTGTAGGTTTGATGAAATTTTCACTTCTGCAGGCAGCTGAACAAGTGAGATGGAAGGACTAGTGCTGAGGCAGAAGTTCTTCCTCTCTGTTGAAGAAAACCAGCTGATTCAGGCTTTTACTGACCCGCTTGATTACTTGAAAAAGAATAGATCAAATTTCTTACTGGTATCCCACTCCACTCCATCTGACAAGCTATAATTTATCTTATTATATGGAAAGTGTTCTTTGCCAAGTACGATAAACCAGAAGTGGCTATCATTATGTTAAAAATATAATAGACAACTTACAAAATATCTGGATAGCTTCTGCACTGAATGGCTAACTTCACATGATTAAAAAAGGATTCTCTAAACCAAAACCAAGGTTTTGGTTTGTGGAAGGTTTATTTATTTATCTATTTATGTAACAGCATACACTGCTTTCCTTAATTGCTACTATTCCTCTCAATGGCAGGGCCGTTACTACTTAAATCATACTTAATCTATCAACATCCCTGGAAATAACTTATTTGAAGGTATTTTTAGCATGGTGCAAATAAATACGTAAAGGACATCATCCCTCCCCACCCCCAAGACACGCACATCCCTCTACGGCTTTCATTGCTTTTATCGACAAAAAGGAAGGGAACCCACAGTTCTTTCCTGCTTGCCTTGCATGAGTCAAAATAATAATCTCGAAGTGCCTGCAGGAAGACAACACCAACCTCAAAGGTTTGGCCTTTTTCTCTCTACACCCCAGAGCATAAATAACAAGTACACAATGAGTACAAAACAACATATTCTTTCAAGGCTACAGCTTCTGAAATGGAACTTGCAGCAAAGCCTATGCCTGCAGGGCACTGTTACAATTAGTACAGGTATGTTCCTTCATAGAGACCTCAAAACATCACTAGAAAGCTGTATTAAAACAGCACTGGAGAAATATTTTCAAGTAGATTGCACGGTATTTGCCCTGTCTAAAAAGACAAAATAAATATATTCTTTTCCACAGTAAAGCAAAACACATGCACACACACACAAAATCAGCAGAACTCCTTCTTACAGAGTTTCTCAAACCCATGTGAAAAGAGAGCTCGATTTAGGATCTTTGTCTTCAATAGCATGGCATATTGCAGTGCTGCACATAATACCTTATTTTTATGTATTTAAGCAGTGCAACGTAAAGCCATTTACTACCTTGGCACCTTGTTCAAATAAGTAATACAGCTGCAGCAAAGCAATGTTATAGTTACATTTTTCTTCAAGGAAAAGTGTTCAGAGCCAATGCTGTAGTAGGGCTGACATCAGAGACTACAAAGTCAGTAAGGAACTGTGGAGAAATGCAACCACATTCATGCAGTGGTGTTTAAGAACTTTTGTATTTCACTGAGCTCTCATAGTTTTCTTCACCAAGGATCTTCTGTTGCTCTTTGGAATAAAAGGAGTTTGAATTTAATCTTCTTTTTTCTCTCAAAAAATAATCAATCTACATGTAAATGTATTCACAACAATTACTTGAGGATGGCATTAATTTCAACTGAATGAACCCTGCCTCTAGTGAAAAAGAACTAGAAAAACATCTCCAGGCCACGTCACCTGTCAGCCTGACAACTTGCCTACATGACTTTAAAATTCTGAAGAACAGCAAATCAACACAAATTGCCAGGCTACAGTGTAAATTTTTACAAGCACTTCTTCTAAAGGTTAGAATAATTTCTCTGGTGCTTGAGTCACACATATAGATGTTTGTATTAGTGGGTAAGAAAATATCAATCTAAAATGCAGAGGCTGTTACACCTGAAGCAAAGAGAATTTAGCAAATTAAACTTGACTGCTTTACCAGTTCAGTAGCTATTTTGTATATGAAAACTTATATAGGAGATATACGATGTTAAGAACACCAAGCAAAATGCAGGTCTAACAATTGTGCGATTATAAGGTGGTATTCTTTGTGAAGCATTGTCCTTTGGAGACAGCCTGAGCTGCCAGAACAAGCACCACGAAATGAAATGATTTTTTTTTCTTTCAAAAAGATGACATTGCCTTCCTTTGATCATACATAACAGCAAGGTTCTTCTCTCCTATGTCTAATTTAGATAGAATAAGTATTTAAAGATTTTGGAAGGGGAAGAGATTCCACCAATTAAAGATCACACAATCTGTTGTGCTACTTATATATCTCATTAATTTCCTCCTTTCTTTTTTTCTCCTTTCCCTCCCTTTCAAAACTAGAATATAGCACAGATGGTCCCTTGAGAAAGAAAACAAGGGAAAACTAAGAAAAGAACAGAATAAATGAAATCGAAGGCTAAACTGAGGAATATGAAGCAGAAGAAGGTGAAATTTCTGCATGGAATACGAAGGTAAAATACGAAAGAAAGTGATAGGAATGAGAAAGAAATAGTGCACAAAGGGCTTCTACTGTTTCAGTGTACCTTTAAAAAAAGGAGCAAGGTGCTCTACAGGAGGCAAACAAAAAGCAAAATATTTCAGTAGTCAAAACTACTGTCCTCAGAAAACAGGCACACATCAGACAGTGGATGAAGACTCAAACTTCTATGGGAAAAGCTAATGAAAATGCAGGAGGTCTTCCTAAAGTATTCAGAAGAGAAAACCGACACGGAGGTTCATGAGAGAGTATTATGTCCACACTATAAAGGAAATTAAGCCCCAGAAAAACACTGTAATCTTGGAGTTTATGCTGTGAAGAATTAACAAGGAGACTGGATACAGTATTACCCCAGTAAGCCACCACAGAAGAAGAAGAAAAATAAGCAGTGTGAAAAAGTAGAGATTTTTGCTTCTGAAGAGGCAGAGGCGGGGAAAGGGTTATTTTTTGCATACAGATCCTTTCTATTTGGGATCAGAAAAATCACCCTGGCCACTGATGCAGCACATTATCCAAATTTAAAAAATAAAAAGTGAGAGAAAAAGACAGTCATTTATGAGCATTCAAAATCAAAAAGTCTATATAGAGGGACAATAATGATTATTATATGCTATCCAGAGATAAACTGGATGTTATGTAAGGCAAAGGTGATGGCAAGCAGGGGTAAAGTCTAAGGTTAAAAAGACAAGCGTCAGGCAATCACCACAAACCTCAAGAGGCAGCTCAGCTGTGAGAATGAGGAAGGTTCTCACAGGAAGGACAACAAACGTTTAAAAAGCAAAAAGCCACACTTTAGACAAACAAAAGAAAACCCCCAGAAATAAAAAGAAAACTCATTTTATTATCACTTTATTGTTTCAGTTTATAATGGCTTTAGATATTCATGTAATATATTGCATTAAATAAGTAATTGGCTTTAACTCAATTTTATCAAGTTGAAGCTGTGCTTGTCCACTTAACTTGCTTACACAGGTTTTAGTAGATGTCACTTCCAATCTATCATGTTGTTTCTGAGAAAACGTATTATATTGTTTGTCATGTCAGATTTTCTAGCTTTGCCCTTCCTCAATATGTACTGAGTTAAAAAAGTTTTTGTCTGATTTCAATGAGCTGTAAACTAGATGAAACTACAAATTACCTCACCTGACTACATTAAAATTATCTCCTTCCTTTACAGCTCTGCTCTGTACTCTGATGCCTCTGACAGAATTATTTCTTCTCCTTTGTCAATAAGTTATTTCTCATCACTTTCATCTCAAAAAAATTTTTTTCCTTTAAAGAGGATTGTTAAGATCATTAAGTATTTTTCATCGTTATCTACATAAAACCCTTTTCTAGATTGCATAGTGTTGACCTTAAACACCGATTGACACAGTGCATAAATACAAAGTTGTACAAAAGAAATCTATCCTCATAAGCCAATTTTCAGTATCTATCTTAGCCTCTGTTTTTTACTTTCAGAGAGACAAAAATATTTATTGCTCCTGTCATCTACAGGAAGCCACAAAACCTTGCCTATGACATCACTGCTTGCCCTGGAAATAATTCACCCTGCAAATATGGCTACAGAAGACAGAAAAACCTCAACAAGGATATCCAAAAATATTTGTGTGCATCATAAACCAAGGCAAGTTAGAGTTTTACATGAACTATATTCAAAGCAGCTTAAAAGAATTTAAGGTGAGAAATCTAGTCAATTATAACATACTTTTTAAAGTTTTCTCTGAAATACTCTAGTATATTTTTAAATATACCTCTATTTTAGTTCATACATGCCATCAGAATGAATTTTTTAAAAGTATTCTACTCATACTCTGTACAATTTATATAGCATCTACTACGTATTGTCAATAAACATAGGAATTTTAAAACCGGTATGCCATAATCCTGAATACAAGTGTTTAGCACTTGGAAATAAGATGTATGTTGGTCTTCAGTTTTACGCAGATTCTTTCTTAGAGTTGACTGTTTGCTTCAGCCATGATATACATACACAGTGTTCCTGTATTCCAAGATGGAAATACTCTTCATCCACTCATGCTTACCGAATTCATTCCACTGAACAGGTCTCCTGATCCTACATGAGCTGTGTGAACAAAGTTTGTTGGCTCCCCAATCATGCTTCGGTCAATTCGCCGTCGTCTTTTCTGAAAAGAAGGTAAAGAAACCTTCTAACTGAGAGTCATCAAAAAGGCAAAAACAATGTGTGTCATAAATGTAAGAGTTAATTGTCCACAGGGTTTTTCATACACCACGATATTTTCATAGAGTCAACAAGCAGACTCCAAATTCCCAGGTTAACCAAGATGTTGGTAATACTGTCCTTTGTTTTTACTTAAAGGATCTACAGCATAGCATTAGACCAACACTGATACCACTGCTAATATCTAGGCCAACAAGATCTTTGTAAATTACTTTACTACATTCCACGGTTGCAATATCTGAAAGGTTTTATAGAGTAACTTCTGCCTATATTTGTATTTAAATCATGATGTGACAGATGATATTTGAGGTTTAGTCATTCAAAAAAATAATTAAGGATCAAAGACCATCAGTACAGTCTATGAAACCTTGAACTTAACAGAATTTCTGATTTGCATGCCATGGGAATTTCTGCCACTATTTGTAATATACTTCACTTCACAATGCCTTGAGTTTGATCAGGGTTAATCACAGACACATCTTTGCTGAAACCTGTACACACAGACAACTTCCAGTCTGCATGGTTGCAGAGTGTGAGCTGAAGGTGTGCAGTCTGAGAGTACGTCAGGATGCCAGAATGGGGACTCTGATTCCTGTGCCTCCCCTTTCTCAGCATCACAGCTTTATTTTTTTGTTAATGTAATAATAAACAAATGAAAAACTGGAGGCAGTAAGGACTTCCTCTAATTAAAGATGCTTTGGTTGTCTGCCTCTGGCTAAGTATTGCCTCTAAAATAATAAAACAAAAAATCTCATTTTTGTTTCTTAAGCCAGAGCCAGGGAGCTTACACAGAGTAAACCATACAGTGTGTAGTCACCAGATCCTGTATTTGAAAGAAGAAACAATAGCCATGAAGCACATTATGAATATCTCAATTTAAGGTGTGTCATACAAAATATAGTGTAATAACTAAGAAACTATCTGAGCTGAATTAAAAACATCCCATCATCTTCAAGTCCACTCAGTCTCATTTTTAAAAGGATCTCCATTTCCAACCTGTAACGAAATCCAAAGACCACTAAGAATCAAGACACAAAGGTATATAGGCTACTCGCTACTGAAACACAGCTACAGATTACATCTTTGTGAATCAGAGCCCACAGCTATGAGTATACATCCTGGGGGCTAGCCAGCAAGTACAAACACATTTAATCCTTTCCAGTACCTTTTCCCTATTACTAAAACCAGATTTCAGTATGTTTCAGTACCTTACTGCATCATATCAATAGCTCGGGTGAAACAACAGAACAAAGTGACGCGATCTATTCCAAACTATTAGTGAACTCTCCCAACAAATTTGACAAAATCAACCAAATAAAAGAATCATAGCTATAAAAACATCTTCCTGTAGTTTCAGGGCTTTCACAGAGAAAACGTTTATGGAAATCAATCAAGCTTTCTAAATTACAGAAAAACATTAGTAGAGTTCATAAAGCCATAAAAAGCCACAACAGAATCTATTACCATGTCCCACCAATGCATTAATAGTAAACAATTTCTTAATTTATGCACGATATCAACTAGTAAAGCATATGTGACTAACTTGGGGGGACAGACCCCATACCAGGCTTATGCTGCCACTGGATGAGAACTGCTCATCTGATGTGTTCAGCATGAGAAGCATCTCCACCAGGTGTGATGATCATTTTAAATGCACATTGCTGTATTTACACAATATAGAATTGTAACATGCTGTGACTCTGACACAGTAAGAAGCTCTAGAGAGCTGTAGCACACCATGCCAATTAGAACATTTAAAATTGTTTCAGGTCTGCCGTAGTTGCCCCTCTCCCCGTTTAAAAAAAAACCAACAAAACCAAAACCAGCCAAAGTCAGATACATTTATATTTCTAAACAATATATCCACGGTCTCTCGGTTTTAGCAGAGTTTTGAAATACAGGGTTTTGATGCAGAGAAAACGTAGAAAATCTCAGAGCTTTTGGAATTTTTTTGTTTTAATCCTTTCACAAAAAACCAAACTCCTTCTTTGGGTGACTCAAGTTATTTTGCTCCTTTAGTGGTTGCTAAGATCACTGGCATTCCAGTAACAGAATTAGAGTGCTGGATCTTGTGAATTACTGTAAATGATTCTCCCTTAATCATCAGCTAGTCAACCAGTAACCACCAGTTAAAGTGAACTGCCATCAAATCCTCTTTCTTATCTCAAGCAAGTTTCTTACCAGAGGCCATCACCAGTCACACCAGGGCATGTGCCCACACACGTGATCTCCTTGAAGCAATGGAACAATATTTAAATGCTCTGCTACATTAAGACCATAAAGTATTTCACTCTGAAAGCAAGTCTTTGTGGGTTTTTTTTGCTGCAGAAGCATTTGGTCTGCATTTACACCAGTGTTTTAGCTTGGCTCATGGGCATGCTTTTGAAGCAACTTTCCCAGTCCCTATTTACAATGTTTCATTTTAAATTTCAGAGCAATCTTGGAGTGTACAAATAGGACTTCTTTTGGGTGAAGCTGAACTGGAAGACTTGCTGATGCACTCTTACTGCTAAAAGACATTGAGGCTAACGGACCAGGCGAGCCGGTCTGAAGCAGGCTGCAAAAAGACATCTAATGCACATCATGGCTCCCCAACACCAACTTTTCTGCTCCAGTGCATGGCTGCTCCTACCAAGATGTGTCATTTCTATAGACAACTTCAGCAAGAACCAGTGACCAGTTAGCATGGGGAACAATATAAGAAATCACCTCTTTTTGAGGAATGTAACACAGGGGACAGGAGTAGGGGAACATGCGAGGAAAGGTTACAAAGCTTTTAGAGAGGACACAATAAACACTGGCTTTGCCAGGGTTTTGTTGTGAAGTTCTTTTTTTCTGAGGCCCTGTACCTGAGAGAATACATGCAATACCACTGTCTTTAAACAATAAGAACTAACACATAGATCGATTCTTCAGTAAATTTAGCATATTTACTTTAAGGATGCTGAGAAGCAACACAGTCACCTCTTACTTAAGAAATGAATTGTACAATGATGCTAATTTCCCTCTGTATCACTTGTGCCATTCCATGCTTGCTCCTAGTGCAAGTCACGTGCCCGAGCTGACAGAGCCCAGTGAAAATTAATTCCCACTAGCCTGCACTCATGGCACAAACTCCACTCAATAACATACCATAAATAATTAGCTTTAGAATCTACACCACTAGCCAATATAGTAATGAGATTTGACTATAAAGGTGATCTAGAAAACAACTGCATGTTTATGACGCTAGTGCAAAGGACTTCAACATTCGTATGTGTGAATGCTTGTATCATCTAAAGATTTGCTTTAAGGATGTTTCTCGCAGAACACATATGTCTCAACTATGTCGGCCTAACTGCAATGAGAACCTATGCGCTGTATCTGTGTTTCTTGTGGATGTTTTCGTAGCAAGGGGAAGTAGAAGAAAGCTCACGTTATTGTTAGCTAACTTGTTTGTTATCTTGGGTCATTATTGAAACATTTGGTATTGATGGACAAAAAAGTTCAAAATCCGAATTGTAGTATTTCCCCCTCTTGCCTTGTCCCAAGTCACTTCCCCCTTTACTAAGGGGGACAGGCGTGGCAAGGAGCACAACAGAAGTGAGGTGAGATGAAGAGACTTGTAAAGGGATCTTGGAAGCAGAACATGAAATGTCACTGTTTAATAGCTTTACTTGGTTTGTTCCCTTGACAAAAATCTGCAGAACCTGTACTGCGAAGTACACACTAGGTAATCTTTACACCATAAAAGAATAAATAATCTTTAAACGGAAGCAGAAGAGATGCAGGTCTGTGTGTTAAATGTTTGAAAGGAACAGAAGCAGCCTGAGAACCCACCTCGGAAGCTTTGAACATGTACTAGATGCAACGAAATTGGATCACATTTCAGTTACCACAGTAATGAAGTAGAGAATTGACATCTCTTCTATTCTTAATCTGCAAGTGATGCTTCGCACCCACACAGGGTAGCATCTCTTTCGAAATAAAAGATCAGAATTCAGAAAGCCACCAACAGTTAAAACAATACAGAAATTATTTTAAGCCTGCAAGTTTCGTGAAACTTTTGATAAACAGTTTTAAAATTCTGTTTAAAAAAATTAAACTATTTATACCATGTATTCAATCTGCCCTTCAGCAAAGCCACAAGCATTTTACTGCAAGAAATTCAAAACTGTAATTTGTTTCTTTAAACAAATAATTGCCACTGATGGGTCCAGAGGCATGTAAAATTCCTTTTATTGCCCTCTATTTTTGGCTTGCAGGGAAGAAGTGGTCTTTTTTGACTACTTCCAAATTTTCTCCAGAGGCTAGACTGTGCTTCTCTAGCTCAAGACACTCCCGAGCAATGGCAGCAGTTCTGAATTAGACAAGTTCTCTGCCTCTATATATACAAATAAAAAATAAAAGTTCTGGAAATTTTTCTCCTTTCTCCTTTCCTTCTGACTATCTGTAGAAGAGGAACTTATATTCAAATTTGTCATAATTCCTCATTATTCTGCAAGGTTACCTCTATTATTTTTCATGAGATACTATTTGGCTTCTCTTATTTCAATATAAAATTTGTAAGCTTGGTACAGACTTGCATGCAGAAAATCTAAAAAGTAACATTTATTGAGGCATAATCCCTGTGCTTTATACTCTCCCTTTCTGAATAAAATGATGAGAAACATCTTTTGTATTTTAACTTCCAAACAGCCTTGATACATAATTAGGGAAAAACAAAACACCACGCTTTGGCATCTCATCTGATGCAGAGTAAAAGCATCCATTTCCCAAGATCAATTTTCCAGTCTTGTATCAGTTTCTTCTCTAATTTTGGATTATTTTTAAAAATAAAAAAGATTATTTAAAAGGAGTGCAGATTGTGTAAATCAAAGTATTAATAACATTCCACAGTAGACTGTGCCATGGCAGCAGCATCTGAGGCTTCAGTGGTCCCCATCCACGTGCCAGGTTTGCCTTCCTGGAGTCAGCAATGCTTACTGGTGGTGTGCAGGCTCAGTAACCTGGCTGTGTGCACAAGCACAGGCACGTCGCGAGAAGAGCCAGAGGCCACCAATGTAATTGCAAAGAGCAAGTTTATTTTGGTTACCTCTCTACTGGGGGATCTCTGTAGCTACACCTGAGCTCCCAGGCAGAGGCGGCGTAAGCAGGGACGCAGGCGCTGGTAAGTTTAGCCCTGCTGGAAGATCGCTGGGCCTGCTGAGCTCGCCTGTATTTCACGGCTTCAGGCAGGTGCAGCCTCCCGCTCTTTCTCACAACAAAGCAGGAATCTCAGACACAGTGATAAGGTGTCCAGAGTTTCTCCCAGGCCTGTGTTATCTAACACAGGGGTTCTACTTGTCAAGCACACAAGGTCAGTAAAACAATTAGTGTGATGTATGTGTTTTCTTTATACCCCAGCTGCGGGTCACTTGAGCGTGTTTAGCTTTCTCCTCCTCGCCAATCTTCCGCAATTCCCATACACTGGCTAAGACAAAAAATAGCTTTTTTTCCATTTATTAAATGATCACTGTCATAAAACAGGCTTATCTCTCTTGGCAAGAAGTTAACTAAAGAACACTTAATTCCTCTCTGAAGCCTGATTCAAGACTTAATAAATCTACTTGCTATCTCTCTACGGGGAAACTCCCTGGTGAACAGAGAAGGGAACGATTCAGCTGGATCCTTGGTTTGCAGAATGAGTTTCTGTGGTCAGAGAAGGACCATTTACATTTATTACCGCTAAAAATTGTGCTCTTGTCAAAGCAGAAAGATAACACTAGTACACTAGAAGATAAACATTAGAAGGTTACACGGCTTTTAAACTTGTCTCCACGACATGAGGGTCAGCTTTCCAAACTGCTTGGTCACTGCTATCTCAGTCACTAAAATGGCATCCAATACAGTAAGAAGCAATTCACTCTCTATGATAGCTCTTTGCAAGTTTGACTTTTAAGTAGCAGCAGGGTAATCTGAGCATCATGAAGTACAATAACTTTCAACTACATCATTTAATCCTTTGCCACACTAGAGCTCCTGTATCTTTCCATACTAAAACAATCCATTTCCAACCTCTCCTACAGAAAAATAAATCTCAGTAGAGACACCAAAACTGCTGCTCTTATGGCAGAAAATGACAAATGCAACAGGAAATACACTTCTGGTTCTCCTCTGTATCAACCTAGAACATTTGTTTCCACGATTAGGAGTTAGTCTGCTTATACATTCAACCCTATACAGATGCACTTTGATGCACTTTCAAGATAGTTATAGTTAAGTAAGTGATTTGCTATATTTTTTTTTTTTTAATAGGAAGTATCAGATTCATATGGAGGCTCACAGCTATTGCGTTTGACCTTCTTTCACAAATAATCCTCAAAAACCAATTTTTTTTGGAGAACTTCTGTTAGCATTCATTCTAGCATTAATGTAAGGCTAACCCAATGCAAAAAGTAAACTCTTAATCTGGTAATTTACTCTCTGGGATCTTTGCCACCAATCAAGATAGTTGTTTCATGACTTTTCCCTGAGGACAAAAGTGATCTATTAAACTTTTCAATGGTACAACTCTCTGTTGAAATAGAGCTGCTTGCTAGCTTTGTATTCAAGAACTCAGCTGAAACTTCAAAAGCAGTGCAGGCCAAAGATAAAACTAACATAGAAATCTAAAGAAAGGACTTAATCAAAGACAAGATAGTAAACCATTTCAAGATGAGGGGTTTGGACGGTTACAGGAGACACTGAAAAAGAGAAAGCACCCTTCATTTTATTTTTCTTCTTTGACCTCTCTTACTTTTTATATCTGCCCTGAGGAGTCCCTATGCTGTGCCACCCAGCTGATCCTCCACAGGCTAACGCACAGGAGGAGCCGAGTACTTGCTCAGAATAGGAGCTATCACATCAACCTGCAAAGGTGGCATTTGGTCCTCCCACATACATGCTGCTCTGCTTCCAGAACAGTCTGGCTGGCTGTCTCTCAAAAGAGACATGTCTGGGTTCCCAATATTGACCATCAAAACTACCAAAGAAGGTCTTAAAGCTTGTCTTTCACCAAACCGTATGTAAAGGGGCTGCAGAGGCAAGGATGTCCCTTGTATTTGATTTTGTGCATTATGTGTTTAAGATGCCTTTCACTACACTTTCCTCCCTAACTAAGAACCTAGAACTTCGTGTAAAGAACAATGAAAAGCATGTACACATACAAGGCTGGAATGCTAATACACTCCCATCTCTAGCAACTGGATTATTATGTAGCAAACTAGTACTGCGAAACTAGTGGCTGGATGTATAGGATCACTACATAGCCAGTATGATACTTTTGAAGAAGAAATGGCTTTGTGCCTCCTAAACATTTCCCTGAATATTGTGGTACCATCCATTTTTTTCTCAACTTTTTAAACCCATGAGCTTACATTGCAAATTCCAACATTTATATAATCTGTAATTATTATATGGAAGCTGATCAAAGAGACATCATGCACAGTAATGTTAAAATTCCAGTTAAGCATGACCATGTGTTTAAAGTTTTAACATTTAATTTATTTTTTGAACCACAGAGTGACACTGACTATATTGAACTGTAGGAGACCACATACTCTCTGACGAGGAAAGGATGAAGAAGTAACCTTTAGGGTGCAAATGCCTTACGTTAAGAGGTCTATCAAACAGAAGAAACACAGAGAAGGACAACCAAGATAATATGCAAGGTAAACTAAAATGCTACCCACTCCCTGCAAAACACTGTATTTCAGGGATAGATTTATTCTAAAGCAGTAACATGTAGTACCTAAGCCCAGTGTAATGACGTTCTGATCAGCGCTGTGATTTTCATCAGCTGTGAAACTCCAAAGCTGATCCCGCTACTAACACGTTTTTCTCAGTCCCTTACATCAGCGGTTTCCAGCAGATTGCTTAAAGAGTTTTGATTGCTTATGATCTTACAAACTATGGCTTCATCAGAACAGAAGCAGAAGGAACACAGCCCAGGTTTTCACGCCAGCGCTTCAGCAACAGAGACAAGCAACAGGCCTCCAGCACACCCAGCTTTCATTGAGTTTTCCAAAAACCCAGGATGCTGCCCAACTCTTCTAGCTAAAGGAGAGTCAGGAAATTGAGACAAAGGATGGAAAAGAGGCAACTTTTAAAATAATGTAAGCCGTTATAGTTAGCATCTAATAAATGGATTTTTAAATGTACATTGGATTTAGCCTTTAGGGAAAATCACTTGGGATTTACTGACTCAAGTGGCAAAAAAAGAATAAGCAAACCTGACTGTTTTCTGAACTCCTAAGCAAAGGAACTAGCAATTCTGTCACTGTTTAAAAAAAAAAAGAAAAAAAAGTACAGGGAAAATAAAATATTTAATATGGAAGAGAAGTTGATTTTATAAAATCTTAAGTACAATTTCACACTGAATTAATATATTTTATAAATGAATACTTCAAACTGGATTGCATGTTGTTATCTCACTCAGTTCCTTTCCTTTTAGCAAATTTAGCACCTTCTTGAGTCTTTTGAAGTGTGCACTTTTTGATCTGTTTGCACAATATTCCCTTATATTGTGATGACGTTAGTCATCATATGACAAAACTGGCAATACTAGCCCTTTTTCTAAATAAACAGGAAAATTTGCCAGATGCGGTCAAATGACTCCAAAAGACAATAGGTCTTTTAAGAAATGTGTTTAGCTCACACATTAATGGGAACTTGTTCTGTTCCAGATGCTTAAACCAACATTAAGTCACAGAGTAAGCCAGATTCCTTGGTATAGCCAGTAAGCACTGTCCCTTTCAAAACACATATTAGCATAACTTTAGGATGACATTTACAACTTGTAACTTGACTGCCACATTATACCACAAACTAACTAGGTGGTCAAACACTGAACCAAGAACCCAATTAATCTGAATATCCATCCCTGGAGACCCCCTGAACACAACTGGAGATGGACCTGAAGAGAAGGTGCCAAATTCATGTATACTGTGATTAAGTTATAAAAGACATACCCATCATTAACCAATTGACATGAGATAAACGCTTTCTGACCATCTGCAAAATGAGGGGATATTTTTCAGGTTTCAGATCCTTCTGCATGACAAGAGGGAGACAGAAGATTAAGTGATACATTGTTTAGAAGCAGAGTGCTTAGTTTATATTTTACTAATAATTAACAGGTGTATTGTAAGTAAGAGACTAAACAATTATAACTAACATAATCAATTATTTCTTACTATAGATGTATTGTATGTCAAGTTTTTAAAAAATTGTAATGCATATGTAATAATTATGTGAATATAAGCAATGCAAGAGCATCCAGTTGCTGAAGCACTTAGGGAAGATGATGCCCAGTGTTGCCCAGCACTGAAAAAATAAAGAATGCCACTTAACAGTATAATTGACTCTGCTGTTAAGTTTATTTCTTTGTTTCAGCCCCGCAAAAGCCACAGTTGGTTCTGTTCTGAGTAGGTGCATTGCACTAGATGATATCCAGAGGTCTCTTGCCACCTAGATTATTTGTCAAGTCTCATCAACTGATGATGAAGAGGAAGAATGCAGAGTGGGCTCGAACTGACTTTGCTGTAACACAGACGCAGTATATTCTCCCCCGTGATCAAAAACATAATGTTAAAAGACACATTAAACAAATGATGTAAAGATACACTGCAATACAAACTTCCTGGAAATTTCTAACAGCTTCTTAAAAACAAAAAATTCCACAGCGCTGATAACAACACACTGCAATCTGCATCACGTTGAGCTCTTTTCACTCGCTGATCTTTTCCAACAGGAGCACAGGAAATACTTGAAAGGTCATCTGGCATGACAGGAGCTGCAGCTCTCTAGAAGATGTGTGTCAGGGTTACAACATGTAGCCCCCTCCTGCTCAGCCAAATGAATGTGTCCCCCCCCAGCTACAACATAAACAAAAGCTTCGAGTATCCTCAAGTATGCTGCATATTGAAATTCTTTTGTTAAGAAATTACACTACATGCTTGTAAATCCTGCAGTAACACCTCCTTCAGTAGGTGACTAATACAAACGGGTTTGTTATGTCCTGCGCATGCAGGTATCTGCACATATTTGCATCTATATGGAAGCACGTACGTTGCATAAGTTATAGTACATATAAGCCCTCTGTACTCGTAGGTACACTCTGTATGATATTCTAAACTGGAATGACAGTTAGGCAATCTGGACATCCATAAATCCATGGGTCCAGATGGGATGCACCTGCAGGTGCTGAGGGAGCTGGCTGAGGTCATTGCTAGACCACTCTCCGTCATCTTTGCCAAGTCTTGGGAAACAGGAGAGGTGCCTGAGGAATGAAGGAAAGCAAATGACTCTCCAGACTTCAAAAAGGGCAAGAAGGAGGACCCGGGTAACTCTAGACCGGTCAGCCTCACCTCCATCCCTGGGAAACTGATGGAACAACTTATCCTTGGTGCCATCTCAAGGCATATCAGGGATAAGACGGTCAAAAGGGGCAGTCAGCATGGCTTCACCAAAGGCAAGTCGTGCTTGACCAACCTCATTGACTTTTATGAGGACATAACGAGATGGATGGATGATGGCAGAGCGGTGGACGTGGTCTACCTTGACTTGAGTAAAGCATTTGACACAGTCTCCCACAGCATCCTGACAGCTAAACTGAGGGAGTGCAGTCTGGATGACTGGGTAGTGAGGTGGACTGCGAATTGGCTGAAGGGAAGAAGCCAGAGAGTTGTGGTCAATGAGCAGAGTCCAGTTGGAGGTCTGTATCTAATGGAGTGCCTCAAGGCTCAGTACTGGGGTCTATATTATTCAACATATTCATCAAAGATTTGGATGAGGGAATAGAGTGTACTATCAGCAAGTTTGCTGATGACATGAAGCTGGGAGGAGTGGCTGACACGCCAGAAGGCTGTGCTGCCATCCAGCGGGACCTGGACAGGCTGGAGAGTTGGGCAGGGAAAAATTTAATGAAATATAACAAGGGCAAGTGTAGAGTCTTACATCTGGGTAGGAACAACCCCAGGTTTCAGTATAAGTTGGGGAACGACCTGTTAGAGAGCAGTGTAGGGGAAAAGGACCTGGGGGTCCTGGTGGACAGCAGGATGACCATGAGCCAGCACTGTGCCCTTGTGGCCAGGAAGGCCAATGGCATCCTGGGATGTATTAGAAGGGGGGTGGTTAATGGGTCGAGAGAGGTTCTCCTTCCCCTCTACTCTGCCCTGGTGAGACCACACCTGGAATATTGTGTCCAGTTCTGGGCCCCTCAGTTCAAGAAGGACAGGGAACTGCTGGAGAGAGTCCAGCGTAGGGCAACAAAGATGATTAAGGGAGTGGAGCATCTCCCTTATGAGGAAAGGCTGAGGGAGCTTGGTCTCTAGTTTGGAGAAGAGGAGACTAAGGGGTGACCTCATTAATATTTATAAATATGTAAAGGGTGAGTGTCACAAGGATGGAGCCAGGCTCCTCTCTGTGACAACCAATGATAGGACAAGAGGTAATTGGGTACAAACTGGAACACAGAAGGTTCCACTTAAATTTGAGAAGAAACTTCTTCTCAGTAAGGGTGACAGAACACTGGAACAGGCTGCCCAGGGGGGTTGTGGAGTCTCCTACTCTGGAGACATTCAAAACCCACCTGGACACATTCCTGTGTAACCTCATCTGGGTGTTCCTGCTCCAGCAGGGGGATTGGACTAGATGATCTTTCGAGGTCCTTTCCAATCTCTAACATTCTGTGATTCTGTGATATGCACATACTAAACACCAGTACAGAAAAGTACAAGAACAAAAAAATAAACTGAAATGTTACCTCCAAACAGATAACAGCCACTGCCAGGTAGAGGATCCTCAGACACACCAAAGAAATCCAATCACTTACTATGTCTAACACTTTCTCTAGACTAGCTAGTTAAAACGCCTACTGCTCTGAATATAATAGCTCTAAATGCATTATCTTACGTACTCACAAGCAGGAGTTCAGTACTGCACACTGTAATTCACCTTCGACTATGACAAGAAATCAGGGCACACATGGTGTTTTCAGAAAACCTCCACACACAACTCATACGTAATTCCTTTACTGGGAGAAGCCGGATCTTCAGGATTTACCGCACTGATCTTTTTTATCTGTAGAATTAATGGGTGGAAGCTTTAGTACTTGTGCCGCAGGGAAAAAAAAGCCATAACATTTAATACTAATATCCTTGAGAGTCAACAACCACAGACAGTGAATTCATCAGCTTCTAAATACCTCTGTGAAGGTCATCTTCAAAGCCTGACACTAGCTGGCCCAAATAGCAGCAGCTTCTTGTTTATTTATATATGTATGCAATTGAATACCTAAATACTCACCCAGTCTTCTGGTTGTGTACTGCACTACTTACTTCCCACTGAAGTTTTATCAAAATGAACTTGCTCTGAATTAAGATACTTTTTTTTTTTCCTGGTACAAATCCTTTTTAGAAGCAACTAATCCCATCTCAGTTTTGTGTGTGTCCGGACCATGAGACATACTCCTGGCTGCTGACCTTTCTGGCAATCTTCCCATTGGTATTTTGTTGCAAAGTTATTTGTCACCTGTGTGAACTCATCATTATCTCTGGGTTCTCCTTGTTGGTCCAAAAGCACCCTGACCAGTTACCTCATCAGCATATAAGCAGCCACATGGCCTCAGGTGCCCTGTTTCACAGTGATGAGAAGCATTCATAAACACAGAATCATGAATCTGCTTCACTGGCTACCCACTTCTTGCTCCTGTGAGGACTTCTGCTGAGTTCCCAAATCTGGCTGTCATGTTCATCCAGTTCATTTTAGGTAAGGCACTGGAACAAGTGCATCTCAAAATACATTATGACGTAGTGTGTCTTTGCTTGCTCTTGAAAGCAAAAAGTAGTTGAAACCTACAGAAGGGAGGGAGAAACAGCCTCCCAAATTCTTCCTATACTATGAAAAACAGCCACTCATTTGAAAGGTGATTCCAGTAGTGGGTGTGGAAATGATGGCATTATACACAAAATTTTAAAAAGACAATACAATAAGCATCCAAGACAATTTAGCAACAGATGGCCCAGTACATATTTTAGAGCTGCTTAGATGTCAAGCCCACACATGGCATGGCTAGAAGCATCTCTGGAAGAGTATCCTACCAGTAACTCCTAAGAAATGTTCAAATCAACAGCTGCACTCAGACTTAAAATAGCTTTCTGCTCAGCTTTTGACATATTCAGAATAGTATCTGACACAGACGAACAACACAAATACCTGTGCCCAAAGTGTAGTAAATACCCCTGAAAGATGGAAGAGAAATTGTTCAGGAGGCAATTAACAAATTACAACAGAAGCATAAGGGCAATGGAAGAGAAACATGGTGTGCTACTGCAAATCAGCAGGCTAGCAAGACAGATAAGAAGACCGACCATTGTGAGAAAAACTTCTAGTAAAGCACAGTATTCCTACCTATTTCAGTTCAACATGGAACATAAAAATTAAGTCCTCTCAAGGAGTGTTCTGCTTTCCCTAGCAAAACAAAGGAATCCTTGCTGGAAAACACCAGTTCCAAGCATGTACAGCATGTACAGGCATAGTCTAGCTAAGGTATGCCTCAATTCCACAGGTCTTGAGTATAAGCAATCATGAACTATTTACATTTCATCAAGTCAGAAAGTGTCCCATATTCCTGATTCATTTGTCAAATTCTACTCTTCTAAATCCAGTCTTGTTGAAAAGAACCAGTCAGGAGCAGTAGCAATATCTCCTTACTCTCCCACTAGCTGCACTTGGAATAGACACAAATTTTGTTGAGGATAAAGCCTGAGGTACGTTCATTATTCAGAATTTACTGCTGGACTCAGAAGTAGGATCAACAACAAATCATATAATCATTTTTACAGGCAGTGTTGGTTGATCATAATGTCCAGAAAAACCCTTCTACTTACTAATCCATTTCTGTGGTAACCTATGCCTCCTTGTAATGCAGGTCTTCTGCAGTAAGTTATCTATGATAAATTTATTACTGTGAGAGTAGAATTTCTATTACTGTATTATTGTGTCTCCTACTTGCATACTTTTAGATGCTATTCCTTCAGTCTAGTGCTGGCAATTCCAAAGTTGGATCCACTGTAGAAATCCAGGAAATATATTTGCTTTCTTAGCGTGTCAGATTTACTGGTCTTGCCAGAACAAGCCATATTTAGGAGTTTCTTAAGACAGGAAGAATAGGAAAACATGGTTCTTTAGCAGAACAGGTTTGGCATTGCAACACTGAGCACCATGAAGAACTCTTGACTCCTTCAGGTTCTTGAATCATTGGCCATTTTAGGGAACTGCTTTCCATTTCCACAAGTGTAGTCAGCTTATACCGTAAACAAGATATAGCCAAGAGCAGCTGTTGGCTACACATTTACAGTCACTGGTGGTTAAAAAAGTCAGAATAAAGAGGAGAAAAAGCAATAAAAATACAGAACAAACCCAGATTTTATAAAGAGCTGCAGGCTGTAAATTTCTAAACTGAGTGCATAGTAGTAAGTATAGATTATTTATAACAAATTTTTTTTCCTTTTACTCTTCAGCAAATTGAACCATATAATACCAAAAAAGACAGGTACACAACTCCATCATCTCAACAACTAGAGCTATGAATACAAAATTGACTAGTAACTGTTGGTAGGAAAATATCTATTGTTCCTAAATTAAAGAAAAAACCACAGCTAAGCTAAAACACCACTACCACCACTCTGTTTCATGGCCTGAGTGTCAGGTACTTTTTACTAACACATAGGTCTCCAGTGGACTCTGGCAACTATACCAATAAAACAAGTTGGTTTTGAACAGCTGGCTCACCAGCATGACAACTGCTAAATTCCAATCACATCAGATTATTTTAAGAGTTCCCTATGCCACAATGTCATCAGGCTATACCACCCAGAAACATGCTTCCATGATCAAGGCACAGAATTTGCAAGAAGTTCATTTTGTTCCCAGATCTCCTGCATGTTTTCTATGTCTCAACCTTGCTTTGCCATTTCACCGAGTTTCCACGAAGTCTGTGAAGATCTGTGTACACATGCATTAGTGTAGCCACCTACAACTGCTGTCCTGCACAGACATTGCCACCTTCATGACTCTCAATAGCTTCAGAGTTTCAGACTAAGTAGAGCTGCATACTACATCAAAATAGCTTAGGACAACAAGAGATGCATCAAGTCGAAAGGTCTCACTTAAGGTAGAATCTGAGTTGTCTATCATGGAATTGGTAAAACACTTGTCACTTTATAGTTACCCTATGGAGAGCTTCTCAGAGACTCTTTAACCTTCCACTTCAGATGTCTGGAAACAGTGCACTAGAAATACTTTCGAAAATCAGAAGGTTGTGGTGGTGCTGCTGTCCCTGTGGCTCCACATCCCTTTCTTCACTGCCTGCTTCAACTTCTAGGGGACTGGTGTTCGCAGCCCACCGCACACTCACTTCTCAGGGGCACTCCCTGCCTCTGCTCTGCTCTGTGACAGCAACCTTAACCTCTGTTCTGGTCCTCGTAAAGGTATCGGTCAACTTCATAATTTGACAGCCATCCAAGCAGGAATTTTACTGCTGTTTTTTCTTACCAGAAAGAAAAACTGATTTACAAATTACCTTGATAAAGGATCCCAAAGGCTGCATAGTTAGAAGACCATAGAGTATTATGAAATTCTGCCATGTTAAGCTTCTAGCTATTCCTTCGCCTTTCCTTGTCCTAAGTCACCTGTAACAGCTATGTTGAAGTCTCTCCTAAAGAAAGTGAATCACTATAGCTCTTCATAAGCTTAAAAAGCTTGTCTTCATAAAAAAAATGTACACTTGGTTTATACTGCAGCTGCTTTTATGCAAAGCCAAACATTATAGCTTCAGAAGTGACCCTAGTTCTTTCCATAACATAATTCTAGAAAATTTTAAGCATAATTTCTTAAGCTTCGAAGTGTTAATTTTAACATATTGTAACACATTATGAATCTAATATTCTTTAAAACTCAGGGGCAAACTTAAACTTCTCCACTAAGAGCAGCACAAGTAGGTTTTGTTTTCAATCTGCAAAGCTAACAAAGTTAGAAAGTGGAAAGATGCATGCACTATCAAGAGACTCAACATTCCCTCTTTGGGATCACCAAAGAAAACCCAAACCTTTCTGCCCTTCCCAAATTTTTCTCTGCAGGCTTCTTTCTTGTCTTACGCATTGCAGATATAAATGTCTGCTATGTTTGGTTACAAAAAATAAATTGCCAGTGATACTCTCTCCTGCAATGCCCGCAGAGCCAACATTGCTAAGAGCCTCAGTCGAATTCTATTCCTTCTTGGGCACAACCAGATTATTTACTAAATTCCAGTGAGCTGAAGCAAAGGAATTAACTTGTACAAAACTTACTGTACCAGCGTGGGAAAAAGATTCAGCTTGACTCTCTGAACCCAGAATGAGTTTGTAGACCTAGTAACTGGAAGTTTACTTGTTTTCAAAAATGATTCCTTTAAAATTCGATCACTTGATGTACATTTTATTGATCAATAAACAACTACATTGAAAAACAGGTTTTCAAGTTGCACTTCACAGCATGCTTCAAAGGGTAAGTTTTGTCTGTCCTTTTTAGGTAAAAAATACCAGGATATCAAAACCACATGAAATCCTCTCATTCCCTTTATAATTTTTCTTTCCTTTTCACTGGGTAATAAGGCAAGGTGACTAATTCTGGAATACTGAATTACAGAAGTTATTATGTAATGTACAGTACCTGATCACTTTCCCTATTATATAAAGTAGAAGTAGATCATACTGATGCAAGATCTTCTATTCACTCTAACTAAACAGAAATCAGTATTTACACCAGTACCAAGTTCGGAGAGAGTGAGCAAGGGACAAAGATATCACAGAATGTCATTTTGGTGACCTGAAGCATGCTACTGGCAGCATACAAGGAGACTAATTTCACTGTCTTCCAAGGATGGTCAAGATGCCCTCACATTTTTAAAATATCATGGCAGATATTACAAAGCAGTTATTTCACACAAGTATTGCACACGTCAGAAATTTCTTCTTGCATCATATTCTCCTTAGAGAATACAGAAGACCTATATGCAATGAACACCAAGTAAGGAGTTAAGTCTAAAAAAATAATATATAGGTAATCTATAATTGACATTGTCCTTTTAAAAATCTAGCTAGAATAAATTTTTGTTTTAACATTTAAGCTGTGCTGCCTTAAAAAAAAAAAAAAAAGATGCTTATACACATGCCCCATAAAAATCTACAACTAAACATCCAAGAGTTTTGTACTTTTTATTAGTTGGTAGTGGCCTTCCTCAGAGGATCTCAACACAGCTGGCAGAAGCCCAGGAAAGCACTCAGAAAAATAGTCTAGCAGTAGATTTTTGCTGTAATTCAGCAGATTATTCCCTACACACACACCCTAAACAAAAAACAAAACACCTAAACAAATCAGATAAACTAGGAACTACAGTTTGTATGCCTTTGCTATGTTGAAAAACAGCAAGTGTAGTAGCCTGCAGAAAACCCCACAAACAGTTTAACCACTAAATCAGCTAACACACATCTATCTTCACACATCAGTCAGCTTGACAGATTTTGACCTAGGTGAGTATGTATTAAGATGTGTAAATTTCCTCTTGATTATCTTCTCTGTGTAGGAACATTAATATTCTACAATGGGAATGTTGGCATTTTATTCCTGAGTTAAAAAGAGCAGTTTAATCGCACTGACCAGCGATATGTTCATTTATTTCTTTAGGGGCAGGGCCATACAAAAGAGTCCTTGATTAAATCCTTTCTAGTCTTCCAGCAGTCAGTTTAATCCACACTGCTTTCACCACGGCCACTTTAATCATCTCTTCTCCCTCACACTCACTACTGGTAGCAGCCTAGTACTGGTTGCATAGTGTTATACAGATTGCACTGTCTTCAAGGCTAGCTTACAGGAAATATAATATTCACATAGCTTAATGGGCTTAGAAATCTTTGTCAGGTTTTAAAAGCTTTTAAAAGCAATAATTAAGTAGCCCCAGTTCTTCTCACATATATGTCCTGTTTCTTTATTCTCTGAAGTACATGTATTGCAGTTATTCTCTTTTCTCCCCCAAATCTCCCTTTCTTTGCATTAAAAATTGAAGAGGGATTTGACTTTCAAAGCTTAATTCTGATGTTAAAAAAATGCAATATGCATGTGATATTTTTCCATGGTGAATAAAAGGCCTTGTAGGCTCTTTTGCCTGCTATTCTGTAGATCAGCACACCTATTCTTGTTTTGGCATTTATTCTCTTTACAAGTTCAGCAATGCCAAGCCGGTACCAAAAACACCAGCAATCCAGTAAGTTACATATATGGGCACATATGTATATGTGTGTATGGTCACATGTCCCAACAGATTTGTTTGGAATATGTGCCTAGCAGGATTTATTGCCCCATTTTAACAGTAATCTATTATTTAACCATCACCCTAGAGTCTAGGAATTAAATGCTTTTTTAAGTAACTGTGGTACAGAAAGCTGTATTTAAAACAGTATTTGTTCCAAACAGTTATATAACGTGTTGTTCTATATTAATTTTACTCAAGCCTTTCAAGAAATCTACCTGAAGTAGATTTGGCTTGGAAGTCCCCTAGGTTTTGAGAAACTTGTTAATACACTCCCTTGACACACAACTTCAGCTCCCAGAGAGACACAATCACGTGTGATTTCTTTAGATAATCCAATTTCTGATAGCATCAGTTTTTCAGTTCACTAAACTGATAAAGCACCCCAAAAGGCAAGTTTTATGTACGTATACATAATAATGTAAAGATTAATAACTACAGTTTACATAACTGTCTCTTTGAAAACCCTGGTGTGACATCACCTCTAGAATTTTATCTTTCTGGTGCAATCCCTAATGAACATCTATTCATCAATCCTGTTGAAGTATTTTCCTCCATTTTATTAAAATCCAAATCATTTTTCTCTACTCACTAAATCACCCTATATGGCCCAAAGAACACTTTTGTTCTCATGTAAAGTCAGAGGCTCTAAAGCCACCAATGGGGTACCTACAGCTCCCCAAATAACCTGCCTGACACCTTCCAGCTACAAAACAAGGACAGCAATGCCGATCTCTCAAATGCATCAGGCCTGAACTGCAAGAAAACTGAACTCAAAGTCAGTGGTTTAACTTTGGGGTTTCAGTGGAGGCAAGACTTTAGCCTGTGCTTAAAGCAGCCTGAGGCCAGAACAGAAGACTACCACAAATTTCCAGAGCATTCACCAGCGCTCAGCTGTTACCACAGCCACTGTCCATCAGATTTTTTTGTTTTTGTTTAAGTAGAAGAATTTTAAAGTTTATGATTTATTTTTACGAAGTGAAACAACAAATCCCTGTGCTGTACCACAGCCCGGAGAGAGATGGATGTAAGCCAGGGGGAAGGCAGCCTCCCACAACCAACAGTATCTCCTGCTGTGCAAGGTGATGAGATGAGCTCCACACCTCGGCTCCAGAGGCAGAGAGATCCAGCAGGCCAGTGCCACCACTAGAGCAGTAAAGCATGAAGTGCCACACTGCACCACCAAAGAAGTGCTGGTCTGGCCAAATTTAGATGACAAATCACAATTTGGCCCCAATTTACTTCTCAGTCTCCAGAGATAAGGCAGTCACAGCAACCTGAAACCATCTTGTTAGAAACACCTAAAGCATAATGCAGGCCTGCCAAAGATAAGGCAAAATTAAAATATTCTCATTTGAGAGCATCCCAGTAACAACAAATTTTACAAACTATGAACAAGGTAGTGCTTTATGATAAACCATCAAGTAGAACACAAAGGGTAGTTATGTTCACACTGAAAAAGTCATACTCACACGAGAGAAACAAACAATTATAAAGACCCTGTGCTTGCTGAAGACAACATATTATAAATACCCACTATTTTTCTAAGACTGAATGAGCTGAATTTACAATTGCAGGAAGAGAGATAAGGTAGCTTAAAACTACTTAAAAGATTCCATGCGAGCCTCTCCCTTTTGAAGTAAGGTCACTTTCAGAGCATGACATGTCAACAAACCACAGAGTGTCACACATTTGACACACTGAGGGACAAAACACAAAGAGAGATGGTATCTTTCTCAGCTACAATAAACTACAGCTCTCTTGAGGGTACACCCAAGTAGCTAAAAAACCCTCTAAAAGTATTTTAAAAAGAAAAATAAAACTGATGGGTTTGGAGAGGCGTTACTGTGTTGTATCTGCCTCAGAGTGTGGTCCCCAGCTTCAGTTTTTCTGCCCAACCTCCATTCCTCTATTCTTCTCCTCTCTCTGTGGCAGGAGACTAACGCAGAGATTAACCCACAGGGCATTGTTTCAGAGTGATCAGCTAAGCTACTCTGAAGATGGAAGTGAGAAAATCATTGCAAGTGATTATGTATTCAAGTCTATGGCTTAATAGGTGCCTTATAATTTCAGGATCTCTGAGAATACATGAGGAACAGCAATCATATAATTCAAGAGGAACTCTGACATCATGCATGTCTCACACATAAGAGTCATGACAGAAACTGCAGAATCTCCTGTTTGAGGAACATTCTGAAAAAGGAAAACTTTCATCATTATGAAACATAGATTTTGGGAATTAAAAATGTAAGTGCAGCCATTTAAAAATGCGTATTTTGTAAGCTCCATATTGGTTGTAAGAATTATCTCCAACATGACATCTCAGATCCATTACAGGAAAGTTACAACAACAATTCAGTAAGACAGCAGCAGCAGAAGCTTCTACTCTCTTTCCTGTCAGAAACAGTAAAAGGTAAAAGGCTGAACACTGAGCTTCAGGGTAACTACTGACTTCCCTATTCAGAAACACAAATCACACTTCTATACAGTCAGTGAATATGCATATCTCTAAGGCTACACGCAAGTCACCTTTGCTTCTAGCTGTTGGCAAGTCAAAATGCCCCTAAACCTACATGCTTGCCCACCTCCCCTGCTCTGACAGGCAAAGCAGAGCAGGGGAAAACAGTTGAGCTGCCAGGCATCGAAATTAAGGCACACCAAAAATGTCAGGGCTTTGCAACTTCAACCTCCCTTAAAAAAAAAAAAAAAAAATTACAAAGATCGCACTGGATTTGTTAATTTCAGAAATGCTTCAGCACAGCCCCCAGGGGTAGCTGCAAAACTACCAACTTTTGCTAGGCAGTATCAACTATTCCTTCTGGCCGCTCCTTTTGTCAATGACTCATACTGGGTTTTGCTTTTGAAGATGTCTTATCACTGAAAAATTTGGAGATTTAAAAGCCACAAGCGATTCAAAGTGTCCAGATCAAGAGTATAATCTACTTCCTCCCCATGTTTAAGCAGAAAGCCTGAGCTCTGTAGAGCCTATAGATATTAAAAGCATATTAAATCCTTCTTCAGATATGTTGATATGTTTTGATATATGCAAGACATATTCTCAGTAAAAAAGAAAGTTGGCATAATTCTTGTTTCCAGTTCCTCAAAGAGCTATTTTCAAACCCGTCAAATAGTTTTACATTAAAGAAATAGCATCAATACAGCTAAGAGCTCCTAAAATTTTACAGTCGTAATAAAGGATCGCAAAATATTCAGCTAATTTTCATTCAGGTATGCATACATAAACACAAAATACTGCCTTTTTGCTTTTCTTTGTAAACCTTTTAATACTTGAACATAACAACAGATTTTAAGACGTGTGTGGGTTAATTTAAAGGTAAAAAAAAAACCACTAAAGCAGGTCTATCAGGCTGAAAGTAAAATAGATCAGGTTTGAGAAATAAAAGGCAAG